>NC_057819.1:13075303-13378333 GCF_910594005.1 Cervus elaphus | reverse complement strand
GAAACTGACTCAGAGGAGAGGCGCACAGACAGGAGAGTGATGGCCGGGGCAAAGCCTTTGGGGAGAGACAGGGCCAGGAGCGACCAAGAGAAAAAAACTAGCACCTCCCCCTGGGCCCTGCGCCCCCCTCCCGCGTCTTATCAGCGGCGCGCGGGCGGGCGGCCTTGGGCGCGAGGCGGCGGCAGCGGGGCCTTATTGCAGGTGCGCTGGCGCCGCCGAGTCTGCGGCGGCCGCTCCGTGGCCGGCCGGGAGGCCGGGCGGGTGGCGGCGGCAGGCACGGCGCGAGCGGAGGCGCGGGGGTGCGGCCTCGCCTTCGCACGCAGGCCAGTGACCGCCGCTGGACAGAGCGCCCTGGACCCGCACGCCACCAGCCCGGCGCCCTCGGGAACCCTGATCCCGCCCTCCACCACCTGCCCCTCTGAGAGGAGGCCCGTGTCCCTGCCGCCCCCCACCCCAGCGGCTTGCAATCTGGGGGTCAGGGGGCTGCGCATCTTAAGACTGCATCTTTAGATCTTTAGGAAGCTTCTGCTTTTGAACAACATCTGTATTTTACAGATCAATAAGACCCATGTTTTTTCCAAAGATGCTGTTCACGCAACAAGTCTGTCAAATACGTTCTTTGTCTGCTTTGCTGAAGCTGTACGTGCTAAGTCGTTTCTATGGACTGTAGCCAGCCAGGCTCCTCTGTCGGTGGGATTGTCCAGGCAAGAATACTGGAGCTTCTCTGTCCATGGGATTGTCCAGGCAAGAATACTGGAGCGGGTTGCCATGCCCTCCTCCAGGGGATCTTCCCGACCCAGGATAGCAGAGCCCTTATGCATAGCACCCAGTGGGCTTGCATCTCAGCTTTGGGGCTGTGGCCTTGGGTAAACATCTTCCTGTCTCGGGGCCTCAATTTTATCTCTGTGAAATGGGAGAATGAAAAGGTGTTTGCACCATAGGGCTGCCAGGAGGGTTAATGGAGTACAAAGATGTCATGCTTCAACAGTTCTAGCACATAAAAGTTGTTATTTAGGCATTGACTGGTATTATATCATTACTAGGGAGTGGGGAGGTGAGGGGTGACAAGGAGCTGGTGGAAATCCACCTTCTATTAAGCCCCAGCATTAAGGCCTCTGAGTCTCATTCCTCTGAAATGCAGAGAGAAGCCAGGAGGATTGGGCATGACTGCGGGCCCCACTTCGGGATGGACAAGTCAGCTCCTGGCCCGGAGTCTCATACTCCTTCCCCATCAGTAAAACGGGCCTTGATTCATCAGCTCCCCCCTCTAAGCCATCACCGTCTTTCTCCAAGGGTTGCTGAGATCCCTGATTCCCAGGGCAGGGCGACTACAGACACACACAATTGGGAGCCGGCTAGTCTGGTATTAATATCTGCTTCCATCTTTGAGAGTCGTGTGTGCGACCTTGGGTCACGTCACCCACTTTGCCAAAGTCAGGTTTCATCCTCTGCTAAAGGACAAATCAGAACAGTGGCTTTTCAGGCATTCTCCTGAGGATGTAACAGGTGCTGCAGCAGTGGGACACTCAGACCTCCCAGCTGCAAGGAAGGGGCTGGTGGACAGCCCCCAGATGACCCATCTTCAGTTCCTCTGCAGCGTTCATAACCAGGACACTCTGTCCCTGAACTGCCCCCCACCACCACACCTCCCCCTCCCCCAGCCAATGACTGCGCATGCCCGAGCTGCTAGAGCCACACCCCTCCTCCCCAGCTCACGACTCCTCTGCCCAGTGGTCCTTGTTGGACCCTTGCTGTCGCGCATTGACTGAGAGCTTCTCAGTGCTGCAGTCTTAGCAGTTCCTGCCCAGTCCCTTCCCCTCCTCCTCCTCTCCCTTCCCAGGGGTCAGACCCGCCCTGTATTCTGCATGAGGCCTCTGCCCTTACCCCATCCTTTACAGGCATCTTAGACACATCTCTTGACTTGATTCCATCTAGGCATCTGCTTCCCAAGAGATCTACCTAACACAGTGAGCTAATTTGTTAAAGGTTCACATAGAAAGTCCCCAGTAGGTGTTAGGCACTATCCTTCTTATTACTTTTACTATTTTTATAATCATGTATAAAAATACATGTATAATCATGTATTCTTACTGTCAGCATTTGACTGCCCTGTGCCAAGAACACCTTCTTCCTCTCTGTCCCACTCTCTCTATTCAAACACTTTCAGAGACCCTCCCAGGGGCCAGGTTCCAAACTTCATACTGAGTTTATAGAGCTCACATGCAGCCCTCCATCTGCACAGAGCTCACTGTCCAGCAGGGATGATGGAGAAACAGACATTCTGATGCATGGTGCTGAGAGTTTGTGTGTGTGTTGGAGTGGGTGGAGGGAGACTGCTTGCTAATGATAGCACAAAGGAGAGGTGCTTAACCTATCTTGAAGGGGTGGGAAGGAGGAATAATCTGGGAAGGCTTCCTGGAAGAGGTGACATCAGTGCTGCATCATGAGAGATGAATGGAGTTATTTCAGATAACCCAGATGGAGGGGAGGACCTATACCCAAAGGAGTTTGGCAGATGAAACACAAACCTATGATAGTACTGGGAGGGAATCTTTCTGAGAAAGGCGGAGAGTCTTTGTGAAAGGATGACATTTGCTTTGTTACTATAGACTATATAGGAGGGTGATGTTGCCTAGGGCACTGTGTCCCAAACTATCTGTTCACCAGAGTCAGGCCTTTAAGAGGGCTGAGAGAGGTGGGTAAGGGTAGATGTTCTTCTCCATGTTATTGGGAACAGAAGAGACTGGCTTAGCAGACTAGATTTTCTGATTTTTCAAGAGGAATTGGAAATTTTAGTGTGAAATCTCTCATTTAAAACATTTTGACTGCTTAATAAAATTGCATTAAAAGCTATTAAAACCAAAAACACTAGGCAAATTAAACTGAATACATCTGAGGGCCAGAGTTGGTCCTGAGACCACCAGTTTTAGACCTAGGATGGAGGCTGGAAGGGACATGACATCACATAAACGGGACCTCAAAATAACAGCAGGCCCTGTATTTCTCATCTTAACCAGCCCTCCATGCACTCAGCCTCCTTTAAGTCTGAGTTCTCAGCATTTGAGAATTTAGCTTTGAACTTTAACACTTCTCTTAAAGTCAGAATCTCCTGGGATAGCCTTGTGCAATGACCATTATAACTCACAGTTCCAACAGGGAGGCCTGGAGGGTCCAGAGGCTGCCAACATCCAGGTCTGACCTCTTCCCTTCAGCTCTCTGTCCCCCAGAGGGCAGAAGGATGCAGAACCTTCTAGAACCTGAGGCTTCGCGCCCATGTCTCCCTCACTCTCTTTTCTTAATCCTTTCTTGGGGCTGCCCCATCTTTTCCAGTTTTCATCATCATTAGGATGGGGGCACGCTGACCCACACATCGAAATGAAGCAAATCAAATAAAATAGAAAGAGACCTGTCGAAGTCTTTTCAAGACAGCCAAGGGGAAGTTCCCCCAAATTAAAGCAGTGCCTGTGAGCACAGCAGTCAGAAAGAAAACCTTTTAGCTGAAACCCAGAACATTCCCGGCTGAGGTATTTCATTATAATAATGGTCTATCTGGGATGGGCAATTTAGGAGAAAGGTTGGCGGCTGAATACAGCTCAGGCTGTAAGATTGCTGGGAGCCTGTGCATTCTTCACTTTTAGGCAGGGAGTTCGATTCAATCCATGGAGCTTTTAGGTTTATTTCCCTGGGTTTGAGGCCTGTGCATTGTAGATAATCTCTGTTTCCAGACTCCCAAAGAAGGCTTGGCTCTCCATCTCTGATAGGAGTCTAATTACTTCTAAACTACCCATTAGTTAATTACTCAGAGGGTGAGGCGCCTACTGGGCAGGGCTGAGATGATCTTCAGGGTACCCTTTGACCAGCGGGATTAAGACACTTAGACTGGGCAGACCCAAGTCTCTAGGCCCTTCTGAATTTACAGGGTCCTCATTGTGTGCTCCAGTGAGAGAATCCATCCATCTGTCCATCACATGTGCCATCCTGTCTGACTCTTTAGGACCCCAGGGCTCCCCATGGGGTTTTCCAGGCAGAATACCGGAGTGTGTTGTCATTTCCTCCTCCAGGAGATCTTCCTGACCCAGGGATCAAACACACGTCTCCTGCATCTCCTGCTCTGCAGGTTGATTCTTTACCACTTGAGCCGTCAGGGTCAAGCAATCCAGCCAAATGGTCACTGTCCATGGCTGTGTGGTTCTGAGATGACACAAACAGTGACAGGTCTGGATAACATTCAACCAGCATGGAGTGGAGGAACGTCCACGCATGTCTGTAGGAAAGGACTATTTATTGAGGCCTACTATGTGCTTTCCAAGGGTATCAGCAGGCACGACAAGACTGATGCCCTCATGGGACTGACACTGACCCAGCAGATGGCCATCAAAGAAATACCACAGGGGAGGGTGTCTGTTCACTTCCTACGTGCTGTAACAAAGAACCACAGACTGAGTGGCTTAAAACAGCAAAGATTGTGTTGCTATGTGGCAGAGGCCAACACCATATTGCAGAGTGGTTGTCCTCCAATAATTGCATTTTGTTCTATACTTCTCGATATTGTACAGTTATAATCTTTGATAATTACAAAAAAAAAAAAAACATTACAAGACAAAACAGCAGAGATTTATTCTATCATAGTTCTGGAGGTCAGAAGTCCAAAATCTGGGTGTCCTTAGGGCCTTCCTCTCTGTGAAGCCTGGATGGTATGATCCTGATTCTTCCTTGCCTCTTCCAGCTTCTGGCGGATAATCCTTGGCTGCGTCACTTTAAGCTCTGCCTTTGTTGTCACATAGCATTTTCCCTGTGTGCCTCTTCTTTCTACAAGGACATCAGTCTTACGGGATTAGGGACTACCTGATGACCTCATCTTAACCTGATTACATCAGCAAAGACCCTATTTTCAAAGAAAGTCACTTACACAGTTTCCTGGGGATAGGACCTCAACATACCATTTTGTGGTTATTGTTGTTTGGTTGCTAAGTCCTGTCCAACTCTTTGGGACCCCGCCAGGCTCCTCTGCCTGGGATTTCCCAGGCAAGTATATGGGAGTGTGTCGCCATTTCCTTCTCCAGGGGATCTTCCCAGATGAGGACTCAAGCCTGCGTCTCCTGCAGGTGGATTCTTTACCAATGGGAAGCCCAACATATCTTTTTAGGAGACATAATTTAATCCGTAAAGGAGCTTAATGGGGGAACTAATCAAGTCTTAAAGAGTGGTGGTGGGTCAGGGGGTTTGTAAGAGTTCTTTAAAAAACTGAAACTTGGAAAATGTGTAAGAAAGTGAGGTTTGTCTTTGATAAGTGGGGAAATGCAGCTGGGAGGGCTTCAGACCAGGTGATACAGGCGACTCAGAACCCAGCCAAAGACCTGAGAATTAATGCCAAAGTCTTCGCAGCATGTATCAGTATTTTTGTAACTCAAGTCGTACGTTCTGTATCAAACCCACACTATGAACTGGGTGCACTTTTTAAAAAATATTTCTCTTATTTTTTTGTCTGCACTAAGTCTCAGTTGCATCATACTTACACTTAGTTGCAGCATGTGGGATCTAGTTTCCTGATCAGGGATGGAACCTGGGCCCCCTGCACTGGACCGCCAGGGAAGTCCCTATAGTGGTTTTTAAAACGTGCTCATAGTTTGATCTCTGGTCAGGGAACTAGATCTCACATGCTGCAACTAAGATCCCGTGTGCCACAACTAAGACCCGGTGCAGTCAAATAAATAATAAAAATAATAAATAAAATATGCTCACAAATTCTTTGACACTCTTCCTTATCAAAAGATGGTTGTTAATTTCCTTGCCCTGGATATGAGAGAGCCTTGTGTCTTGCACTCTTGCAATGGAAATGATGTTGCGTGACATCTGAGGCTAGGTCATAAAAGGAGATGCTGCTTCTGCCTGGCCCTCCACCTTGGGTCATTCCCCTTGGAGTTCTGACCCATCTGATAAAATGTCTAGGTATCCTGAAGCTGCCATGCTGGAGGGATCACATGTAGGGACCACAAAGACTAGAGAGAGATGCCCAAGGAGCTGGAGTTATTCCAGCCCCTACTGTGTAAGTTTTCCCAGCCCAGGGACCACACGTGTAAGTGAAGACTTCATGATGACTCCAGTCTCAGCCACCCTCTGCCTCCAAGGACATGAGGGACTCGATGTCCACATTGCCCTGCTGAGCCCAGTTGCTTCCCAGAGAGATAAGAATAACACAGGACTGTTGTTTTATTTCATTAAGTTCGAGGTGCTTTGTTATGTATCGATAGATGACAGAGCAGGGCTGGGCTGTGCAAGTCAGTTGCAAAGGTGTGGATTTAAAGCTGCGCCCAGTGGGGGCCACGGAAGGTGTTTGAGCTGTGACTAACATGATCACAGTAGTGCTTAGGAAGGTGAATCTGGAGGCTCCTGCCAGGTTAAGAGTAGAATAAGAAGAGATGGATATGGAGATAGCTGTTGAGAGGGGAAGATTGAATCCTTTGTCTGTCTTCCTCTTCCTGAACAGTCTATAATCCATCCCTGGGAATTGATGACTTGGCCAGGGCATTTGTCTGCAAGTCAGGCTCTGCCTGTCACAGGGAAGGGAGAGTTCTGATTGCCCAAGGACAGATGACAAGGAGGAAATCAAGGTGGGGACCAGGATTCGAGGAGGCATTGTGTGAGGTCCCTAGGCTTGCCTGTAACTCTCTTTCAGCTGCTGCACGTCTGAGGGGCGTGGGCATTTGTGTCTTGAGTGAGTTTAGGATTAAAAGGTAAACCTTGGTGAAATCATAAGTGTGTAATTTACCACATGAATCACCAGGTAGAGCATTAACATTAAAATTTACAGCCCCGGGTGGCAATTACCGTAATTAAGCAGCCTAAGATGCTCTGACTCCAAGGCAGCTCTGTTCACTTTGGAGGCAGAGCAAACAGGTGACCTAGCAGTTAAACTGGGGAAAGCTGGGTGGGACAGAGACCTTCACAGGTAAGTCACAGCCTGGATTTCTCCAGAATAGTCACAGGATGTCCATTTTGTCCTTTTCAAAGACGTGGATTCTTTCTAGGGGTGGGATGGCCTCTGATGTCCTTTTAAAAGCTGCAGCAGTTGGTAGAAGCCAATTAAAGGAAACATGGCTTCCCGGGTGGTGCTAGTGGTAAAGAACCCGCCTGCCAGTGCAGGAGACTTAAGAGACAGGGTTTGATGGCTGGGTCAGGGAGATCCGCTGGAGAAGGACATGGCAACCCCCTCCAGTATTCTTGCCTGAGAATCCCATGGGCAGAGGAGCCTGGCGGGCTACAGTCCATGGGGTTGCAAAGAGACATGACTGAAGTGACTTAGCACGCACACATGCGTGCACAAGTCTTCTAAATAGGGCTTCCCTGGTGGATCAGATGGTAAAGAATCTGCGTGCAACGCAGGAGACCTGAGTTTGAATGCAGATTCCCAGAACCATGGCAGAGGAGCTACGAGGGGTTGGGACCCGAGGACTAGTATTTATTTCCTAAGCACCCAGGTGGTATGTCCCCTGCTCTGAAATTTGAGAAACTTGACCAAGTGTTTTAGAGGAAAGTTCTTCCTGCTTTTCTATGCTAGTCTGCCCATGAAAAGAAGTTTTTTTTTTTTAACGACAAATGTAACACATGTTCAGTGTAACCAATTAGGAAACCAATCTAGTCTGCTTTTAATAAGTAATTAAAGATGGAACACTCACAGAATGATTCATGTGGAAATGTTCACTGGGGTGTTTTCTGCTTACCAATTTATATCTCTGGGTAGTGATTAACAGCTATGTCAGCCAAAGGAAGGAGAGGGGAGAGCATTTCTGGCTTGCCTAAGTGGCCGCGTACAGGGTGGCTGCCAACTCCAGTTGGAACTCCATTCAAAACTCCTGGGATACGCCAGCCTGGAGTTGCAAGGCTATCATTGAATGGATGAAAGAAAGCCCCATTCAACAGTTATTTCGCTGATCACCTATTATGTGCCAGACATTTCCTAGACATCAGGGATACAACCACAAACAGATCTTCAATTCCAGATTCCAGTAGGGGCAAGGTGTCCATGTAGATTCAACCTGGCCCAGGGAAAGTAGGTCATCTGAAGAATGCCAAGCCGTATTCATCCACCTTTTCAGGAAAATCTTCCCCTTCAGGAGGACCTTCTTTCTACCGTGGAAAACGAAACTTTCATGAAATGCTGATACACGTATCTGAGATCTCACATGCTTTGTGAAGCAGGGGTTGACAAATTATGGCCCATGGGCTAACGTGGGACTACTGTCTATTTTATTGGCACACAGCCCTATTCATTCATTCATTCACATATTGTCAATGGCTGATCTGTGCCATGGGCTTCCCAGGTGGCGCTAGTGGTAAAGAACACCCCTGCCAATGCAGGAGAGTAAGAGACCCAGGTTCGATCCCTGGGTTGGGAAGATCCCCTGGAGGAGGACATGGAAAACCACTCCAGTATTCTTGCCTGGAGAATCCCATGGCCAGAGGAGCCTGGCAGGCTACAGTCTGTGCGGTCTTACAGCGTCGGACACGACTGGGGTGACTTGGCACAATCTGTGCCATAGCAACAAAGTCCAGGAGCTGTAACAATGTAGGAAATCTTTACTGTCTGGCTCTTTCCAGAAAAAAACTTTGCCAGCCCTGCTCCAGAGAGCTTCCTGTGGCCCACACATGCATGTGTCCTAGCAGTCCGTATGACTGGGTGAGAAAGTAAAACATCAGTTTGTTCTGGTGCTTTGGAGTTCTCTGGAACTCCATTCAACAGATGGAGAGGCGAGGCCACTCTCCCATCTCTGCACTTTTGCCTGCCTCTGCCCTGCTGAGTGGTGTTTTCTGGGCCCTTCTGGGTCATCAAAGGTCATCACACCTTCTCCGCTCTGTGGACTTCCCTTCGGGCCCCCCTGTGATGTCTGAGAGTCTTGCCTTAATCCACCAACAAGCCCTGGGTGGGAATTTAAGCCTTGTTTGGTTCTTTAGCTGATCTGCAGATAACACAGAAGGACAGCTGCCCCTGGAGCCAGGGTTGATAGAGATCAGGCAGAAAGTTGTTTGGAGAGGCCCGAGGTAGGTCCATAAACCATGCTGACAAGCCTCCCATGTCACTTACCGGTTGTATTCTTTCTCCTCCCCCATCACCAGGGTTCCTGTGTGTTGGGGGCTCTAATTACAGGTAGCAAGGATGCTAAGAGGCTCTTAATCCCCAGATCTTCTGGATGGATTTATGCTCCTACGTGCCTTTGCTCTTTTATTCTCCAGTCAATTGGCTGGCTGAGCAAGAAGTCCAAATCCTTGGTGCATTCTGCCTACCGGGAGGTTAATAATACTTTGTGAAGGCTTCCAGCTCCCACTGGGACAAGTGAATCGTCCCAGAGCTGAGCTTCCAAGAGTTTCTCAAGCTCATGACTCAAAGGGTTCTGACCAAGGATGCAGAGAGAGGAGGGGAATTGGGCAGACTACAGAGTGGGTTTACGTTTCACTTCTGCCCTTGGAAACTGGCTGGCTCTGGGCAGGACAATCCCTCTTTATTTATTTATTTTTTAAAAGAGATTTATCTGTTTATTTGGCAGCTCCTGTCTTAGTTGTGGCTGTGGGATCTTTAGGTGCAGTATGTTATCACTTATTTGCAGTATGTGGGATCTAGTTCCCTGATCAGGGATTGAACCCAGGGCCCCTGCATTGGGATTATGAAGTCTTAGCCACTAGACCACCAGGGAAATCCCATGATGATCTCTCTTTAAACCACAGTTTTCTCATCTATAAAATTACCTAAGAGGATGGTGAAAGGATTCGATTAAATGCCGTCCACTGCCAGTCTCATTATAGGTGGTCAATAAAGGCAAGTTTCTTTCTCTTGTCAGCTCCTCTGGTCTGGAACCTTGCATGGCTCCTTGCTACCAGCCTGATCAAAGACTGGGGAGGAGATGGAACCAATGATGAATGCAGAAAACAGTGTCTCTGGCAGAGAGAACAGGAAGTGCAGAGGACCATGGGTATTCATGAGTGTGGGTGTTTGTGGCCAGCAAGGGGAAAAAAGTGGAGAAGTTTCTGCCAAGCCAAGTCAGAAGGGCTACATGAGGAGTTTGGATCTGATACCAAAAAAAAATAAAAAGAAGTAGAGTCTTTTCAGTTGAAGAGTGATGTGATCTTGTACCAGTTTAAGGTGATGGCTTTGGCAGCTGCAGGGACAATCCTGGCACATCCTTGTTGAAAACACACCCTGGTGCCTTTGTCCCTTGTGACCTTCCTCGATGCCTGAATTTTCAGAAGAGTTTGCAGGTCTGAAAAGGTGGGGGAGCGAGAGAAAAGCTGGTTCCTATGGAGAGTTCCAAGGTCACGCTCAAGAGCCTGGGATCCCTCCCTGATGCTTCATAAAAGCCCTGCTGTTTTCCAGGGAAGAAAAGCTGTGGGTACAGGTGTTGTTGTCTTGCACATGAACCTCCTGTTGGTTGCTCTGTCAAGGCTGCTTCAGCCCAGGGAGAAAGCCCACAGTGTAGGCAGAGACTAAAATCAGGCTGTGTTCTCTGAGAGCCTTGGAGCCAGACATAGGCCACCCTGAATCGTACCTCTTCCATTTCCTAGCTAGAAGGTCTCATTGAGTCTTGATTTTCTCATCTGTAAAATGGACATAATAACAGTACTGACTTTGTAGTGTGGATCTGAATATGGACAGAGGTATAGTATATAAACATCACAGTCAATACATGGTATGCATTGCTATTATCTTTATTAGCTACAAGACTGTGTTGTTTAGTCATTAAGTTGTGACCAACTTGATTTCCTTGCCGTCCAGGGGACTCTCAAGAGTCTTCTCCAATATCATAGTTCAAAAGCATCAATTCTTTGATGCTCAGTCTTTTTTATGGTCCAATTCTCACATCCATACATGACTACCGGAAAAAACATAGCTTTGACTAGACAGACCTTTGTTGACAAAGTAATATCTCTGCTTTTTAATATGCTGTCTAGGTTTGTCATAGCTTTTCTTCCAAGGAGCAAGAGTCTTTTAATTTCATTGGAGGAGAACGGATATATGTATATGTAAGGCTGAGTCCCTTTGCTGCCCACCTGAAAGTATCAGTGTTGTTAATTGGCTATTTGCTGTTGTTGTTCAGTCACTAAGTCGTGTCCGACTCTTTGCGATCTCATGGACTGTAGCCTGCCAGGCTCCTCTGTCCATGGGATTTCCCAGGCAAGAATACTGGAGTGGAATGCCATGCTCTCCTCCAGGGAGCCTTCCTGACACAGGGATCGAGCCTATATCTCCTGCCTTGGCAGCCATTCTTTACCGCTGAGCCACTGGGGAAGCCCTTAGATGCAAGATTGCAGACTGATGTGTTTTTTTTTTTTTTTTATCTTGAGAAATTTGAAAAATCAAGTGGAAAGAGAATTACAGTGCCTAATAATCCCAACACCCATGATTTGCAGCAATGTTCATGTCTAGAGTCTTTAATAATTGTGTGTGAAGTCTCTGAATCTTGAAAGGGTGGGGAGTGACAGAAACTCAGATTTTATTCTTAGATTGACTGAATTAGTGATTTAGCACATCCCCAGCTTCATTAGCTGTGTGACTTGGGTATTAATTGCCCTCCCCTGGGGCTGTTTCCTCTGGTGTAAGATGGCAATCCTTCCTTCAGAATAGTAATCGTTGATATTAATAAAGAACTTAATTGAAATTAAGTTTAAGCAGTTTTTTAGCGCTGAGTGCATTTTATTTTAATTCCTTGAATAATGGTCATTTATGTATGAGGGATGAGATGACAAGAAAGTAAGCTGTGCGTTTTAACACACGGTCCTATAAGCAGAGTGCCGGGCGTGAGCCCCACCAGGCACATCGTAGATTTCAGACCTGTGGTCCCTTCCTTCTCTTTGACGCTGTGGATTCAGCCAGGAGAACTCCCACGGTGCCTTGGCTCCGATGTAAAGGCTCAGCGTTCTCCCGTTGACACCTAATCCTTGTTGAAAACCGAGCAATCTTTCCAGAAAGGGAAAGGCCCTTTGCTCTGAGTCACGGGGTGGTCGGGATGTCGGTATTGTCTCCTGGAGCCAGCGGACCTGGAAGAGGAACTCCTCCCTGGCTCAGTGTCTGGACCGCTGCCCAGGAGGATGTGTCTGCCCCGGGGCCAAGCCTGGCCCGGGAGGGGCTCCTCGCTCCAGCCTTGGCGCCAAGCGAGGTCCACCGGGGTCACTTGCAGGCCCCAGACTGATTCACTGGGGAAGACCTTCCTTCTGGTCACCCTGGGCCACCTTTACCCCCACTCCCATCTCCCATCCGGTCACTGAGGGAGCCTTTGAAAGCCAAGACCAGACCAGGCATTTACCAGCAACTTCAGTGGATCCTGGAATAACATTCAGATTCTTACACTGGCTCACGCAGCACAAGGCCACAGCGGACAGTGGTCTAGAGCCTTCTACAACCCTGCCTTCCACATATTCTTTGCATCTCTTTAGCCTAGTGGTTCTTTCTGGGATGTGGGTGGGGGGAGTTGGAGGAAATTGAGAGGAGGGTGATTTTGTCATTCAGGGGACAATTTTGTTGTTGTTCAGTCATCATGTCCAACTCTCTGCAACCCCATGAACTGCAGCATGCCAGGCTTCCCTGTCCTTCATTATCTCCGTGAGTTTGCTCAAACTCATGTCCATTGAGTCAGTGATGCCATCCAACCATCTCATCCTCTGTCGTCCGCTTCTCCTCCTACCCTCAATCTTTCCCAGCATCAGGGTCTTTTCCAATGAGTTGACTCTTCTCATCAGGTGGCCAAAGTATTGGTGCTTCAGCTTCAGCTTTAGCATCTTTCCTTCCAATTGTCATGACTTTGTGGGGAGGGTGCTACTTAATGTCTGGTGTCTACTGGGTGGAGGCCAGGGATGCTGTTCAACTTCCTGTGATGCACAGGACAGCACCCATGGCACCAAGTTAGCCAGTTCAAAATGTCAGTGTTAAGGTTGAAAAAATAGTAAAAAAAAAATTTCACCTCCTCCAGAAAGCCTTCCTTGATTCCTTAAATGGTGTAGATATGTTCTTGGGCTCTCATGCACTTCTGATCTTAGCTGTCACAGCCTTTACCACTCTGTGGTCCCTGGACTCCAGGGAAAGAGCCTGGGTGTCATTGAACCTACGTCTTTGGCTTCCTTTCTCTCTAGCTTGTGAATCTCTGGATGTCAGGGACTATTGTCATCTACACATGTGTCTCAGATAGACCACAGAATCTGACTCATGGTGGGTACCAAGTAAATATTTGTTGAAAGAGCAAATGGATGGATGGATGGATGAATGGATGAAGTTGTAGGCTGAGACTCAAGAAAACTAAGTTATCTTCTTTTTATGTGTGTTAGTTGCTCAGGCGTGTCTGACTCTTTGCAACCCTATGGACTGTAGCCCGCCAGGCTCATTTATCCATGGATTTCTCCAAGCAAGAATACTGGAGTGAGTTGCCATTTCCTTCTTCAGGGAATCTTCCCGATCTAGGGATCCAACCCGGGTCTCCTGTACTGTAGGCAGATTCTTTACCATCTGAGCCGCCAGGGAAGCCCCATAATGCTCCCACAGGGCATGCTGTTAAACTTGCTTTCAATTCTAGTCCCACCTTCCAGATTGGCTTAATACATCATCTCCCAGTAGGCTGGTCCTTTTGAAAGTGTGTGGATGGAAGTGTACTGAGCTCTTTGTAAAAGAGAAGACCCACCCTTTCGAGCTGAGATACCATTATTTTCATGTGTTGCTCTGATAATATCTGTTATCCCTCCATGCTTGGAAAAGCCCTGGATGAAGGCTTTGTGCTGCAAACAGTACAGCCACAGTCTCAGGGATCTTAATCTCTTATCTGTGACTTTATTTTGGAAAATTGGGCTTGCTCCTAGCTCCACCCTTTCCCCCCAGTTCATGCTAATGCTTTCAACAAAGATCCCCGGAAGGGGAAATAGGATTGAGTTCATCCCAGCCAGGAATCATCCCCTGCAACCAGCCCAAACCCGGAGTGGGTGGAGGGGCTAGTGGGTCCCACCCCCGATTCAATCATGTTCTATCAGCTCCCCACACACCCTGGAGAATCACCAAATGGAGTTTAGAACAATGAGAATTTGAAGAGGAAAAAAAACAATGATAGATTTGGGGCTGTTCTCCTAAGCCAAAGTTTCTCAACCTTAGTATTTTGGATATCTGTGGGCATGTTCAGTCCCTTCAGTAGTGTCTGACTCTGCAACCTCATGGACTGTAGCCCGCGAGGCTCCTCTGTCCATGAGATTTTCCCGGCAAGAATCCTGGAGTAAGTTGCCATTTCCTACTCCAGAGGATCTTTCAGACCTGGGGATCGAACCTGTGTCTCCTGCATGTCCTGCATTACAGGAGAATTTTTTACCTGCGGAGCCACCTGAGTATCTGGGACTAGATAATTCCTTGTGATTGGTGTGGGCCGGGGAGGGGGGTTGTCCTGTGCATCCAGAATCCCTTCTTTTCACAAGGTCAACTGTAGACACTGGGGAGGGCACTAATCAAGATTTTTATCTGTGTCAATAACCGAGGGAAGGCTAAATGTTGGGCTAGTTAGAATGGGTCCTGAACTCTAGCCACAAATTCTTCATGAGCCTGCTGAGTGGACTTAGGTCGAAGTCAATAGACCTCTCTGAGTCCTAGTGTTTGGTCAGATAAAAGAGATATCCATTGAATTTCCACTTATGTTCATGGGTTCACCATCTAAAATCTGGTCATTGTACATCTTTTATGTATGAAACTCATGCAATGATTTCATTCCCAGGACCACTTCATAGAGTTGTGTCTCTGACCTCATCCCCTACTCCCCACCCTTTCATGCCCTAACCGCCCCCCACTCCTGGCTTCCCTGCTGCTCCTCCAGCACACCGGGCACACTCCCACCTCAGGGCCTTTGCGCCTGCTGTTTCCTCTGCCTGAAATGTTCTTGCCCGGCTGTCTGTGTAGTTTGTTCTCTCAGCTCCTGCCTCATATGGCACCTTCTCAGTGAGGCCTTTCTGGATCACTCTATCTAACCTCCCCCCTCCCATCCATTCCAACACACACACACACTCACACACACACACATGGACTCACACAATTCCCCTTTCTTGCTCTGGTTTTTCTTAATTTAATCTGCAGTGCACTTTCCTTACTTATTTTGTTCATGATCTCGTCCCCTACACAAGAATGAGGCTGGAATCTGTGTCTGTCTTGCTCACTGCTGTTTCCAGGGCCTGCAATGCTACCTTGTCCCAAAGTCATCCTCAAAAATATCTGAATGGGTGAATGAGTGAATGGGCTTCCCAGGTGGCACTAGTGGTTAATAACCTGGCTGCCTCTGCAGGAGATGCAAGAGACACAGGTTTGATCTCTGGGTGGGGAAGATCCCCTGGAAGAGAAAATAACAACCCACTCCAGTATTCTTGCCTGGAGAACCCCATGGACAGAGGAGCCTGGTGGGCTACAGGCCACAGGGTTGCAACGAGTTGGACACAACTGAAGTGACTGAGCGTGCACACACATGGATGAATAAATTAAAACAGATCTTACTGGCCTTTGTTGTACAGAAACAGAATCAGAAAGCTTCAAGCGTTTGTCCCAGTTAGTAAAAGACAGGGCCAACAGTTGATCCCCGTTCTATTTGTCCCATGAGCCAGATGGCCCTGCCAAGCTAACAGACCCACTCTGCCTGGATAGTGAGAGAGACAGGACTTAGAAACACAATTATACATTGAATGAATTACTTATGATTTTGCAAGGCCTTCTGAGGCAAGTGTAGATGTTCACAGGGATTTCATCAGAGAGTTGATTCAAATTGTGAAGGTCTCGCTCTTTTGAATCTTTTTAACAAATAAAGAGCGGGGGGTGGGGGGGAAACCCTGTCTCTACAATAGGATATCTATGTTCATGGTCGTTTTAGATTTGGGTTTCAACAGAAGTCCAAACGAATGAAGGGAAAAACATCACCGTATGTTTATCCTCATTGTTTCAAGCCCAACCCGTCACGGCATTCTGTTTTTTAAATAGACTTTCTGGAAAACAACAATATCCGTCTGCTACCCGCGCCCTTTTGCTAACTCCTGCAAAACAAAACGGCCATAAATAGGACTTGGGAAGCAATCGCTTGCTCGTGCTGACTCAAATAGGAACAGTAGAAAGTTCAGCTGCATCACACAATGGCTGATCCCTGGTGGAAGTAAGTGTGTGTGTGTGTGTGTGTGTGTATCTATTGGGCCTGGGGCCGTGGCTGGAGTCTTTTCAGTTACAGAATGAGGCCCTAGTTTTTCTCTTTAAAAAAAAAATTATTGGAGCATAGTTGCTTTATAATATTGTGTCAGTTTCAGCTGTACAGCAAAGTAATCATCTATTATTGTTTCTGTTCAGTCACTCAGTCATATCCATCTCTTTGTGACCCCAAGGATTGTAACCCACCAGGCTCCCCTATCCTTCACTATCTCTCAGAGTTTGCTCAATTTCATGCCTATTGAAGTGGTGATACTACCTAACCATCTTATCCTCTGCAGCCCTCTTCTCCTTTTGCCTTCAATCTTCCCCAGCATCAGGTCTTTAACAATGAGTTGACTACATATATCCCTCTTTTTTTGGGTGTCCTTCCCATTTAGATCATCACAGAGCATTGAGTAGTGTTCCCTGTGCTGTTCGATAGGCTCCCACTAGTTCTGTATCTCATACATAGTGTCAGTCGTGTCTGTGTATCAATCCCACCCTCCCAATCCATCCCATCCATTTTTACCCTCTTACGCTTGTTCTCTAAGCCTGTGTCTCTATTACTGTTGTGCACATACCCTTGTTTCTTGAGCGCTCCGGCACTCATGGGGGTGAAACTTGGGATTCTGGTGTCTAAGGCAGGGGGTGCCAAAGCCATGACCCCGACAGCTGTTGATGGCAGCATAATAGCTGACACGCCTGGCCTTCCCGCTGTGGCTGCCGGATGCACCGTGCCTGGCCATCCTCAGGAAGCACTCGCATGGCTTGCTCTGAGGTCTTGGGGTTGCCCTTGACCTGGCCCCTCGCATTAATGAGAGTAAACCTTCCCAGTGATCCTCCTTTCCCTGGCCTTGTTCCAGGTTATTGGTACAGTCCATGTACTCATTTAGTCTCCAGTGAAACAGTTGGAAGCAGGTCTTGTTTCCATCCCTTTTTAATCTTCAGAGCAACCCTTGAAAACAGGTCCATCCCTTTTTAATCTTCAGTGCAACCCTTGAAAACAGGTCCATCCCCTTTCAAAAGTGAGGGTCAAAGACACACAGTGACTTGTCTCCAGGCACAAAACTAGGAAATAGCCAAGCTGAGATTTGAATCCAGAGAGTGAGTCTCAAAGTGGCAGTCTAAACCTTCAGGATACATTTGCTTCCACCAACTTTTATCTTGTGTTTTTAAGGTCCTCACCCCAAAAGACAATGATTTCAGCACCCCCTAACTTATTTATTTTTATTTTTAAATATTTTAATTTATTTATTTATTTGCAGCATGTTCCCTGACAAAGGATTGAACCCAGGCCCCCTCCATTGGGAACATGGAATCTTAGCCACTGAACCACCAGGGAGGTCCCATCCCCCTAATTTAAATATGTATTGTGTCCTTACTTGGATGACTTCTGGTTTCTAAAAATCCTCACATCAACCTTCCAGGGACTTAACTAGCCATTTCCATGCCCTGTTTTTTTTCCGGCTTAGAATCCAAGTTCAGGCAAGTTAAGGGACTTTAATAGGATCCCACCACCAGAAAGTGGGCATAAGCATGCATTGAACCCCAGATTGTCTAGATGCAACGTATTTTTTTAAGATTATTTTTTTTTTATGTGGACCATTTTTAAAGTCTCTATTGAGTTTGTTACCACATTGCTTTTGTTTTATGTTTTGGTTTTTGGGCCTGAGGCATGAGAGATCTTAGCTCCCCAAGCAGGGATCGAACCTGCATCCCCTGCATTGGAAGATGAAGTCTTAACCACTGGACCACCAGGTCCATGAAGTCCCTAGATTCAACTCATGAGTGTCTAAATTTCTAGACTTTATTCTTACACTATTTAGCAGCTTTATATTCTCCTCACTACTACTGCTCATAACTACCCTACTGGCTGATTTTGGTTTTCTCCCAGTTTTAACTTGTGATCTTGGTCACATTGCTTCATCTCTGTGCTTCAGTTTTCTCATCTATAGAATGAGGATGATCATACTGCCTGCTTCAAAGGATCAATATAAAGACTTAAGTGAGGTCATATAAACTTCAGAACCATTCCTGGCATGTGAACAATTATTATTGTTATCAGTCCAGTTCAGTCGCTCAATCGTGTCCGACTCTTTGTGACCCCATGGACTGCAGCACGCCAGGCCTCCCTGTCCATCACCAACTCCCGGAGTTTACTCAAACTCATGTCCATTGAGTCAGTGATGCCATCCAACCATCTCATCCTCTGTCGTCCCCTTCTCCTCCAGCCTTCAATCTTTCCCAGCATCAGGGTCTTTTCCAATGAGTCAGCATCAGGTGGACAAAGTACTGGAATAGTTTCTGTCATTATTATATCTTATAAGAAGTTGTTTCTCCTTTTGTCTGCTGCAGGAAAGTCATTCCTGTCTGTCATTTCTACCTACCCATCTTCTCTGCTTCCTGCTTCGAACACCTCAACCCTACTATTCATTAAAAGCCACCACATCCATGAAACCTTCTGTGGTTTCTCCCGGTCTCACAGACTTCTCTCCCCTCTCCAAGTCACCCCAGCCTATATCAGACACCTCAGCACGGAACCCCTGTTTCCAGAGTGTCATCATTTCCTCCTCAATCAGGTACCATCCTGTGCTGTTGTGAGTAACCCCTCCTTCTTGAGAAATGGTCTTCTCCTGACTCAGGCACCAATATCTAGACTTCATCTTTTGTTGGCCCAGAGGGCCTAAGAAAGTGTTGAGGCCACTGGGGTTTGGCAAGGAGCTGGGTGAGAATCCTGCTTTAACTGCCTAACCATCCTTTAATTTCTGAGGTTGTGGGCACCTCATTAGTGTATAGGGGATAATCACCCCTACCTTTCGAGGGTGTTAGAAGCAATCAGTGAGAGAATGTCTATGCAAATGCCTGTATCAGATACTAGATTAGATCCTTCTTAATAATAGCAGCACAGTATTCATCAGCCATTTAGAGTATACCTGTGCTAACTATTCTCTTTTCTTTTTAAACTTAATTTTAACTTTTATTGGAGTATAGTTGTTTTACAATGTTGTGTATTGAATATTTTACATATTGTTGTTGTTTAGTCGCTAAGTCGTGTCTGACTCCTTGTGACCCCATGGACTGCAGCACGCCAGGCTTCCCTGTCCTTCACCATCTCCCGGAGTTTGCTCGAACTCATGTCCATTGAGTCAGTGATGCCATCCAACCATCTCATCCTCCTTCAGTCACTCCCTTCTCCTCCTTCTTCCTCTGGAATGAGTGAATATATGGAGAAGGACCTTGGCTCTCACACCGAGCTGTCTGTGTCTCAGCTGTATTACTTACTTGCTATGTGGGGAGAGTTAATTAACCTCCTTAAGCCTTCGTTTTCTCATTATCAAAAGGAAGATTATAATATGCAGCTCACAAAATTGGTGTGAAGTATAATTTAAAACCTAGGCATACAGAAATGGTTTGTTACTTGGTAGTTATTGTTATCGACGTATTTCCCTCCATTCTCACCTCTCTCTCTTTACTTCCTATCATAGCAATTCACACAGTCTATTGAAAATATCTGTTCTCTTGTCTATCACTAGATAGTGAGCTCCTTAAAGGAATGGATGGAAGTCTTTTCTCTCTGAAGGTGTTGCAAAGAGCAGATGGATGGATGAATGGATGATGGTTCGTCACTGAATGGATAAATGAGTGAATGGGTGCATTGATGGATAAATGAAAGACAGGAGGCTGTATGTAGGTATGTAGGTATCTATATATATGCATGTAACCCACTCCAGTATTCTTGCCTGGGAAATCCCACGCACAGAGGAGCCTGGTGGGCTACAGTCCTTGAGACTGCGAAAGAGTCAGACTTGACTTTGCAACTAAAACAACAAAAATGGTTTCATGAATGAAGGGATAAGTACATAGCTGGCTGGCTGGCTGGCTAGATGGATGGAAATTTATGTGTATGCATAGATAAGTGGATATTTGGATGGATTCATGGATGAATAAATGAATGGATGAGAGGATGGATGCATGAATGGATAGGTGTATATAGGTATGTATGTATGTCTGTATGACTTAATTAATGGATGAATGGAAGTTTGGATGATTGAATAAATGAACAGATGGATGAACACATGTATGTGTATGTATGAATGGGTGCATGTTTGGATTCATGAATATAGGAATAAACTGATGAATGGATTCATTAATGAATGGATGACAGAATTTATGCCTCTATAGATGGATGGATGATTGAGTGGTTTTATGGATGAATGGATAAATAGGTGATTATTTTAAAAATTGTGTTCTGGTACTTAGCTATATTTTCATTCTAAATCTTTATCACTGAGGGTTCTGATCCCTTCTTTGAACCCAAACATGGGAAAAGAATATACTAGAATAATCTACTCTGTGTCCCATAAAAGTGTTCCTGGTGAAACATGGCACCACGTTAAATGGATATAGATCAACATCACTGCAGAAGTGTTCACTATAATTGTCTCTAAATGCCTTTTCAATATGATATCTCAGAAACTGATTCAAAGCTTAGTCCAACTTCCTCTGCACAAGAGGTTAAGACTAGAGGGGAGCCCAGATGCCACTTGTTTTGACACTTTGACTTTTCAGACCTGAAAATCGAAGCCCAGAGGAGGAAAAAGGACTTGCCCAAGGTCTCACAGCAGATGTATGTCAGACCTTGAAACAAAAACTCAGGGGCTGAGACCAAGGTTTCTGCTGCAAAATGCTGCTTGGTTTCCTCTGTTTTGTCAGAACTCCCTGGCCCCAGATGCTTTGGAACATCCCCAGATAAAGACCTTCTCTCTCTTTGGCTCCAACACCCACAGGCCCTGAGAGCCAACTTGAATTTGTTCATCTCCTGTGTGACAGTCGTTGACTTAGCTGCCAACACCTGGCCGGTGGAGCAGTTGGAAGGATTTAGAGAGACAAGGAATTTGCCTTGTGTGGGTAGATTCCGAAGTTTGCCCTCTGGGGTTTCAGCATTTAATGCTTCCCCCTTGTCTCCTGACTTTCTAAAGGGAAATCTTTCTTCTCTTTCTCTTTCATTAGTAGAATAAAAGGAAGGAAGACAGACACACACAGAGAGTTTGCCCTACTTACTCAACAAAGGCCCCCCACAAAGATTGTGTTTGCTCATCCCTGGGGCCGTGGGGGCCCTCTTAGTCTTCCTGGAATCTTCAGAGTGGCGGTAATGAACTTGAGCCCTTCCTGAGCTAGGGCTTGGTCCTCCCTTCCTCCCTCCCTCTCTCCTCCTCCCACCTTGCCTTGGAACTGCCAGGGTGTTGAGGAGAACCCTATTGCGACGGTTTTATATTTCAGCCTATCTCTGGGTTTCTGAAATTTCTGGTGTTGAAAGAATCCAAACCTCCATAGCCGGAGCCCTCTCACCTGGGAGGATCACCTCGTCTAGTCTCACAGGGCACAGATGGGAATAACAACAACCACGGCAGCAACATCCATAATAGCAATGACTGCATCCAAAGAGCTGACCATGTGCTGGTCACGGATCGCACTCAGTCTCCACAGCGGCCCTGGGAAGGGTATGCCGTGCACATCCCCATTTGATGCATAGAGAAACTGAGGCATGGAAAAGGCCACCCAGCTCGGGATCCAGCACTGTGTTTAATGACTTCGTTATAACTAGGCGCCATACTGAGTGCTTACCTGGTTTAATTCAATTCATCTTCTTTATGACTTAGCCAGGTAATCAGTATCCTTATACCTATTTACAGAGATGATCATACTGGGAACAGAGGTTGAGTCACTTGTCCAAGGACACACCACACAGCTGGTAATGACAGAGCTCTATGCTGTCTTCCTGGTGGCAGTGACTTTGTAAATAATTTGTAGAATGATAAAGTCATGAATATTTGGGGATGGATGGGACTGTAAGGAGCATCTAGGTGAAATATTAGAGGTGAAGGAATAAGACCTAGAGAGGCAAAGTGACTCATCAACAATCATAAGGCTGGTTAGCTACAGACTTCCTGGAAGAGTTGTAGAATAATAATAATTATTATTATTTCACTATTTGAAATCATGATTATTATTATTTTAAGAACTGCAATGGGCCTTGGGATCTTTTGTCAGTGCACACTCTCTTCTGTGCAAATCAAATTGCAAAGTCATTAAGATAATAACTACTTGTAAAGTAGCCTGGTGGGGCATTTGAAGACACCATCCCACTGAAACACCTACACACACACACACACACACACAACACAACATCATACACCTTTCTTCCTTGGGTGGCGCTTTGGTTTTCGATACATATGCTGTATGTATTTGTTTCTTTTTCTCCCTTACATGACACTCAGGGATGAAGTGATCTCAAAGGATCTCTGGGGCTTCCCAGGTGGCGCTAGTGGTTAAGAACCCGCCTGCCTGCCTGTGTAGGAGACATAAGAGATATAGGTTCAATCCCTGGGTCAGGAAGATCCCCTGGAGGAGGAAATGGCAACCCACTCCAGTATTCTTGCCTGGAGAATCCCGTGGACAGAGGAGCTTCGCGGGCTACAGTCCATGGGGTTGCAGAGAGTCAGACATGACTGAAGTGCTTAGCATCCACGAGGGATCTGTGTGTGTCCTGGAGGAGATCATCTTTACTGTGTCCTGAGTTCGGTTTCCTGTGGGAAAGTGGGGCTTGGACCCAAGAGAGGGAAACTGCTGAGAAAGAGAATTTGAAACTGATAAACAGGGGAGGGGAGGAAGCACAAGTGAGCAGGGATGGTTCTGCCTGAGAAAAACTGGGTGGCAGGGACTACATATCAGCTTTGCAACCAAGATAGGGCAGGCCCCCACAGGCTCTGAAAGCTTGCCTGATGGGGCTGGTGGAGATGGGGCAGAATGTACTGCAGGTAAAAGATAAAATGCTAGAGACCCTCCAGGTGTCATTGATTCTAAACACATGTTTGTGACCCAGAAAGAGACCACATTTCATCTCTTTTTAAAAAAAAAAACGTGTTTGTTCTTATTATTTATTTATTTGACTGCACTGGTCTTAGTTGCAGCATGCAAACGCTAAGTTGCAGCATGTGGGATCTAGTTCCCCAACCAGGGATCGAACCCAAGCCCCCTGCATTGGGAGCTCAGAGGCTTAGCCACTGGACCACCAGGGAAATCCCAATATTTCATCTTAAGTGAGCTTCCAGGACAAAGTTTCTCATATTGGGAGGGACTTTCAGAAGATACATGGACTAGGACATTATATGTAACGTTAAGCCACACAGTGGAAACATATTCCATTTTCTGCTTCTTCCCACTCCTTTGGTTCTTCAGGAAGCAAATCCTCATTTGGTTCTTTTACTGCTTTACTTCCTCCAACACTTGCTTATCTCTCTGAAACAGAAGGAGAGCTCCCCGCAGGCCCAGAACCCATTCAGGGTAATCGGATTAGAATTTAGCATCAGTCGTGTTCTTTGTGTTTATTTTCTACTTGGAGTAAAGGACCCTGGGATGCCAATGACTGGAGTAATATACAGTTGTCTTTTGAAATTCAGTGATGTCCCTACATACAAAACTTTAAGCTGCAAACTTTCAGAGATGTGAATAAGCATCCGCATGTCCAATCACCTTGTTAGTTCACTTGTCAGGCGTTCATTCTCATGTGTGTGCGTCCTCTAGAAGTGGTTGACTGTCCAGCACTTCATAGAGTCAAGTAGTTCAGTATTTTTGTAGATAGAACCTGTGGCATCAACATTAGACACGAGTGAAATTGCGCTTGCCCTCTGTCTCATATTGCTGACAATCCTTCAGCTCTACCATCTCTCACCTTCTTTCTCTCCTCCAGTTAGTAACTCTTCTTGCTTGTTCACTTGATGCCAGCCCCCGTAGGCCAGCTGTTGTACTGTACTTTTCAAGGTACCACACTGTAAGATTAAAACGGCTATCTTTATATTTTATATTTGCTTTTATGTATTATTTATATGAAAAGAATTATAAACCTATTACAATAAAGTACTATATAGTTGATTGTGTTATTTGGGTACTTAGGCTAGCTTTGTTGGACTTACAAACATGCTTTCCGAATAGAACCCATTCATAGTTAGGGGTCTGTGCATGCATGCTCAATTGCTTCTGTCGCGTCCAACTCTCTGTGACTCCATGGACTGCAGCCTGCCTGGATTTCCCAGGCGAGAATACTGGAGTGGGTTTGCCATGCCCTCCTCTAGGGGATCTTCCAACCCAGGGATCGTCCCCATGTCTCCTGCATCTCCTGCGTTGCAGGTGGACTCTTTACTGCTGAGCCACCAGGGATGCCCTGTATGTGGGGAACTTACTAAAAAGTATTAGACAATAAAATGAGTTGGCAGGAAGAACATCATGAAGTCTAACAGTGCAGGCAATTAATGGAGGTTGCAAAAGTCTGAAGATAATAAAGAATGACTGATGTTTGGGGAGATACCAGTCTAGATGAGAAATGGAGAGACAGCAGATAAGGTGAACATGGGGAAAGGGTGCCTTTTCTGAGTCACAGGAAGGTGCCATAATATGTTAGCTGTAGTTATGGAAGTTGGCAATGAATAAGGAATGGTTGAGTCGTATAAGGCAGGATAAGCTTGTGATTGTCACAAATAACCTCCAAACTTCAGTGGCTTTACCCAGTGGAAGGCCAGTCAGGTGTCTCTCACTGGTGGGATGTCCTCCACCAGTGACCACCAAATGGTGCTTCTTCAGGGCCCCAAGTTCTTTCAAAGCCCTGGTCTCTCCATTTAGCTGGTGAGTAATCATCATGGGCGGTTTTCATGGACCACATCAGGATGTCCTCACTTCTGTCCCATCCCATTGGCTGCAGCACTGTCATGTGACTACACTAACTGCAAAGGGTTCTGGGAAACACAGTCCAGCCATTTTGCAGATAGGAAAAGGACGAGACTGGGGGGGTGGTACAGCTAGTCAGTCTCTGTCTTTGATGGTTAGTTTGCTCAATTTATTTAGCCAATATTCATTCAATATTTATTTATTCATTCAATATTTTAATATTTGCTCATTCAATATATTGAGCAGCTATCTTATGCCAAGCATTTTTGCATCTCCATTTAATTAAAGTGATGGCTTTACCCTTTTCATGTGTGTTTGGAGATCATTTATGAGATAGTTTTGAAAACTTAATTGCACATCCTATACTTTCAGCTAGAGTGGTGATTCTACTCTTTTCATGTGTTTAGAGATAGTTTGTGAGATGTTTGAAAAATGAATCCCATGTACTATAGTGTATTTAAGTGATCTTTTCAGAAATAATTACTCATTTTCAGTGGAAGTACTTGAGGGTAAGGGACATATTTTAGGTATTATCCCCAAATACCTAGTATTGATCCAGGCACATAAGTGTTATGTAGAAAAGAAGTTTCTAGACACAATGACTACATCAGACTGGCACTGGACTAGCGAGTTGGGTTGCCCACAAACAGTCGAGCTCTTCACCCACATCACCGTCTCATTAAGCCAGGATAGAATCCCAAGACTGAAAGGAACGGTGCTCTTGGTATCCTTTACTACATCTCCTGGTTGCCATGGGAACATGTCATCTGGTAGCCACAGATCAGGAGAGTCTGGGGGCCCTAGACATTCTGCAGGGCCTCCTACCAATGAGCCCTGATACCTTATTCTTTCACCCAAAGCATAGGTGTTCCTTTACCTGAGGCAGAGGTGGTATTTTCTGCTTAATAAGATCTACATGAACTTACCTGTTGAATTCATCCAAGGGCAAATTCCTCCAAAGAGTGGGATTCAGGGAGGATCCCGGGGCAGTTCATTCATCTACTGTGTATTGAATATCAGTTCAGCACTTCCAGATTCTATGCAGTCTTTATTTGTAAGTTGTTTCTTTGGACGTCTACCTTGGGGATGGTTTGGGGGTTGTGGCATATCCATGAAGCCACATTGCTCATAATATTTCTAGGCTATTTCTCTCCTCCTAGTCATGTGATCCATATAGTAAAGATCAGTTAAGATCATGCTATTAAAAAAAGATGCCCTAAAAAAAAAAAAAAAAGATGCCCTTGAACATATATCTTGGGACATTTCTCCATTTCATTAACATTATTTATATGTTTTTAATGTTTCCATAATAATTTGGCTCTTTATCAAAGATTTTTAAGTAGGGAAGAACATTATCAGATTAGAATTTTTTAGCTTCAAAATGAAGATGGGGTAATGGGAACAAAGACGCAGGTGAGAGTGAAAAAAAGGTAAGAGGCTGGTGGAATGGTCTGGAAATGAGCACTGGATCTCAGAGAAGCAGCCATGTGTGCTGGGTAAGCTTGGGCTCCCCAGGGTCTCCACCTAATCTACAGGCACACTCAAGAATTTTCAGTTTCCTCTTCTCTTTTCCCACTGGGCTATAGAAGACCTGCTTTATGGGAAAAAAAAAATTCAATTTTGACCAAAAGATGCATTCATAAGTTCTGATATTTAAAATTTGCCAGTGTGAGGCTATCAAGCTTTGAAGCAGGTCCCATTGTGTACCTTTACAATCACAATTTGAAATATATTTTTAAAAATGACTGAAAAAAAGGCAAACCTGACCTCAAATCTTCATTGTGTTACTTGCTAGCTGTGTGACCTTGAGCAAGCCACTTAACCTCTCTGAGCCTCTCAGCTTTCTCTTTGGAAAATTGCTCCCTGCTCCTTAGGATAAAATGAGACATTGTACAGAGCCCAGCTTAATACTTAGAACATGGTAAGTACTCAATGACTACTGCTTGTTCCTCTCTTCTCAGATGCAGGTTAGATTCTTGCCACATTGCTATCTGTTAAGAATAGCAGTGAGAGACAAGCCGCAGACAAAGACAGTGGCTTAATCATCTCACCCTCCTGGCTGCTGACCTCACTGGGGCCAAGGCTTGTTTGCCTTGGAAGACGTGCTGATGGCTCCCAAGGTCGTTTGTTTAACTGATGGCCTTTGAGGGCTGGGGCGAGGGATCAGGAGACCTAGAGAGGCTTGGGTCAGATCACAGGGGCTTGCCAGACAAGCTGGGGCAGAAGCCTGGTGATGCATTGATCCAAAGTGGAGTGACTGGTTAAGCTCTGTTGCTTTTGGGAAGCTGGCTGAACGCGACGCTTATGGAGAAAGGTGGGGCCTTTAATTCCTTGATGATGGCTTGGACATTGAGACACTCTGGACATGAGGAAGTATATTTGTGAAGGTGGTAGTTTTACGTGGTGATGTTTCAGGCCCAAAGGGTTCCTGGCATGGCATCCTCTCTTTTCCAGGTGTTGATAGTTGGACTTCACGTGACACATTTGGCCTTGGTAGGAATGTAACCTCTTCCTTCCCAAACAGCTCCATAAAGGGAGTCTTATGGGGGGAGGGGGATTCTTTAATAACCAATTAAATATTTTACTAAGTAGTCATCTTTATAATGTCTTAATCATGTAAATTTGGCTGTTGCTAAGCATCCATCTATCCATCCACCCTTTCACTCATTCACTTATTCCTGCATGTGTTTTTTACTTATTTATCCATCATCCATTGATTGATTGATTTACCCATTCATCCATCCATTCACTCATTCATTCCTCCATGTTTTTATGTATCTGTCCACCTACGCATCTGTCTATCCACCTTTCTATCCAGACGTCCAGCCAGCTATGCATCCATCCATCTATCCATCCATCCATTCATCTACCCACCCGTTCACCCTCCCACCCACCCATCCATCCATCCATCCACCCACCCACCCATCCACCCATCCATCTATTCATCTATCCATCCATTCATCCTTTCATGCCCTCACCTACCCGTGTGTCTCTCTAACCACCCAATATCCATTCAGCCCTTCATTCATTTTATCCTCTGTTCTTGAACTAATTATTCCTTCCATGGACTTTCACTGAGTACTCACTCTGTCTCTAGTCCTACTCTAGGCACTGGAAAGATTAGACTTTGGCTTCTCAGAAGCACATGGGTCTTCTGGCAAAACCAACATATAATTAGATAATTACCAGCAAGAAAAGTGGAAATTAGGGTCTCTTAAAGTTTGGGGTAGCTTTATGCCAAGTAAATATCAGTGAAGTCCCGACTCCCTGAGTGTCCCCGGACAAGTTCTTGTAGTTTTAAGGTGAGATGGACAGAGTACGTGAAACTGAGGGAAGAGGCCACGCTTTCACTTTTCAAAATCTGTAGCCCCTTTTGCATATCTGTCAAGTTTTCAACTCCTTTCCTTTTCTAGCAATCTCACTTCTAGAAATCAGCTTGGAAACAACCCAAACATCCAACTCCAGGGAACTGTTTAAGTACATTTTGGTACATCTGAACAATAAGGCACTGTGCAACATTTGAAATGCAAAAGGTACAAGTTTATGGGCTGATAGGAAAAAGAGTTCAAGACATAGTGTCAAATATAGAAAATTAAGCCACAGAATGGTGTTTCTAGAAGAACCACTCTGTGCAAGACATATGAGATCACACAGATGTGCCCACCTCTCTCTCCTGTTTATCACAGATCCTTCTTTCATTTTGGGCTGCACAGAGAAGCTTTCTAGAAGAACCAGGATCTGCTTTTCCTCACCACTGCACTCCCCAAACCTGGAAGTGCTCATCCTCGCACTGGTTGCTCAGTCACATCCAACTCTTTGTGACCCTGTGGACTGCAGCCCGCCAGGCTTCTCTGTCCATGGGATTCTCCAGGCAAGAATACTGGAGTGGGTAGCCATACCCTCCTCCAGGGGATCTTCCCAACCCAGGGATTGAACCTGAGTTTTCTGCATTGGCAGGTGGATTTTTTTTTTACCACCGAGCCACCAGGGAAGACCCAAACCTAGAAACGTGCCTGATATATAGCAGACATTCAATAAATATTTACTGAATGATTACATGGATGTATGATAAAATGACAAACTATCACTATTGACTTTAGGGCGCAGAACTAAAGGTTTCATTTGGGACTTTTGGCTTTTCTTTTACTACATAAAATAGATGAATGTTTTATTGTGAAACTTTGAAAATTTAGAAACAAAGTAAAAAAGAAATCCTGCAAACATGCTCTGTCTTCCCGGTCTCCGGGAAGGGATTATACAGGAAGGGGTGGTACATCTCCATTTATTCAAGCTGTTTTTCATGTGCAATTAGGGAAGGGGGCCTTGTGTGTTTCAAGCCTCCACACTCCCAGGGGGGAAAAAGCCAGACCTGTCAGAGAAAACAAACATCTTGTGTGTGTGTGTGTGTGTGTGTGTGTGTGTGTGTGTGTGTTGAGGTCCATAAAACCCCAGACCCCCATTCTGGGGTAGGAGCTGACATTAGGGAGCTGTTGACAGTCCCTCAGTGTGACCTCTTGCACAATGCCAGGGACAGCTTGGCAGCTTAGGAAAACGAAGAAAACAAACAAAAAAGTCGGCTGAGTCTGTTTGTTCTGAAGAAACTCAAAGAGGTGTTTGACGGTCAGTAAATGCCAGCTTAGCTGTTGTTTTTAATCTCCAAGATGGGAGGCGGGAGGCCAGGGAAGGGATGGGGGCAGGGGGGATGGAGGAGGGCCGTACAGGGAGAAAGGTGGAGAAGGACCCCGAGGGGCTGGGGGCTGGGGAGCCTGCAAGCAGAGCAAGTTGAGTGGACTTGATGGGAGACTTGGAGGGGACTGATTTGAGACCTTTGACCTCTTTAGGTGTTACCAACCGTTTCTTTTTTTAAATCATTTTTTTAATCTTATTACATTTTATTCTATTGTAATGATCCATATTTGGAAGGCAAGCAAAAGCAGCTGTCCCATTTTTTTTTAGAGTCTAGACAGCAACATGAAAAATAGGTTAGATGTAGTTCCCAGAGTTAGAAGACCTAGAGGCTAAGGACCAAGGGACTTATTGGGACAGAGACACAAAACGGGCAGTTTGGAGGACATGTTCACATTGGTGACTCTGGACAGCTCATAGTACCACCTGCATTTCAATCCTTTATTCATTCACTTGAGTACTGATTCATTGATATTCTCCTCCTTCCCTTTCTCCCTCCCAAACCCTCCTTATTTTTCCCTCTTTAGAAGTATTTATTGAGCTTCTCCCACATGCCAAGCGTTGTTCTGGGGTGCCGGGGACTTTGGTATTAAAGAAGTCAAGGAAAAGACCTTGCTCTCATGATGTTTCCATTTAAGTTGCAGAGATATGAAACCAAGTGTATTGAGTAGTCGTCAAGACTAAGATGGGTAGTCCAGTTGGGTAAGGACAAGGGGAGTGGGGAGTGATGGGTCTGCTTCAGACAAGGTGGTCAGGGAAGGCCTTTCTGTGCACACTGGAAGAAAGACCTGGATGAAATGGAGGAAAGAACCAGGCAGTTCACTGGGAAGGTAGAATTTGAGAAGGATTCTATGTGTGTATCAAACTTCCCCTTGGGGAGGAAGGGCAAGCAGATCGCTCCAAATCCATCTCCTCTGCCCATGGTGGACATCCATAATCCACCAGAGAAGATTTTAGCTGAGCCTAAAGGTGGCCTTATAGCTCTAGAATCCACTTCACCTTGGGTATACTAGCACCCCAACCAGCTACAATGAACTGGAATTGGTTCTCCAGTTCCAGTTAGCACACCCTATTGCCTCCAGATAGCACACGCTATTGCCTGCCCTAAACAAAGAGAGCAAATGCTTTAGGACAGACACCTATCTTGTTAAGTGTTATATCTCGGTGGCTGGGCTGTGATCCTGCCTCAGGGATGGGTTTAAGTGTATCTGAATGAATGAATGGATGAATGAATGAGAAGAAGGGTATCCAGAGAAGAAGCCCGGAAGCTGGGAGTGGTTGTGTGCATCCTGGGAACAGCAGGTAGGCCGTGAAAATGAGAGAAGAGGGAGAAAAGATCTTATTCTGGGTGCATGGGTGCATGCTAGGCTGCTTGAGTCATGTCTGACTCTCTGTGACCCCGTGGACTGTTGCCTGCCAGGCTCCTCTGTCCATGGGATTCTCCAGGCGAGAATACTGGAGTGGGCTACCATACCTTCCTCCAGGAGATTTTCCTGACCCAGGGATCAAACTTATGTTTCTTTTGTCTCCTGCATTGGCAGGAAGGTTCTTTACCACTAATGCCACCACACTTGAATATAATCACTGAAGACATTTGAGAAGGAAAATGGCGTGATATGAGTTGTTCATATAACATAGTTGTTTGTATGATTGTTCCTAACAGTCCAGTGACAGGTAATATTAATGATGGTAATAATAATTGCTAATTTTTTGTGTCTTTTCCTGTGTTTTGTGCTGATTATTTTTATTATTCTCGGGGCAATCATTTAGGTGCTATAATGCCATTTTATATACAAGAAAACTGAGCCCTGGAGAAAAGTAACTCACCCAGGGTCAAACCAGCAGTAACTGATAATGAATAGCTGAATGGGTTAAATATATTTCTGATTGAAATCGGGAAACTGCTTTCCTTGTCCCACAAAGGTTTAGCTACATTTTCTTTATTTCCAGTTAGAACCAAAGGATTCGTTCCCTTCTTTCTGTAGCAGTGGGGGGCAAGAAACTCATCTTTTATGAGGCTGATGGCAGCTGTTCTTCCCTCCACCCAGCTGTCTTTTCCTGAAATAGGATAGGGCAAGAATTTGAGGTTTTCACAGATACCAGGAAAATAGCCCTGGGACTGGAGATCTGAGTTTGAATCCCAGCCATCACTCTCTGTCTGGGTAACCATAGAAACCATCCTCACCACTCAGCTTCAGTTCTTCACTTGTAAAGGAAAACATACCCTGTCCACTCTTGGTTTAGAGGATCCGGATGAAAATTGGTGCATTCTCTGCATGCATGGAAACACTGCCTATTGTGCCCATATGTAGATCTGGCAGTATATATTCCTTTGTGACAGGTACCATGCTCATATAATAACATAGTTATTTCTCTAGTTATTTCATCATTTAACATTTGCTCCTGAGCTCAATTGGTGAATAGCTGATGAAGAGACTTGCAGGCACACTTCCAGTCCCTTTGCTTCCTCTGTCTTTGATTTCAGCTATTACCTGGTGTCCCATTCTATGCAAGGTCTGGTCATATTTCATGCAGGTTGCAACGCACAGGGCTTCACCCCAGGCCGGCTCTGTGGACGTCTTGCTGCTAGCCCTAGTCTTTTCTTCAGAAGTCAAATTATGGGACACAACAAAGAACTAGCTCATCATCAACTCATCATCATGGAACATGGCAGGAATTAAATGCCAAGTTTGGGTGGACCTTTGATCACTGGAAGATGCAAGCATCAGATAAAGCCTCCTTCTTCCTCCTTGAAGACAGGCTGGCCTGAGCCCCATATCATGTGTCATCTCATGCTGGTCCACTTAATGGTGACACCTTCTTGTATTGGCTCACTGTTTCATCCCTCCATCCTTTAGTTGCACCCTGGGACCACACTTGGCCATCAAAATACCAACACATACATCTTTGTCACAGCCTGTTTTCTGGGGAACCTGGGCTTAAATAGTGTCAAATTTAGAATTTGAAACTCTTGATTGTTTCCCTAGCTACTCATGCTTGTATCCCCCCCACCAGAGGATGTAACACAATGTCTGAGACATAACAGGTGCTCAGTACATTCTTAGGAATGCAAGAATGGATTAATGAGATGCTTGTGTCTTAAGAACAGAGTGTAAGATGGATTGGATCTGTGGTCCTAGGTAGCAAAGTACAGTGGTTACTGGAGGAGACTTTGGAACTGATCAGCAAGATTCAGATGTCAGCTCTGCCATATATTAGCTGTGTTACCTCGCCTGAGTTAAGTGGTCTCTCTGTACCAAGTTTCCTTGCTTGCAAAATGGATACAATTGTGCCATATGTAGAAGGACCTCCTCTATGAAAAGTACTTGGCACATAGTCATAAATTGATCAATGAAATTATGATTCATAGTAATAGTAGTAGTACAAATATTAAATGAGAAAGAATATATTAAAAAGATATAGAGTTGGATGCAAAAGTCATGCAGATGTACGTCACTGAACATGGCCCCTGTCCCCCCTTTCATTTTCTTTCTGCAAGGATAATAATTCCTAATCCGTCCACATCTTGTGTGATGATTTTGAGAGCACTTTACAAAGCAGAAAAAGATGATGCATGGCTCCAACTGATGAACATATATCTAAGGAAAAGGCAAAGGCCTTACATCAAATAGTGGAAGATAAATATGCACTTCTGTGTTTCGATTATGGGCTTCCCAGGTGGCACTAGCGGTAAAGAACTTGCCTGCCAGTGCAGGAGACCTAAGAGACACGAGTTTGATCCCTTGTCAGGAAGATCCCCTGGAGGAAGACATGGCAGCTCACTCCAGTATTCTTGCCTGGAGAATCCCATGGACAGAGGAGCCTGGCAGGCTAAGTCCATAGGGTTGTGAAGAATCAGACAGGACTGAAGCAACTTAGCATGCACATTACAAAACATAAGCAGTTCTAGAAGTGGAAGGGACACTTTTTTCCCGTCTGTGATATTGGTGGTGAATGGGACTGTCCAGAAAGCGTGTCGGATGACTGAAGAAAGTCCTCCACTTTGGGAAGATGGAAATTCATCCGTTGTTTCCGAAAGGTGATCTCCCAGGCTGACCACAGTGTGATCGCCCGCTGAGATGTAAATCCCCCAGCCATATGATGGGAAACCAGGTTCCTGGAGTCCTGCAAGGTGAAACCGGGGCCATATTTCACATGGGGCTTACGCCCGTTATTGCTGATGAAAACAGGATTTTTAAAGGACATGCTTCTTTCACCCTTCAACCTCATTCAGTGGACCTTTAGCTAGGAGCTGGAGTGTTGTGTGCAGCCAAAGAATTCCTGGTATTTCCCATGATGTCACTGGGCTGAAACATAGGAGGGCCTTCTTTTTACCTCATCTGCAGAGTAGAGGTAATTGTGTTCTTTCCTTGATGACATATTACCAACTTAGTGCATGCAAAACATGCCCTCGCACCAGGACATTGCATTGTAATGTGTTGTATTTTTTTTTTTGTATTGTATGCCTTATATTTTCCATCTTTATTCCAACCCCTGTTTTTGTCTCCCTCTTCCACTAAAGGTTTCTAAAGGTATTCACTTTCATATGTCTAAAATACATCCTTAAACCAACAAGGTCCTACTCTTAAAGCACAGGGAACTCTGCTCAATATTATGTGGCAGCCTGGGTGGGAAGGAAGTTTGGGGGAGAATTGCATTAGTTTTGCAGTCTTGTCTGACTCTGCAACACCGTGGACTGTAGCCTGCCAGGCTCCTCTGTCCATGGGGTTTCCCAGCAAGAATACTGGAGTGGTTTGACATTTCCTACTCCAGGGGGTCTTCCTGACCCAGGGATTGAACTCAGGTCTCATGCATTGCAAGTGAATTCTTTACCATCTGAGCCACCACGGAAGCCCCTTGGGGGAGAATGGATACATGTATGTGTATGGCTGAGTCCTTTTGCTGTCCACTTAAAACTATCACAACATTGTTAATCGGCTATATTCCAATATAAAGCAAAAACTTTAAAATACGTCCTTAAATATTTTTCCTTTAAAAGCATATCATGAGTTTTTTTACCCACTTATTTTACATAAAATCAGTAAGCTACCAATTTTAGTTTGTTACTTACCTTGTTTACTTAACATCCTATTTTTTAAACTCCCCATGTTGCTATATGAATATATTAAAATGTATGCAAATATTTTCTATATTTATTTATTTCTAACTAGTGCAAAGTGTGCACTCCCCACATTTTCAGTATCATTCCCCTAGAGCTGGACACCTCGGTTATTTCCAGTTCTTCTGCACGATAACCTGAGCTGTAAAAGTCTGTGTATGATTTTTCCTGAAGGTAGATTCTTGGATCCAAAGGTACATCTTACTTAAATCAAGATGGATTCTATTCAAGTCATGTTGGAATTAAAGATGCCAAAGCCACTTGGTGGTCAACTTTGCTGAAGCCCCTTGTTTTCTCCAGGGTATATATTTCCCTGCATTTGTATAAAGAGGGGATTTGGATGAGAAAACCTCTGAGGGCTCTCCTGGCATTTAGATTCCACTACTAACTTGCAAGCCAGCTGTGTTTATCAAACAAATGGAAGAAAAGTTGGACAAAATATGGTAGTCCATCATCCAAATATTTGGAAGTAGCCAGATGTTTAGCATCTTGTAGACACCACCTAGGAGGCTTTTCTCAGTGTTCTTAGGTGGCTAGCTCAGTGGTATTTGTGTTCTTTTAGGTTCCCAAGAATTCTCTTCTGCTCAGAAGTCTAATGTTGAGTCAGGTTTGCAGAGGTCCTCCAGTCCCATAGGAATCTGAGCTTCAACTCTCTGTTCAGCTTAGAGTTTGCATCTCTGTCTATCTGTCTATCTATCATCTATCTATGTATCTATCATCTGTCTATCCATCCATCCATCTATCTATCATCCTATTTATTTCTTTATTTAAGGGAGAGGATTCAATATTTATATGGGTTTCCTAGGTGAAGCAGTTAGTAAAGAATCTGGTTGCCAGTGTAGGAGATGCAAGAGACTTAAGTTCGATTCCTAAGTCAGGAAGATCCCCTGGAGTAGGATATGGCAACCCACTCCAGTATTCTTGCTTAGAAAATTCCATGGACAGAGCAGCCTGGCAGGCTACAGTCCATGGGTTGTAAAGAGTTGGACATGACTGAGCACACACACACACACACACACACATTCAATATTTATGAGGTTAATGAAAACATTGACTTTAAGAGCAAATAACATGGTTCAGACAGATATGGGTTCAAATGACTAGCTATTTGCCCTTGGGCCAGAAACCACTTCTTGACACCTCTATTTTCTTATCTACATATTACAAAAATGAAGATGGTAATGCTTACTTCAGGGCTTCTCTGGTGGCTCAGGTAGAGAATCCACCTTCAGTGCAGGAGCAGCAGAAGACGCGTATTCTGTTCCTGGGTTGGGAAGATCCCCTGGAGGAGGGCATGGAAACCCACTCCAGTGTTCTTTCCTGGAGTATTCTTGCCCATGGACAGAGGAGCCTGGTGGGCTGCAGTCTATAGGGTCACTAAGAGTCAGAAATATCTGAAGCAACTTAGCATGCACACATGCACACAATGCTTACTTCGCTGGCTTATGGTGAAGATCAAATGAGACCATGGTAATAAGAACTTAGCTAGGGACCTGGCGCAGAGTAAACTTGTAGTTTACCAAGAAAAGATAGGGCGTGCCACAAATATTTTGATACTCTTCCCATGGGAAATGAGGTCTTAGACCCTTCCTATGGAATCTGGGTGGACTTGTGACTTCTTTGACCAATAGAATGTGGCAGAAGTGACCATATGTGATTTCTGGGGCTAGGAGGCAAAGCAACTTGTTCATTCTTCACTGGAAGACTAGCCACTGGGAAAGATGTCTAACTATATTGGGGCCGCCATATTGGATCCGTCACTGATAGGCACTTTGGATAACAGTTGTGTCTGAACCCAGCCTTCCAGCCATCCCTACCAAGATACCAGCCACGTAGAAGCAGATTCTCTAGTCCCAGTTATTCAAGTCTTCCCAGCTGACTCTAGACAGTGAAGCAGAGACCAGTCATCTCCTCTGTCCCCTGTCCAGATTCTTGACTCACAGAATGCATAAACATAATAAGATGATTGTTATTTTATGCCATTATGTCTGAGGTAGATTGTTAAGTTGTGATAATAATTAGAATACCCTGAACTATTAGTATTATTATACCCTTTTGGGGCAACACTCCAGTGTTGTGTCTTCTAAGAAGATATATTATTTTTCAAGCTTTGTTGAAGTATAACTGACTAATAAAATGGTAAGATATTTAAAGTGGAAAAGGTGATGACTTGATATATGTATACATTGTGAAAGAATCCGCCCCCTCCATTGATTTAACACTTCTATCACCTTATATACTATCTTTCCCAGTTTCTTTCTTTTTCTCTCTCTGTCTCTTTTTTTTCTGGTGAGAACATTTAAGCTCTGCTCTCTTAGCAAATTCAATGATTTAATACAGTGTTATCAGCTATAGTCACCCTTTCATATATTAGATCTTCAGAGCTTATGTATCTTATAATGGAAAGTTTGTACCTTTTTACCAGCATCTCCCTATTTCCCCCACCACTCAGCCCCTGACAACCATTTTTCTACTCTTTGTTTCTACTTTGACCTTTTTTTTTTTTTTAAAGACTCTACATATAAAATATGATGCAAAGTTCTCAGGTGGCCCAGTGGTAAAGGATCCACCTGCCAATATATACATATATATACATATATGTATTGTTGTTGTTTAGTCTCAAAGACATGTCTGACCCTTTTATGACCTCATGGATTATAGCCTGCCAGGCTCCTCTGTCCATGGGATTTCCCAGGCAAGAATACTGAAATGGGTTGCCATTTTCTTCTCTAGGGAATCTTTCCAACACAAGGATCAAACCCATGTCTCCTGCATTGGCAGGCGGATCCTTTACTACTGAACCACCTGGGACTTTGCATATGTGTATGTGTGTGTGTGTGTGTGACTTTTTCTTGGTCACTGACAACAATGCTATGAAGCAGATGCTATTTTATTTATATTTTAGAGATGAAGGGATGGAAGCTTAAATAATTTCCCCCAAAGTCATGTAGCTAACAAATTGTTAAGCTTTCTTTCTGACTCACAGAATGAGTAATCCTGAAATGATCACTCTAGACATTTAAAAAAAATTCTTTAAAGGTTTTTTTTTTTTTTTTAATGTGGACCATTTTTAAAGTCCCTATTAAATTTATTACAAATTACTTCTGTTTTATATTTTGGTTTTTTGGCCATGAGGCATGTGGGATCTTAGCTCTCCAACCAGGGAGCAAACCCTGCACCCCTGCATTGGAAGGCCAAGTTTTAACCACTGGACCACCAGAGAAATTCCTGGAAATTTTAATTATAGAAATGACACTCATCTCTGGTTCTCGTGAGGACCTTGACTAGGACACTTGACCAATTTTCATCCTCTACACCCCACTTCCCTACTTTCCATTTGAAAACCAGCCATGTTTTGCCAGAGAAACAATCTGATATCCACTCTTCCAGAGTGAAGCGTTTTGGAGAAACCAGAGAAAGGGACAAAAAAGCTTTCATCACTGGCAGGGAAACTTCTTTGTAAAGGGATAACCCGTTTTCTAAAGTGATGTTGTTTAGTGGCTAAGGCCTGTCTGACTCTTGAGACTGTGGACTGTAGCCCACAAGGCTCCTCTGTCCATGGGGTTTTCCAGGCAAGAATACTGGAGTGGGCTGCCCTTTCCTTCTCCAGTATCTAAAGGGACGCAAGCGCCCCAAAACTGAAGGACCCCGCTCCCTTACATCTGAGGACCCTGGATGCTTTGGTCCAAGCAGGCCCGGAAGCAGATGGAAGACCCTAAAGGCCTTGTCCCCGGCCCCATCCCCCACCCTCAATCCATAACTTAAGTGACTGTAACCATAAAGCCACTAATAAAAACATCTCCACCGGTTCTGTTTACCCAGCTGTGTATCTCAGCATCGGCCGCTGACATTTTTAATACTCTCTCATGTCTCTGTCCTCCCCAGGATCCGTTTGAAGCAGCCCACAGGGAAGGGTGTCGCTGAGGAAACAAAACGCAGACCCCCCAGTCCTCTGAGTGAGGGGTGGGAGCTTGTGGGGAAAACACTTCCACCCGAGAAGCACAAAGGACCCCAGAAGTACAGGAAGCTGGCCTGAGGCCAACCGGAGGTAGGGGAGCGGCTGAGCCCCAAGAGGGAGGTCTGGAGATGGGGCACCCACCCTCCCAGGGCTAAGGCAAACAGTGCCCCGTGCTTGGGCTATGAAGAGGGCGTTGCCTGTGAAGTCCCAGGGCAGCAAGGATTGGCGAGGGTAGGGGGGCCTTCTGATTTCTTTAAAACCTTTTTATGAATTATAGGATATCTCTAGGAAAAAAAAATCCACAACATTGAAACAAACAGCTCAATGAAATCAAAAAGTAAACACCAATCCAATCAACCACACCGAAGTCAAGAAATAGAATATTTCCAGGTCCCTAAGCTATCTCCCTTCTGTGCCCTTCCAGTCAGCATCGTTTACCCCTTCTCCCAAAGTGACCCCTATCTTTTAAAAAATATTTATTTATTTATTTGTTTGCTCTGGGTCTTAGTTGTGGCATCTGAACTCTTAGTTGCGGCAAGTGGGATCTAGTTCCCTGACCAGGGAATGAGCCTGGGCCCCTTGCATTGGGAGTGCAGAGTCTTAGCAGCCATGGACCACCAGGGCAAGTCCTGTGACTCCTATCTTTACTTTTAACACCAAAGATGAGTTAGCCTTTTTTTGAGCTTTATATAAATGAACCTGTTCTCTTATATGGGCTTCCCAGGTGGCTCAGTGGTAAAGAACCCAACTGCCAGTGCTGGAGATGTGGGTTTGGTCTCTGGGTTGGGAAGATCCCCTGGAGAAGGAAATGGCAACCCACTCCAGTATTCTTGCCTGGGAAATCCCATGGACAGAGGAGCCTGGTGGGCTATAGTCCATAGGGCTGCTAAAGAGTCGGATGTGACTTAGTAACTAAACAACAACACATTCTCCTGCAGCTGGTTTCTTTTACTTGAATTTGCCTGTGAGCTTCTTTTCTGCTGGCTGTGAAGCTGTTTGTTTATTGCTGAATTGTGGACTATATCATGACTAATTAATTGATTCCACTGTTGATGAGCATTTGAGTTTGGGGTTACTGTGACTAGTGTCACTATGAATATTCTTCTCCCTGTCTCTTGGTACATTCATATCTGTTAGGTACATACCTAAGAGTGAAATTGCTAGAAACTATAAAAATTCCTAGAAGAAAACATAGGGAAAAAGCTTCTTTATATTGGTCTTTGCAATGCTTTCTTGGATATAATGCCAAAAGCACAGGCCAGAAAAAGGGAAAAATAGACAAGTGGGATTATATCAAATTAAAAACCTTCTCGCATAGCAAAGGAAACAAACAAAAAATCAAAGACAGCCTATATAATGGAAGAAAATATTTGCATATCATTTATCTGATAAGGAGTTAATAGCCAGAATATATAAAACTCCTACAAAGCAATGACAATAAAACAGATAATTTTTAAAATGGACAAAGGAAGTGAAGGGATAGTTCTTCAAAAAAGATACATAAATGGCCGATAGGTACATGAAAAGACGCTCAGCACCACCAATCATTAGGGAAATGCAAATCAAAATCACAAAATGATAACATCTGATACCTGTTAGGATGTCTGTTATCAAACAAAAAGAAGATGATGATAAGAAATGTTTGAGGATGTGGAGAAAAGGGAACCCTTGAACATTGTTAGTAGAAACGTAAATTGGTGCACTCACTATAGAAAACAGTACAGAGGTTTCTCAAAAATTTAGTAATATAGCTACCGCATGAACAATCAGTCTCACTTCTGGGAATATAACCAAAGACATTGAAATCAAGATCTCAAAGAGATATCTACATTTCAAAGTTAGTCACAGCTTCATTCACAATAGACAAGATGTGGAAGCAACTTCAATGTCCATTGATGGATGAAGGGATAAAGAAATGGTGGTATTAACACACAGTGGAACATTATTAAGCATTTGAAAAATGGAAATAATCCCATTTGTGACAACATGAATGATCCTTGTGGACATTATGCTAAATGAAAAAGCCAGATACAGAAGCACAAATACTACATTACTCACATCAGCAATCTAAAATAGTCAAATTTATGGAAGCAGGGAGTTAGGATGGTGGTCACCTGTGGCTGGGTGGAGAGGTCAATAGGGTAGTGTTGATCAAAGGGTACAAAGTTTCTATTTTGCAAGTTGAATAAGTCCTGGAGATCTATATATTACAGTATATGTAGTTTAAAATACTGTATTGTATACTTAAAAATTTGCCAGGATGTTAGTCTGTATGTTAATATTCTTAACAAATATTCTTAACAAATATAATATTCTTAACATAAAATACATGAATAAAAAAGTGGGGGGGTGGAGAAAAGGTATAAGATTTACAGTTAAAAATCAGTGCTGTGACAATGAAAACAATTTTAATAATCATCTCTTTTAAGTTTCTATTTCCAAAGTTTTAATTTAAAATAAAATCAAATAAAACTTATGCTTGAATTATCTTGCATGAATATCCTATTATATAAGATAACTTAGTTAAATCATCTTTATTAGGCATATCAGTTCAGTTCAGTTCAGTCACTCAGTTGTGTCTGACTCTTTGTGACCCCATGGACTGCAGCACGCCAGGCCTCCCTGTCCATCACCAACTCCCAGAGTTTACTCAAACTCATGTCCATTGAGTCAGTGATGCCATCCAACCATCTCATCCTCTGTCATCCCCTTCTCCTCCTGCCTTCAATCTTTCCCAAATGAGTCAGGGTCTTTTCAAATGAATCAGCTCTTCGCATCAGGTGGCCAAAGTATTGGAGTTTGAGCTTCAGCATCAGTCCTTCCAATGAATATTCAGGACTGATTTCCTTTAGGGTGGACGGTTGGATCTCCTTGCTGCGCAGCTCCTTGTCTCCATCTCCCCCCTCCCCCACTGGAGTATAATTGCTTTACAAGGTTGTGTTAATTTCTGCTATACTGCATTGTGAATCAGCCATAAGCATACATATTACCCCACTCCTCTTGAGCCTCCCTCCCCCCGACCCCCCTCCCCCCCATCTCGGCTGTCACAGAGCCCTACGCTGTCCCAGAGCCCTGAGCAGAGGTCCGTGTGTTACACAGCGGCTTCCCACTCGCCACCTGTTTTACACACGGCCATGTGTGTGTGTCAGTGCTACCCTCTCAGTTCATCCCACCCTCCTTTCCCCGCTGCGTCCCCAAGTCCATTCTATACGTCTGCATGTCTATTTCTGTCCTTCAAGTAGGTTCATCAGTACCATTTTTCTAGATTCCACATATATGCATTAATATATGATATTTGTTTTTCTCTCTCTGTCTTACTTCGCTCTATGGGATATACTCTAGGTTTGTCCACATCACTACACATGACCCAGTTTGGTTCTTTTTAATGTCCTTGACTCATTCTTGTAGGAACTTCTCATTAAGTTTATTCCCATGGCGATATGGAACCTGAGAGAATCGTTACCCTTAGAAGGGAGCCATGCCCCAGTTTGTCCCTCTCCTTCTTAAAATGTATCCCTGTCCTGCATCTTAGGTTTGTAGTCTTGACCTTACTTTGTACCACACAGCCTCACTTGGTGCTCCAAATGCTCTTAAGGGGACTGAACCTTCGTCAACTTCATGAGAGTTTTCTGAAAGCCTCTTTTCATGAAATTCCTACTTTCACATCTCAACTCAGTTCCTCTGCAAAACCTGATAGAACTGTGACTCGGGGCTAGGAGCTGTCTCCTCCTCCATTGATAGCATGAAGACAAACAGGTGCGGATGTGTTCAGATAAAACAGGTAGAGGGTTGGATTTGGTCTGTGGGCTGTAGTGTGCTGACCTCTGGTCTAGAAAATCATATTTATCATTTCCCTGTCACTGGGGACTTCCCAGGTGGTGCTAGTGGTAAGGAACCTGCCTGCCAATGCAGGAGATGCAAGAGGCATGGGTTTGATCCCTGGGTCAGGAAGATCCCCTGGAGGAGGAAATGGTAACCCACTCCAGTATTCTTGCCTGGAGAATCCCATGGACAGAGGAACCTGACAAGCTACGATCCACAGGATTGCAAAAAGTCGGACACAACTGAAGAGACTTGGCAAGCACAACACTTCACTCAGTAAACATTGATTAAATAAATGAATGAATTCCCACTTCAAAACAAACCTCTGGAGGGTAGTCTTATTTACTTCTGCAGTTCTAGTTCTTAGCATATAGTGAGAACTCAGTACATTTTGTAATAAATACTTGAATAAATTATGAAAGCATGTGTGTGTTAATGAATGAGTATAGAAGTGAGTGAATGAATGAATGAATGAATAAGGGAATAAATGTTCTTCAGTCTTGACCATTGAATGTATTCCTCACACAAGCATCTACTTGTATTTTAATGAGATGTACTTTGTTCCAGTTATCATTGCTGGGTAACAAAGCATCCCAAAATTTAGTGGCATAAATCAACTGTTTTATTTATTTTTAAACCTTTTATTTTATATTGGAGTATGCTTGATTTGGGGATGGGAGTTGTTTTCACGGTTATCTTTGGAAAGTATAGATAATCGACCACACAACTTGAACAAAGGAAGTTGTTCCTTTGTTCCTATGAGGGAGTTTGTTGCTTTGGAGAAAGATATTTCTCAGCATCTCTGAGATCAAAGTCTTAAGACCACTTACTGGAGAACCTGTCTGCTCCTCTGTTCTGTCCAGCGTGAGATGATCCCACCTAGATTTATGAGTAGATATAAGATGTAGTAGGTAGAATAATGACTCCCAAGTAAGTCCGCATCCTAGTTCAGTGATACACGTTACCATGTTACCTTACACGGCAAAAGGGCCTTCATAGATGTGATTGTTTTGAGATGGGGAGACTCTGGCACATCACAGAGAGAGTTGGAGAAGGAGATGGGATGACAATAGAGGATTTGAAGACCTCCCTCTTTAACAACTACACGGTTGGCTTTGAAGACAGCGGATGGAGTCATAAGCTAAGGAATGCTGGAAGCCTCAAGAAGCTGAAAACGTCAAAACGATGGGTTCTCCCCCAGGTCCTTCAGAAGGGACACAGCTCTTCTTTTTCAGGCTGTGCTGCGCAGCATGGAGAATCTTAGTTCCCCAGCCAGGAATTGAATCTGCAGCACCTGCAGCGGAAGCACCGTGTCTTAACAATTGGACCGACAGGGAAATTCCACATGCCTCTTCTGACATCTTGATTTTTAGCCCAGTGAAGCCCATTTTCAGACTTGTGACTTCCAGATTGATAAGACAAGGAAATTGTGTTAAGTTAATGAGTTTGTGGTAATTTGTTACAGCTGCCACAGGAGAACTAATACATAACAGGACAACCTTTGGCTTTATGCCTGGCTTTGCCTCTTTCTACAATGGTTCATGCCTTCAGAACTCTATGGACTAGACTGGATGCAACCTAGTCGCTCACTCTGGGACAGTCGGAGCTTAAACATCTGATTTAGGCTAATTAGTCAGAGCCTAATCCATTGGCTACAGTGGATTCTAAAACTTTTCTTCCAATACTTGGATATTCTTCCAATTTCTTTGACATTTGGGAGATAGTATTTCTAATGAGAAAATTAGATGTGTAAGGGACCTCAACGTTTTCTCCCAATGTTTCCTCATTGAGCTGCTCTAGAATCTTGCAATTCACTGTGGTCCTCAGACCAACAGATGGAGTGTCATCTCAGTAAACCAGCACATAAAATGCAGACTCGAAGAGCCCACTTCGAGACCCTACTGAGTCAGAATCTGCATTCAAACAGGAGCCTCAGGAGGTTTATGCCTGGAGAAGCAAATGGCAACCCACTCGAGTATTCTTGCCTGGGAAATCCCATGGACAGAGGAGCCTGGCGGGCTACAGTCCACAGGGTCACAAAGAGTCAGACACCTCAGCAACTTAACAACAACAATGGGAGATTTATGCATGTGTGTAAGTTTGAGTTGCATAGTTTAGAGATCTTAGTGCATTGATCCATCTCTCCAAGAGTCCTCAGAGAAAGCATCAGAATAGTTGTTTCCTTTTTAAAAAACAAAATAGAGATGGCCCTGCTTGTGAGCAAATGTGCAAAAGCAGAAGCAGTGTCCCCAGCTACTGATGCTGGGGGGTGGATTCAGGGTGCACATGGGGTTTCTCGCTGTCGCTTGATGCTGTTTCTAGGCTGAGGGAAAACAGACACCTGTGTGTTTTCTCCAGGAAATACATACAAAGAGAAGTTCGTGATGTTCTCGGAAAGGGGCCAGAGGTTTCACCCAGCTGAGGAGCAAGGATAGACGAACTAAAGAATGCTCATCTTTCCTTCAAAATGGTCATAATTTAATTTCTATCCAGTGTCGCCTGGGTACATTGCAGACTCTCAGAAGCTGTTGTTTTTTTTTTTTAAGTCATGCAACAGGGCTGTTTCAGTTTACATCTTCTCTAAGTAAAGCCATACAAATGCCATGTTTCTGAGTCTGCATGTCGCCAGGAACACACATATGGAGTGTGGTAGGGACGTGGTTGTGTAAGAGAATGAGGCAGCCGACTGTGGGCGAGAGAAAGGAACAGACCCGAGACTTTTCAGCCCCAAGACACATGGTTCGTGATCTTGGTGAGTTTCTGTTTTGATTCCAGATCCAGTGATTCTCCATTTCAGAAATGAATTCAGGCTGAAAATGACCCGAGAGGAGATGGGAAATGTCAGAAACTGAAAAGGAGGTCTCGAGTACAAAAATAGACCAACATCAAAAAAAAAAAAAAAAAAAATAGACCAACATCAAGAGAAAGAATCATAATTCTTTTGTCTTGGGAGGAAAATTGCTTTTGCTTTCCATTTTCATGGGGTTCCCTGGTGGCTCAGCTGGTAAAGAATCTGTCTGCAATGCAGGAGACCTGGGTTTGATCCCTGGGTTGGGAAGATCCCCTGGAGAAGGGAATGGCTGCCCACTCCAGTATTCTGGCCTGGGGAATTCCATGGACTATATAGCCCATGGGGTCACAAAGAGTCGATCACAACTGAGTGGCTTTCACTTTCACTTCCATTTTCATATTTCCTTAGGTGACATTGCAGGTAAGTGAGAGATTTGGGTACTCAGAACCCAGATCCAAATAAAGCATCTTCATTAAAGATGGGTGGGAATTGGATGGTAGGATTTTTCACATTGGGTTTTCTTAAGTCAAGTTATGACCCTTTTGCATTGATTGCTCAGTCATGTCCAACTCTTTGCAACCTCATGGACTGTAGCCCTCCAGGCTCCTCTGTCCATGGGATTTCCCAGGTAAGAATGCTGGAGTGGGTTGCCATTTTCTTCTCCAGGGGATCGTCTCAACCCAGGGATGAGACCCACGTCTCTTTTGTTGGCCGGCAGATTCTTTACCCCTGAGCCACCTAGGAAGCCCCACATAAAGTATAAGAAATTTCCAGAATAGATAAATCCTTAGAGACAGAAGGTGGAAATGGGAAGTGACTGCTGGATGGTATGGGTTTTCTTTACCATCTGAGCCACCAGGGAAGCCCATAGACCTTTTGGGAACTGTTATTTTTCATGGTCTGTAATTATTCAGAGCAATGGAAGAAGGACGGTTTGACTTTGAGTTATTTTTAAAACGTGTTCTTTTAGACAATATCCTGCTAAACATCAGTATAGGGATTGATCTAACTTATTACACAACCAACCAAAACCAATTTACCACACAGCATGGTATGTAAATATACAAACTCTTCTTAAGATGCCAGAATTATAAATAAGTTGAAAAATACAGAGGAATGACAGGCAGAGAATCTTAGGCGTTCTCTCCGGCATTCGATGGGCTGACAGTTTTATACACATAGTCTCCCATAATCATCAACATTCTCACAATGTGTGGCGCTATTTTATTACGATTTTACTGATGAACTGAACTGAAATGAGCTGAAGGTCATTCCCCCATGTTTGCAAAGATGAGGAACCAAGAAGTTGGGATTTGAAGTCAAATATATGACTTGGGTTTTCTGATTTCTATTGAATTCTCTCACTGAATTCCCACCACAAAGACAAACCTTTGGTTTAGTATTGTTGATCAGTTTTACAGCTAAAGAAACTGAGGATCCGTGTTGGTGCCACTGAGTTTTTAAATAGCAGAGTTGGACTTCATGCTGAGAAATATCACACTGATCTCAGTGTTTGAACTTGCAGTGGATCAAAGTTACCCAAGGGAGGGAATCTCTTTGTAGACATGGGACAGTTCCATAGTTTGATGATGGTTACTCAACTGCATACCTGTTCTAATATTTCATGAAACTATACACACAACACACACACACACACACACACACACATATAGATGCCCACACACAGGAGTACACACACTGGTGAAATCTGAATAAGGTCTGTACCTGAATTAATAAACACCACAGTCAAGCAGTCAATTTCCTGGTCTTGACAATATACTCTGGTAATGTCAGATGTTATCCCTGGGGGAAGCTGGGTAACCTGTCAAGGAACCCTCTGTACTATTTTGCAACTTCTTGTGAGTCTTGTTATTTTAAAATATTGTCTTCAAATTCTTTAATGTTTTTCCCCCTGGAGAGATGGAATCCTTGTTTCCTCCCATTGATTCTGTGAAGGCTCTATAATTGTCTATAGATCAAATACAGTGGCCTAGAGGACTTCCTTGGTGGTCCAGTGGTTAAGACTCCATGCTTCCAATGCAGGGGTTGCAGGTTTGATCCCTGGTCAGGGAACTAAGATGCCACATGTCACATGGACAATATATACATATAGAAGGAGAGGTACTATGCCAGATTTTAGGCTCAAGTCTCAAGAATTTGGATGCCTCCCTCCCTGAATCTTGCAATACTATTTTTGGAAGCTCTGAGCCACTATGCCTGACATCAGACTTCCCTGAGGCTTTCATGTGGAGAGGCCACGACCAGGCATTCAATCAACAATTCCAGATGAACATAGCTTTCCATTCATCCCTGCTAAATCACCAGTCACAGATAAGAGACTTAGATCTCTCCAGACCAGCCCGTTCTCCAGCTGATTAACCCTGAGTTATATCCACTGACACCACACAGGGCCCAAAAACCACCTAGCTGAGCCCTGCTCTAATCCTTGACCCACATAATCATGAGATGTAACAAGATGGTGTTATTTGATGCCTCTTAATTGTGGGTAGTTTGTTATATAGCAAAAGATAAGAAAATAGACTTTTCATTATCTGATAAAGAAAGGCAAGGGGCTAGATACACAGAATTAAATGATGTAACACAGTAGGCATTTCCTGTCCTTCTTTTGGCCTCAGTAAGACTGACTTTACCTTGAACATCACTTCCTCCAGGAAGTCCTCCTGGATGCTATAAATAGATTGAATTAGCTGCCTCCTCCCTTTCTCCCCTTTGGTTAGCAGTCATCAGAAGTATTTTGATAGTACGCTTCTTTCTTCTTTCTCTCCTACCACACAGCAAACTCCATGAGGTCAAGGACTAATTTTGTCCAACACATCACTATTCCACTCTGCCTGCTACAAAACCTATAATGGGTGATTATTGATTTTTTGAAATTTAGCCTTAATTGGAGGATAATTGCTTTACAGTGTTGTGTTCACTTCTGCTATACTACAGAATCAGCTTTGTGAAGTGCTAGTAGTTCAGTCATGTCCGATTCTTTGTGACTCCGTGAACTGTAGCCCAGCAGGCTCTTCTGTCCATGGAATTCTTCAGGCAAGAATACTGGAGTGGGTTGCCATTTCCTTCTCCAGGGGATCTTCCTGATACAGGGATCAAACCCCAGTCTCCTGCAGATTCTTTATCATCTGAGCCACCAGGGAAGCCCCATGTATACATATATCCCCTCCCTCTTACACCTCCCCCCCAGCCCCCTATTCCACCCCTCTAGGTCATCACAGAGCACCGAGCTAAGCTCCCTGTCCTATGCAGCATCTTCCCACTAGCTGTCTATTTTTGCACAAAGTAGTATGTATACATCAGTGCTACTCTGTCAATTCATCCCACCCTCTCCTTCTCCTGCTGTGTCCGCAAGTCCGTTCTCTACATCTGCATCTCTATTGCTGCCATGTAGATAGGTTCATCAGTACTGTTTTTCTAGATTCCACATATACATGTTGATACCTGATGTTTAGTTTTCTCTTTTTGACTTAGAAGTCAAGATACGGGTCCTCTCCAAAATCGTGCTCAGCTCTGGTCTCACGTAGTTCTTTCTCTCTGGAGCATTGGGGCAGGTGAGAAGGATCCCGGTATGCCTCGAGCACCTGTCAGACAGATCCTAAGTCCACAAATCCATCTGCTGGGCAACAGCTCAGAAGCAGCAGGAGCCAGGAGGGCAGAGAGGCCAGGCGTGGGCCCGCCAATCCCCCACCAAGCTGGCGTCACCCTGGTTTGCTTACTTTCCTGCTCAGCCACGTTGGCGCGAGGAGGACCGTTTCCACGGGCTCATGCCTGGTTGGCCATCAGCAGGGGAGCTCCCCAGTCCCTCCTGTGTTTGCCTTTGTGGCTCCCTCATTTATCCTCTTGGGGAGGCGATCTGGCACCTCCTGGGCTGCCCTTGAAAATTCCAATCACAACAAATATTTACTGAGAATTACCCTCCAGCAACACTCTGCCCGGGACAAAGCGTCAACCTCCAGGAGCTTAATATCAGGTTGACCAAAAGTTTGTTCGAGTTCTTCTGTAACATGGGAAAACTCACATGAATTTTTTGGCCAACCCAATATTTCAGGGGTTTTTTACATTTTTGCGATTAAATATTTATTTATTTTTGGCTGTGCTGGTTCTTCATTGCTGCACGCAGGCTTTCTCTATTTGCAGCCAACAGGGGCTGCTCTCTAGTTGTGATGTGCAGGCTTCTTTTGTTGCAGAACACAGGCTCTAGGGTGCACAGACTTCAGTAGCTGCAGCATATGGACTCAGTAGTTCTCAGCTCCTGGGCTCTAGAACACAGGCTCAGTAGTTGTGGCGCATAGGCTTGGTTGCTCTGTGGCGTGTGGGACCTTCCCGGACCAGAGATTGAACCCGTGTCTCCTGCATCAGCAGGCAGATTCTTTAACACTGAGTCCCCAGGGAAGCCTTCAGCGGTGTTTTTATCTGGTGGGAGGTGAGAGGAGACAGAAAGAAAACTGAACCACGGGCTTCTTCCTGGGCAGGCGCAGGGGGTGACCTGGAGTCAGCACCCATGGGCTTGCAAAAGTCCACTGACAAGCATTCAGGAACTTGGTGAGCTAGTTGTCAAACTCTGGGTAGCTGGAGAGTGGCCACAGTGCAAGTATACACATCATATCAGCACACACTAGAATCCAGCTCCCTCACACCAGCATGCCAGCACACGACCAGGGGATTCACTTCCTCTTTGTGAGCCTGCTTCCCTGTCTGAAAAACGGGTTATAAATCCTTACCTGAAAGCATTGCCCAAATCCTGAGACAGTACGGTGCTTGGCACGTAGCAGGGGACTCAGAAATAACTAGCTCCCTCTCCAGCCCACTCTGTTCTTTCTGAACTAACATGGAAAGTTCACTGTGGGTTCAGTTTTCCTTTAGCTTTGTAGATTGATGAGTGAACATCGCTGAGTAGGGGAGAACAAGCATTTTAGGATGAAATGTGGGACAGTTACTCAGGGTAAACAGTGTTACTTTGGAAAGTCCCTGAAGTTTTTCAGGATCTCTTTCCACTCCAGGATTGATAAGGGGGTGGGGGCAGGGAGAATAAGATCAGGCACAGATATTGATGAAGCAGGTTAACATGTGAGGATCCAGGTAGCTTTGTAAGTTGCTCAGTTTGGGACAAGGGTACACTCATGATTCTTCTCTTTGGTCATTCATTCAAAAGTGCATTTGTTGAGCATCACAACAAGCCAGCTAATCTCTGAGCTAGACTCTGGGTCTGTAGCTATGAACAGACATTTTCCTTGTCTTTATGTCCTTTGTCCAGTGGTCATGTGTGGTTGTAAGAGTTGGACCATATAGAAACCTGAGAGCCAGAGAATTGATGCTTTTGAACTGTGGTGCTGGAGAAGACTTTTGAGAGTCCTTTGGATTGCAAGGAGATCAAACCAGTCAATCCTAAGGGAAATCAGTCCTGAATATTCATTGGAAGGACTGATGCAGAAGTTCCAATACTTTGGCCATCTGATGCAAAGAACTGATTCATTGGAAAAGACCCTGATGCTGAGAAAGATTGAAGGCGGGAGGAGAAGGGGATGACAGAGGATGCAATGGTTGGATGGCATCACCGACTCGATGGACACGAGTTTGAGCAAGCTCTGGGAGTTGGTGAAGGACTGGGAAGCCTGGCATGCTGCAGTCCATGGGTTCTCAAAGACTCAAACACGACTGAGCAACTGAACTGAACTATGGAACTGAATGGATTAATAGTGAAGACGATCATGGAGAAAGCCATTAAAAGTGTCTAGATGTGGGACTTTCCTGGTGGTCCATTGGTTAAAATCCACTTTGCAATGCAGGGGGCTCAGATTCAATCCCTGGCCAGGAAACTAAGATCCCACATGCTGCAGAGCACCTAAGTTCACATTGCCACACCAGAGAGCTCAAGTGCAACAACTACTGAGTCCGAGTATTGCAACTAGAGTCCGTGTGCCACAAAGAAAGATTCTGAATGACACGATGAAGATGTCGTGTGCTGCAACTAAGACCTGACACAGCCGAATAAATAAATGGATATTTTTAAGTGCATAAGTGTAACATAAGGGAAATGCAAGCCATTGCATAGGCAAGGGAAACAGTTTTTGTTGGAAGCTAAACAAGTGACCTATAAGCAAAGCTTGAGGGAAAATAACCTTTTGTCAGGCTAGGTGAGGAATGTGCAGACAGACTCCTGGATGCCTCCTGGTGTTCCTGCCTTGTGCAATCCTCTCCCCTTGGTGTGGGTAGGACCTGAAACTTGCTATGACTGATAGAACAAGACAAAGGAGATGCAGGGTCACTTTCATGATTACTTAGCAGAGGACTGTAACTTCTGTCTTGCAAACAGACTTTCTCTTTTGCCTTCTTGGCCTGCATGGAGATGAAATGACCAAGTTGAAAAGGTCCATGTGACAGGGAATTGGCAGCACCATCCAGCCAACAGCCTAAAATGAACTGAGTCCTATCCACAGCCCAGTGGGTTTGGAAGTGGGTCCTTCCCTTGTTGAGCTTTCAGATGAGACCTCAGTCCCAGGCCACAACTTGATTGTAGTCTTGTGAGGGACCCAAAGCAGAGGACTCAGCTAAGCCAGACCCAGACTTTTCATCCATGGAGACTGTGAGTTATTAAATATACTTTTGTTTTAAGCCACTAAGTTTGTGATCATTTGTTATGCAGCATAGCTAACTGATACAAAGTGGGTACCAGAATTTATTCCAGGTACAGAGAACCATATGTGTGAAGAGGGTGAAACAGAGAGTCTAAACTGGAGGAAGGATAAGCAGGCCGAAAACTGGAGTGACTATGACAGCAAAAGGGTGCTGAGACGTTCAGCAGAAAGGCTAGCCCAGGTCATGTTCTACAGGCCCACAGAGTCTGTGGAACAGTTTCTGGCATTTATATTGGGAACTTGGCTCAGCTGGTAAAGAATCTGCCTGCAATACAGGAGACCTGGGTTTGATCCCTGGGTTGGGAGGGTCCCCTGGAGAAGGGAAAGGTTACCCACTCCAGTTTTCTGGCCTGGAGAATTCCATGGACTGTATAGTCCATGGAGTCACAAAGAGTCAGACATGACTGAGTGACTTTCACTTCACTTTACTTCATTTCATACTGGGAACTCAGACATCAATGAAAAATTGGTAATTGTGAGCTTGATGAAATTTGCTTTTCAAAATGCATAGGTGAGGAGTCCTCCTGGGTAGCTCAGACCAGGAGTTAATGGTTGATTTATAGGGAAGTGGACACTTTCAAGAAATATTTGGAGGTGGGATGGGTAGGATTTGATGTCAAAGTGGATACAGGGAGAGAGAGATGTAGAGTCATCTATTGAAATGGAAAAAGAGGTTTTGGGTTTGAGGTTTTTGAGGCAGTTAGAATATTCTGGATCTGTCTGGGGAGCTTAAAGGCTGAGGTGGAAATCAGTCTTTTGATCCCAGCTTCTGTCTGGGTTGTCTCGACCTCCCTCAGGCATGATGGTTTAGAATTTGCCTAGCTACTGAGCACAATTAACACATTGTGTAAAGATTTCATTAGCATGTGGAGAAGGCCTGGCTGCAGAATAAATCTTCATGTCATTTTGTTGTTGCTAATTATTTCATCTGAAAGCACTCAAAAATGTGATTGACTATACCTTGGTCAGAGGAAATGTGTTGATCTCCCTGGGGAGCCAAGGCATAGCTCAAAATAGTATGGATTTATTTTGAATGTCTGAAGTCTCCCATCACACTGTAGGTTTATCAGGGATGGATTATTGCAAGAAGTTTGTGGAAGCCACAAAATGATCTAGTTCTATTTAATGAGAGCTGTTGTTGTTCAGTCACTAAGTCTTGTCCGACTCTTTGCAACCCCATGGACTGCAGCACGCCAGATTCCTGTGTCCTCCACTATCTCCTGGAGTTTGCTCAAATTCATGTCTGTTGAGTCAGTGATGCCATCTAACCATCTCATCCTCTGCCTCCCCATTCTCCTTTGGCCTTCAGTATTTCCTGGCATCAGGGTCTTTTCCAGTGAGTCGGCTCTGTGCTTCTGGTGGCCAAAGTATTGGAGCTTCAGCTTCAGCATCAGTCCTTCCAATGAATATTCAGGGTTGATTTCCTTTAGGACTGACTGGTTGGATCTCCTTGCAGTCCAAGGGACTTATAAGTGTCTTCTCCAACACCACAGTTCAAAAGCATCAATTCTTTGGGGCTCAGCCTTCTTTATGGACCAATTCTTATATCCATACATGACTACTGGAAAAACCATAGCTTTGACACTCTGGACCTTTGTCAGCAAAGTGATGCCTTTGCCTTTTAATATGCTCTCTAGGTTTGTCATAGATTTCCTTCCAAGGAGCAAACTCTTTCAATTTAATGAGAGGGGACATTAATTCATTCTTCCTTTATTTATGTCTTCACAGTATTTTTTCTTCTTATGTGCAGTTCATCTGTAAATGTTTTGATAATTGGCCCGTAAAATTGCTTGACTTTTGTGAGCCTTGGTTTTCTCCTGTTTGAAGCTTGGCACTTCATACTCATAATCAAGCCATCAGGGTTCAGATCTTGGTGAAGCCTGGCTGGTTTTTCCTACTAGAATGTAAGCCCTTGCAGGGCTTACATTATATTTATATGTTTATATAAACATATATAAGACAAAATTATATGTTTCACTAATGCTTTTGAAGACACTGGGGACACAATAAGTGTTTGCTGAATGAATAAATGACATGTATATTGCAATTGACATCTAGAAAACCCTCAGCAAGTGGCAGTCATCTCTCTTTTATTCCTCCCTCTTCCTCCCCTGCTCTATTCCTCTCCTTCTCTCTTTCAGCCTCCTCCTCTATCTTCTTCCTCTTGAGTTTGAGAAAAAGAGAAAATGACTGAGATACCCTCATGACGGGGTATCTGACTTGCTGTTGGCTTTTCCAGCATATGTATGATCATATCTGCTTCTTTTTATATTATGAAATCAGAGGTTTATCTTTCCTGGCAAGAACTGGTTAAACCTGAGCAGCAGAAATCAGTGCTATGGGACTGGCAGATCAGTTCTTCCTTGGAAAGGATGTTTCTATTTTGGGAGGTGGTTGGTGAGTATCATACTTGTTCCTTGATTTAGATGCTATTTGCTTCAGCTCAGGGAAAAATGAAGTTACCCTAAGAATTGAGAAGGTGAACAGTCTAGACTTTAATTCCCTGCTTCTCTAAATGGAATACTCATCCTTCATGAATTCATCAATCCATCCACCCATTAATCCCCCCCCCATCTTCCCATCTATGCATCCATCCAATCACTTACTCACTTATTCACTCATGAGCTCATTCATTTTTCTACTCAAAGAAATATCTGTTGCCCATCAGCTATGCGGCCCACTTCATGCTAGAAACTAGGGATATCATGATGACCAAGAGGAGCATAGTTCATGCCCTCAAAGGAGCTTGTAGTCTAGTGCAGGCACTTCATAGGCTATTAGGGAGCAGGAAATTCTGCCGAGTGGCTCAGACTGGAGAGGATGCTTAGCCTCCATCCTGCAGATGGTGAGTGAAGAAACTTTGGGGTAACAGAAAATGAGCTAATTGCCTTCTAGAGACAGCATACAGAACATGATACATAATACTCTTTACTACCTGGTTAACAACTCCTAATATTAAATTCTCTCTATGAAAATAACTGATGGACTTTTTGTCTCCAGCCTGGATCCTGACTGATAGACACAACTATGCAAAGAGTAAATAACATGTGGCCATGTTTACTTTCTAATATGAAATGAGTAAAAAAAAAAAAAAAAAGGAAGCAAAACTGTCAGAACAATATGATCAGAATCTTATTGTCTTTTCTTAGCTACGTGTCTTTTTTATCAAAAACTGAAAAAATACTATACCCCAACGCAAAATAAAAAGTTAAAAAAAAAACCCTGATATAGGATTGGAATATAACCTTAATTAGTTTCAGGTGTATAGAATAATGATTCAGTGTACATATATATTGCAAAATGTAGGCTAGTTAAGTCTACAATTTAAACAAGTAGGCTTCCTAGGTGGCGCTGGTGGTAAAGATCCTGTCTGCTAATGCAGAAGATGTGAGAGATGTGGGTTTGATCCCTGGGTCAGGAAGATTCCCTGGCAGAGTAAATGGCAACCCACTCCAGTATTCTTGCTTGGAGAAGCCCATGGACAGAGGAGCCTGGCAGGTTATGGTCCACAGTGTCACAAAGAGTCAGACATGACCGGAGAGACTTACCACACATGCAGTTAGTTAAGCCTAGTTAACCATCACCACACAATGTAACATATGTCTTATTGTGATGAGAACTTTTAATATCTACTCTCCTAGCAACTTTCAGATATACAATATATAGTATTGTAAAATTTTATTCTTTAAAATACTTAATTGAAGCATAGTTGACTTCATACAATATTACTTTCAGGTGTACAACATAGTAATTTGATATTTTTATAGATTGCACTCCATACAAAGTTGTTGTAAAATACTGATTATATTCCCTGTGCTGTACATTAGTACCTTGTAACTTACTTACTTTATACCTAGTAGCTCATGTCTCTTAATCCCCTTCACCTATTTTGCCCTTCTCCCAATATTATTAATGTCACTGCTCTGTACATTTCATCCCAGGGCTTATTTATTTTGTAACTGGAAGTTTATACACTTTGGTCACCTTCACCCATTTTCCCCACTCTCCACCTCCAGTGCCACCAATTTGTTCTCTGTATCTCTGAGTATTTTATTTCTTAATGTGTAGAGAATAAAGAATGAAAATGAATGTAAAAAATCAAAGTGATCAGCGGCAGCCTCCGATGGCCAGCACATGCGTCCATGTAATAGAAAGTCCCTAAGTCCTGCTTTGACTTCCCACGTGGCACAGTGGTAAAGAATCTGCCTGCCAATGCAAAAGATGCGGGTTTGATCCCTGGATTGGAAAGCTCCCCTGGAGAAGGAAATGGCAACCTGCTCCAGTATTCTTGCCTAGAGAATCCCATGGACAGAGATGCCTGGTGGGCTTTAGTCCATGGGGTCACAAAGAGTCGGACATGACTGTGATTGATCACACACACAGAAGTCCTACTTGGCTGAATCCTTTCCCCCTGTGGCTCACGAGAAGCCAATGTGTCTGGCTCAAGACACTTTGCAACTTTTCCTAGCGAGTCTGCTTCCCTCCCTCGCCTGTACTCATGGGAGACGTAGTGGGGTCCTGGTTACCATCCATCCCACCAAGGAGCACGGAGGGGCTTCTTTTGATGTGGGCACAGTCAGGGAAGGAATCATTTTAGGAGAACAGCCCAGTTGATCTTGGATCCCATCTCTATGGCAACGCAGCTACTAGGACTGAAAATCTGATTTTGTTTTGGGCTGTGGTGGCCGCTAATTATAGGCAGTTCCGAGTCCCTTGGCTTTTCCCTAAAAAGGTCTGTGTTTATTTGTTGGCAAGGCTTATCTACTCTTTTCCCCTTTTGAACTCTCTTCCTCCTCTTCTTCCATTTCTCCAGTCTGGGGCGGGGGGGGGGGGGGGGGGGGGCGGGGGGGGAGGTGTGGGGCGGGCGGTGGAAATCTTTGTTGCCTCTGGAGGATGTTTGCTTTCCTGGTTGTTATGGAGATGAAGAGCAGATGACAAAGCAGGCTTGGGAAGGGAAGGATGAGCACAGGGACCCGAGGCAGCCCTTTGCCCAACTTAAGATTGAGTTCAAACATATACCCGGGACTCAGTCATCTTGATCCAAGAGACTGACACTCAACTCAATTTTATTTCCAATTTTCTCCTCAGGTGCTCCATTAAACACAAGGAAACATGTCTTGTTTCCATTGTTTTTCTCTTAAATTTTTGTTGGAGCATAGTTGCTTTATCCTGTTGTGTTAGTTTCTGTTGTACAGCAAAGTAAATCAGCTATATGTGTGCAAATATCCTCTCTTTTTGGATTTCCTTCCCAATTTAGGGCTTCCTTGGTGGCTCAGATGGTAAAGAATCTACCTGCAACGCAGGAGACGTGGGTTCTGTCCCTGGGTCAGGAAGATCTCCTGGAGAAGGAAATGACAACACGCTCCAGCATTCTTACCTGGAGAATCCCATGGACAGAAAAGCCTGGTGGGCTACAATCCACGGGGTCGCAGAGTCGGACACGACTGAGCGACTAACGCCTTTTTTCACTTTCCCACTTAGGTCGTCACAGAGCACTGAGCAGAATTCCCTGTGCCACACAGTAGGTTCTCATCAGTTAGGTGTTTGTACACAGCACCGTATGTATGCCAGTCCATCCCACTCTCTCTGCCCCGCCTTGGTGTCCGTACATCTGTTCTCTATATCTGTGTCTCTATTTCTGCTTTGCAAGTAGGTGCATCTGTACCATTTTTCTAGATTCTGTTGCTTTGTATCAGGTTGCAAATAGCTTTCGAAAGGCTATTCTGAGCAGAACACCCAATTGACTGACTTGGCCCCTCTATTCTTCTTCTTCTTCTTCTTTTTCTTTTCAGTTCATCCAGTTCATAACCAGTCACTCAGGAACACTAAGAACATCAAATATCAACCCAGCCCTTGAGAAGCTGGCAACTAGTAGGAGTGGTTAAGACCCAGAACAAAGCACATGGGCTTTGGACCCATCAAACCTGATTCCCAGAACTGGCTCTGCTGCTCACCAGCTCCTTGGCCTGGGGCCATGCACTCAGCCTCTCTGAACTTGTTTGCTCATCTGTCTAATGGAGCGCTTGACACCTAACTCTCTAGGCAGGATGAGAGAAAATGCACATAAATCTACCAGCATAGTGCCTGATGCACAAAAGCGCTTATTTAATGAGTGGTTGCTAGGATTAACTTGATGTTAACAAATGAAACAGACATGTAATAGGAAAAAGATGACAATATATAATAAAATGATAATATAAAATGATAGATGATAATATATAAATATATTTTATATATTACATATATCATATACTAATATGATATATGATAATATATGATAGAAATGATAATATATGGAGTTAAGTGCTTTTAACAGCAGAACTGAAGGAAGTGGTGAGAGATAGAAACCTATGGACTTTGAAGGTAGATGGTGGTTCCAAACTCATTGGCTCCATGTATGCAGTGGGTTGACACTGGGCAAGAGCTTTAATTCCCCAGGGCCTTGGTTTTCCGATCTGTAAAATGGGAACAATAACACAGTAGGGCCAACTCACAGGTTTGCTGTGAGTTTAAAGAGGATGATATGTGTAAAGGTTCAGCACAGTTCTGGGCTCACAAGAATTGCTCAATTAACTCAATTAACTCAGTTGCTAGAGGAAGCTTTCAAGAGGAAAAAGTGACTCACAGGGAACAGGCACATATGAGAAATCAGATAAAGAAAAAGTAAATCAAAGCAAAGCCTCAGGACTTCTCTGATTAAGAATCCGCCTGCCAGTGTGGGGGACATGGGTTTGATTGCTGGTCCGGGAAGATTCCACATGCTGCGGGGCAACTAAGTCCATGAGCCACAACGAGAGGAGCCAACACAACGAGAAACCTGCGAACCACAACTAGAGAGTAGCCCCCATCTGCTGCAACTCGGGAAAGTCAAAATGCTGCAACAAAGATCCAGCCCAGAAAAAAACAAACAAAAAAAAAACCCAAAAATGAAACAACAACAACAAAAATAACGAAGCCATCTCCTGGGTCTATAGAAAGGCAAGTTGCTCTACCGTCGCCCTGTCTGGTATTGACAAATGTCTTTGATGTTCCCAGAGAGACTTCTGAGGCTCTTTAAGATTTTAACTTCTCAAAGAAATCTTCAAAGTGTCTACTTTGACTGAAGCAGGAAAATGATGGATATGTTTGGAAGGATTTTGAAATGCAAAGGGTGAATGTGTTTTTCAGGCTGGATTGTTAATCAAGGAATGGGGACTCCCAGTTCCTAAGCCTGTGGGAGCTCTGACACCCTGCTACAGGGCAACTTGAGAGTGTTCATGGGTGGTGTAGGTAGTGGGCGTTTGTTAATGTCCTAACCAGGGGGTGTAATCACTTTATAGGCAAAGCATTTCTAAGCTGATAAGTTATCCCAAATGCTAACTGTGCAGTCAGTCATTCCTGGTTATGCCCGCAGGCTTGGCTGGTGGCCTGGACTCTTGTCATGTTCACACAGGTCCATAGCTTACCTGCAGACACCACCAGGAAGCCAGAGGTGAAAGGAGGGATTCGGGCTTCCTTTGCCATGATGCACTTAAAGCAGCTAATTTGCATGTTTGGGGTAGTCCCCTAAAGATTTAAGCAGTCAGAGACTTCCCTGGTGGTCCAGTGGTGAAGAATCTGGCTTGCTAATGGGACCTTGACCTTGCTTCTTGCTTCTTGACCTTGCTTATGTTCAATCCCTGGTCTAGGAACTAAGATCCCACGTGCCCTGGAGCAGCTAAACCTGTATGGCACAACTAGAGAAGCCTGAGTGCTGCAACTAAAACCTAATCCAGGCAAATAAATATTGGGGGGAGAAAAAGAGGTTAAGTAGTCCAGGTGGGCCCTGCTCTAGGTACCCTCGGTAAACATTCAGTTCCGTTCAGTCTCTCAGTCGTGTCCAACTCTTTGCAACCCCATGGACTGCAACATTCCAGGCTTCCCCATGGCTTTAGTCACCATCTGCAGTAGTTCTGGAGCCCAAGAAAATAAAGTCTGTTACTGTTTCCATTGTTTCCCCATCTATTTGCCATGAAATAATAGGACCAGGTGCCATGATCTCAGTTTTTTGAATTTTGAGTTTTAAGCCAGGCTTTTCATTCTTCTCTTTCACTTTCATCAAGAGACTCTTTGGTTCCTCTCCACTTTCTGCCATACGGATGGTGTCTTCGGCATATCTGAGGTGATTGATATTTCTCCCTGCAATCTTAATTCAAGCTTGTGCTTCATCCAGCCCGGCATTTCGCATGATGTACTCTGCATATAAGTTAAGTAAGCAGGGTGACAATATACAGCCTTGATGTACTCCTTTCCCAATTTGGAACCAGTCTGTTGTTCCATGTCCAGTTTTAACTGTTGCTTCTTGACCTGCATAAAGATTTCTCAGGGGACAGGTATGGTGGTCTGGTATTCCCATCTCTCTAAGAATTTTCCACAATTTGTTGTGATCCACACAGTCAAAGGCTTTAGCAGTCAATGAAGCCAAAGTAGGTGTTTTTCTGGAGCTCTCTTGCTTTTTCAGTAAATATTACTTGGCCAAACAGTTCATGTGGGTTTTTCCATAAGATGCTATGGGGAAACCCAAATGAACTTTTTGGCCAACCAAGTATCTGGCATCTTGCAGGCTGTCCCATCGGCACAGCTGGTCCCACTTAACTAGGGGAGGCAGAGGGCAGAGGGCATGGGTCTCGCAATCAGCAATCAAGCCAACCAGGGTCTGAACCCTGGTTCTGCCGCTTCCTAGTAATCAAGCCAACCAGGGACTGAACCCTGGTTCTGCCGCTTCCTAGCTGTAGCCTAGTTGTTCCTGTCTTTATGCATCTCTGTTTCCTCTCTTCCAAAATGAGTTATGGATAGATAGCATCTCTGAGGAGCAGAGTCTGTGTCAAAGACTGTTGCAAGCATTGCATGCAGTATTGTATGTCCAATGCCTGTTCAACAAACATTAACATACTAATGCTTGCTGAACATATGCTAGGTACTCTTCTTTTTTTAAAATTTTTTTCAAAATTGAGGTCGAGTTAATGTACTCCCTAGTGGTTCAGTGGTAAAGAATCTGCCTGCAATGCAGAAGACATAGGTTCCATCTCTGGTTTGGGAAGATCCCCTGGAGAAGGGAATGGCAACCCCCTCCACAGTATCCTTGCCTGGAGAATTCCATGGACAGAGGAGGTTGGCAGGCTACAGTCCATGGGGTCGTAAAGAGTCGGACATGACTTAGTGACTAATCAACAACAACAAATAGTTAATGCATAATAGTATGTAAGTAATAGGTATACAATATGGTGATTTATCATTTTTTAAAAATATTTTAATTTTTTTTTGCTTAAAAAGAAAAAAAAATATTTTAATTTTTTTATTTGTCTGTGCCTATCCTTAGTTGCGGCCCTTAGGTTCTTTAGTTGAGGCATGAGAACTTTTAGTTTGGCATGTGGGATCTACTTCTCTGACCAGAGATGGAACCCAGGTCCCCTCCTACATTAGGAGTGCAGAATCTTAGCCACTAGGCCACCAGGGAAGTCCCAGATTCATAGTTTTTAAAGGTCATGCTCCACTTATAGTATTATAAAATATTGGCTATATTCCCCATTTTGTACAATATATCCCTATAGCTTATTTTATACATAATAGTTTGTACGTCTTTATCCCCTACCCTATCTGGCCGCTTCCCCCTCCCTCGCCCCTCTGGTGACCACTAGTTTACTCTCCTGGAGAAGGAAATGGCAACCCATTCCAGTGTTCTTGCCTGGAGGATCCCAGGGACGGGGGAGCCTGGTGGGCTGCCGTCTATGGGGTCGCACAGAGTCACACACGACTGAAGCGACTTAGCAGCAGTTTACTCTCTATATTTGTGAGTCTGCTTTGTTTCTGTTATATGGACTAGATGGTTGCACTTTTTTAGATTCCATGTATAAGTGATCTCACACAGTATTTGCCCTCCAAGTCCATCTATGTTGTGGCAAATGGCAAAATTTCATTTTTTTTTTTTTTTATGGCTGAGCCATCTAGGTACTATTCTTAGCACTTTACATTCATCAGCTTATTTAATCTTCCCAACAAATCTGTGAGGTATGAACTATTTTTGTCCCCATTTTACAGATGTGGAAACAAACAGATAGATGAGGTCACTTTCCCAGGGTTACAAATTAAGTCGTAAAAGGAACATTCAAAGGATGCCTGACTCCAGTTCTTATGTCCTTGACCACCGGGTACTACTTCCTCTCAATAAATGATAAATGATCAGTGTTTTATTTTTCCAGTCTTTTCTGGGTGCCTGTGAGTTATGTGAATCCCACTCAGAATCCAGAAATAACCACGAGCCTGTCTTTTTCCCACCACGGAGATCAGTGGCCGATCTCAGGCCATTGAGCTCCATACAATTCCGTATACTTATTTATAGCAAGACATAACTAAATTCTGTCCATCCAGGCTCTCACTCCCTCTCTCTGTTACTCCCAGGGGGCCTCTTAGTAGCTTATTTGGAGTGAACACCATCCGGAAAAAAAAAATTCACTAAGAAAAACAGGAATCAAGACGTCAGGACGGGTTGCCGACAGGACCTTTGATCTGGCCAGAAATAAATATAAGAGAAGCTGTCGAGAGCTCTCTTGCCCGATTTCCATCTAAAGCAATAGAAATAGGTCTCAATCACGGAGCCCCTCCGCTGCCCCCAGGCCTGATGAGGCTGGAAATGTGGTCTCTACTTTGCAATGGAAATCCAGCGGCTCTCAAGAACTTTGCTGGCAGACTCTGCCTCCCAAGGGGAGCTGGGGAGATAATGTCCATTGTTCATTGCAGCACTTTTCATGGTAGCCAAGATATCTAAGTGTGTGTTGAGGGATGAATGGAAATTGTAATATACAGATATATAAAATATGATACAAATTATATGTGTGTGTGTGCTTAGTCGTGTCCGAAAATTCACAACCCTATGGACTATAGCCCACCAGGCTCCTCTGTCCATGGGATTCCTCCAGGCAAGAATACTGGAAGTGGGTTGCCATGTCCTCCTCCAGGGGATCTTTCCTTCCCGACCTGACCCAGGGATCAAACCCGTGTCTCCTGCATTGCAAGCAGATTCTTTACCTGCTGAGCCATCAGGGAAGCCCATAAATTATATATAATATGATATATTGTTCAGTCTTATAAAAGGAGATCCTGCCATTTGCAACAACATGGATGAGCCTGCAGGATATAATATAAAATGAAATAATCCAGACACAGAAAGAAAAATCCTTCATGATCTCATGAATATGTGGAATCTAAAAAAAGTTGAACACATAAAAGCAGAGAGGAGAACCGCAGTAACAAGGGTGGGGAGGTGGAGGAAATGGGGAGATGCTAGCTTCCAGTGTCACCATAGCCTCCAATCTACCCTCACTGATTAGACTGGCTACATGGACAGACCTTGCGTTGATGCCCCACTGAGTGCTACCCTAAACCTAGAAAACAACTACCTGTCTACAGATGTCCAAATATCTACAAATTAAATATCTTTAAGCTGTGAGCTGACCTTTCTGTTGCTTGAAACTGAAGGAATCCTAATGGGTTGAAGTTTAGTCTTTGGGTTCTTAAGTGAAGTGTGAAAGTCGCTCAGTCATATCCGACTCTTTGCAACCCCATGGATTATACAGTCCATAGAATTCTCCAGGCCAGAATACTGGAGTGGGTAGTTTTTCCCTTCTCCAGGGTATCTTCCCAACCCAGGGATCAAACCCGGGTCTCCCGCACTGCAGGCAGATTCTTTACCAGCTGAGCCACAAGGAAAGCCCAAGAATACGGGAGTGGGTATCCTTTCCCTTTTCCAGCAGATCTTCCCTACCCAGGAATCGAACTGGGGTTTCCTGCATTGCAGGCAGATTCTTTACCAACTGAGCTATCTGAGAAGTCCCTTTGAAAACTTCCCAAGAAAGACAAAAGAAGAGAGATTTGTTGACTAAGGTGAGGGTGGATGCAACTTTATTCTCCTGAACTGGGAGAACAGAGAGAGGATGGATGTGGTTGCTGGGATGGATGCACAGAAGGTTTCTGCTCTTTTGCTTCAGTTGTGCCTGACTCTTTGTGACCCTATGGACTGTAGCCCACTGGGCTCCTCTGTCCATGGGATTTCCCAGGCAAGAATACTGGAGTGGGTTGCCATTTCCTTCTCCAGAGGATCTTCCTGATGCAGGGATAGAATCTGGGTCTCCTGAATTGCAGGTAGATTATTTATCGACGCACATGCAAATCTCTAACATAAAAGCAGTTTAGGGTCTTCCCTGGTGGTTCAGTGGTTTGGACTCGGTGCTCCCAATGCAGGGGGCCCAGGTTCAATCCCTGGTTAGGGAGCTGTATCCTACATGCCTCAACTAAGGGTTCACATGTCACAACTAAGACCCTGAACAACCAGAAGGAAAAAAAAAAGCATCTGAGATGTTGACCATCTGAGTGGATGTCTGACTCTCAGACAGGTCAGAGCATCTTTCCTGTTATTTCGGGGAGGAATGGAGCCAAGTTGTTCATGGAGCCACACGTAATTTATGGAACCAAGTAGTTCATGGAGCGAGTTTTGCTCTTCCTAGGTATCTTCTCTCAAGATCCAATTTTAGACTACCATCAAGGAGGAAGGGCTTGTGAAATCATGGCCAGCCAGGGTCACTGGAGCTCAGGCTAGGAACTTGGGTCATGGGAGATATTCGGCTTGCAGGACCCCTTCCCACCAGCCCTCTAGATTTGGGATGCTCTCAGTCAAGGAGACGTTGCTGTTCCTACTTGTGCAAAGAGCTCTCCCAGGGTTAATAAAACCAGTTGTCTCTGTGCTGTGCTGCTAGACAGTCAGATGCAATTTGCACTCTGCCATCCTCTGCATACCATCTGCAAGCATTTGCGTGTCCCCTCGCTCTGGCTCTGGATTGGAGACCTGACCTCTTCCTCCCTCTCCCTTCCTCTTCCCACCCCCCACCACTTCCTCCCATGACATCTGAGGGGGGTGGGCGGGCAGCCTTGTTTGTCCCAATGACCGTCTTTGAAAGCCTCCTCCTCCGCTGCAACCTCATCTCCATTTCGCTCCCCCATTCCAAGCCCAAATGCCTTCCCCAGCACACTGCCGTTTGTCACCAGATGTTAGAGGTTGCAAACCGACCCCCTAGCTTTTACATCTTCCTTTATTGTATTCGCCTTCGCTCTTCCTAGGACTCTGAGCACAACCCCCCATCCTGGCGTGTGTAGGCTGACCTCCACGCGCTCTGGAGTCAACTGATTGCGCCTGAATCCACTTAAAGGTGAAAGGATAAAGCAATTTTCTTCAAGATGTGGCCTAAACTGTTTAGTCTTGGAGGTCTCCAAAGGGCAGGAATGAAAGGATGCCTCTCCTACCCCCCACTTTGGTCTTAGAGCACCCAATCTGGGCTTGCCTTGATCAGAGTAATTTGGAAGAGTTTCATCCTCTGCCCTGGGGTGGGTTTGTCCTGCAGACTCAGGCCCATAATGTATGGACAGCGTCAGTGCTTGCAGTTAGCAGACTTGAAAATAAAAACAGAAGAAAAATGAAAAGGGGTCATCATCAGTTGGTCCCGCATCAAAAAGTCAGGAGGCATCAATGCAAATGAAAAGAGTTGTCATCCATCAATGTGACATGGGGACAATGGACTGTGAGTTGATGTATTTAAAAAAAAAAAGTTTTTCTTTTTGTTTGTTTATTATTCTTTATTAATTTTTATTGGAGTAGAGTTGCTTTGCAATGTTGTGTGAGTTTTTGCTGTGTAGCAAAGCGAATCAGTTATATGTATACATATATCCCCTCTTTTTTAGATTTCCTTTCCATTTAAGTTATCGCAGCGCATTGAGTAGGGTTCCCTGCACTATACGGTAGGTTCTCGTTAGTTATCTATGATATTTTATACATAGTAGTGTGTATATGTCAATCCCAATCTCCCAATTCGTCCCACCACACCCCTCAGCCATAAGTTTGTTCTTTACACCTGTGTCTCTATTTATGCTTTGCAAATAGGTTCATCTGTACCATTTTTCCAAATTCCCCATGGAAGCCATATTTTATGATATTTTTGAGTTGATATTTTTAATTAAGAGAGGAGACTGGAAGCTTGGGCTGGAAGCCAAACAGCTCTCAGCCCTCTCCACTCACTGCTAAAGTGCATCCGGCCCAATTTGGCCCTGGAATATTTTTGATTAGGGAATGTTAGAGTGTGATTGTCTGAAGGTCAGGAAGGTGGGATTGGGGGGTGGAGTGGAGGAGGGGCGAGAGGGGCTGCATACTCAGAGGCCCCAAGCTACACAAATAGACCCCATTCAACTCTCGGTTCTGGTCCATAATCCACTGTGGCTCTTGAGAAAGTCACTTCTCTCTGAGCCTCAGTTTCCCCCAAGATCTATTTTGAGGATTGGTGCAAGGGGGCGGTTCCCTTTGAGTTGACTCCTACACTTCCTCTTAGTGCCTGTGTGGATGAGTACATGCTCAGTCACTTCCGTCATGCCCCACTCTTTTCTACCCCATGAACTGTAACCCACCAGGCTCCTCTGTCCATGAGATTTCCCGGGCAAGAATACTGGTGTGAGTTGCCATTCCCTTCTCCAGGGGGTCTTCCTGATCCAGGGATTGAACCTGTCTCTCCTGCACTGACAGGCGGATTCTTTACCACTGAGCCACCTGGGAAGCCCCTTGCTCTTAGTATGAGCCAGTGAATGAGTCACCTATTCCTGGCTAGTGCCAGCATTTGACACCGCAGCCTGGAGGGACCAGAGAGACAGATCTTATCTTCTTGGGACTGCTTGTCCAGGGTCCCCTTTTCTCCTAGTTGCCTTTCTTTTGCAGCCTTTGTAAGCAGTTCTGTGAAGCACTCTGCATGGATTCTAGCATGCAACTCACCCTAACTGTTTTGTGTGTAATATATATATATATATTTACATATTTATGACTGTGCTGGGTCTTCTTTGCTGAGCGGGCTTTTCTATAGTGGCAGTTTGCAGGCTTCTTGTTGCAGTGGCTTCTCTTGTTGCTTAGCATGGACTCTAGGGAGTGTAGGCTTCACTAGTTGTGGCTCCCGGGCTCTAGAACACAGGCTCAATAGTTGTGGCCCATGGGCTTCGTTGCTCCTCAGCATGTGGGATCCTCTCGGATCAGGGATCAAACCCATGTCTCCTGTATTGGCAGGTGGATTCTTTACCACTGAGCCACCAGGAAAGCCCCCTTACTGTACTATAAATGCCTGGTGGCTTATTTGGTTTCTACTAGTAGACGATGAGCTTTCTGTAAGCAAAAGCCATGTCAAGCTTGCTCCATGGTGTAATCTCCCAGTAACTCACATAAATGTAATTCTGGGCAAGGGACTTATCTGATTCTCAAATTTGTCCAGCTGAAAAATGAGACTAAAAAATAGTACTTGCTTGGACTTCTCTGGCAGTCTGGTAGTTAAGACTCAGAGTTTCCAAAGCAGGAGCTGCAGGAGACACGGGTTCAATCCCTGGGTCGGGAAGATCCCCTGGAAGGGGAAATGGCAACCCACTCCAGTATTCTTGCCTGGAAAATCCCATGGACAGAGGAGCCTGGCTGGCTACAGTCCACGGGATCACAAGAGTCAGACATGACTTAGCGACTGAGCACACACACATAGCCCATTAAACAATGTTGTCATAGTTTCAGGTGCACTGCAAAGTGACCCAACCATACCTACACACGCACCCATTCTCCCCCAAACTTCTCTGCCAGCCAGGCTGCGAGTTCGGCTCTTTTAAGCCAAGCTAGTGGCGAATCTGGGTGGAGGGTAGTTGCTGGTGGGAAACATAAGGAAACCTCCAGATACCTAATGCTCTCTTATGTGACTGGGGCACAGGTTACACTGGTTTGTTCAGTCTGTGAAAATACCTTAAGCCGAATACTTCATAATCTGTGCACTCTTCAGTATGTAGATGTCAGTAAAGGTTCAATATAAACAAGGTTCAATATAAAAAAAATCAATATATTTTTAAAAGTTTGGTGTTTTTTTTAATATGGGAGGGGAAAGAGCCCTTTATTAAACCAGTCTTAACCATTTTTGGAGGCTTTAGCACAAGTCAACAATCATTTATATAATGAAGGGAGGAGTTCATCGCTTTCATCAGATTTTCAAAGGGAACCTTCACCCCCTGAAAGATTAAGAACAAATGCTATGTGATTTTGCAGGGGATGGAAAGATGGAGGTGGGGAGGTGATTGTAAAAAAAAAAAAAAAAAAAAATCCCTGGGAGAAACTTGTTTCCTCTTCAAAAGGTATCAGCCCTGAAATGCCCAGCTAAAGGCTGTCGGAAGTGGGGGAAGGTCAAGTTGAGTTCTTCAAACAGAGCCTGCTTCCAAGTTCTTGGTCAATCTTGTTTTCTCTCCAGTGGCAGGAGCTCAATTTGCTGTCCCCCCCACATCTGTGGTTTACGGTAGTGTGTGATACTTGGGGGGTGATTTATTGCTGGGCTCAAGCTTAGGAGAAGGCTTCTAGAGGAAGGCCCCCACCCCCATCCCTTTGTAATTTAGGGAGCATTTTTTGAATTCCCCAGGCCATTGGCTTCTGGCAAAAAATGAATGTGGGTCATTTTGGGAATAGACGCTCCCCGGCATATGTGTCCCTGTAAAGAGAGACGGTTGGTCGGGGGAAGTGGCTTGGCCCCGTAAATCATCGAGCATTTGGAGTATATCGTCTCTCCTTATGAGATATGAGAGGGAGAGGGAGAGGTAGAGCAGACACACGTGCAGGGCCCTCTCACAGGAGAGGGAGGTGGGAGCTGGAGGGGGGCCGCCTGGGACACCGTGGTTTGAAGCCATCCTGTCCCGGAGATGGCGGGACACCACCAGGCCACGTGATGGACCTGTCCCTGCATTTTCTGCATCTTTATTGCTACCTGGCATTGTGACACTCTGTCTCTCTCCTGGATTCACCCTGTCTTCTGTTTACCTCTCTGAACAGTGCTGGGGAGAGGAGGATGCAGACTTGAGTTCAAATTCCAGTTTTGTTTCTTATCAGCTGCATACACTGGAGCTTGGAATTTAAGCTCTCTAAGACCTCAGTTGTTCAGTTGCTGAATTGTGTCTGACTCTTTGCAACCCCATGAACTGCAGCATACCAGGTTCCTCTGTCCCACGCTATCTCCTGGAGTTTGCTCAGATTCATGTGCATTGAGTTGGTGTTACCATCCAACCTTCTCATCCTTTGTCACCCCCTTCTCCTCCTGCCTTCAATCTTTCCCAGCATCAATGAATCGGCTCTTCCCATCAGGTGGCCAAAGTATTGGAGCTGAAACTTCAGCATCAGCCCTTTCAATGAATATTCAGGACTGATTTAATTTAGGATTGACTGGTTTAGTTAAGGATTGATTGCTTAGGAAGACCTCACTACCTCCTCCATAAAGCAGAAATAATATTATCTCCCACATTGGGTTTTTGTGGGGCTTAAATGCGATATTAAATGACGCTAAAGGGGATGAAATGTCTTCTGTGATGCATTTAGTAGACTCTCAAATCATAGTTATTTCTATTGGGTTGAGCAAAAATTTGTACAAATCCTCCTGTAGCATCTTTATGTAAAAATGCACCTGAATATCTGGTCAACCCAATATTTTTTATACCTTTTTTCACATGGCTGCTTCTCAACAGAAGGTGACTTTGCTCCCAGGAGATATTTTACAGAGTCTGGAGGCATTTCCGGTTGGCCATCAGGACTAGGGGAGGGAGGTGCTACTGGCCTTGAGTTCAGACAGGCCAAGGATGCTGCTAAACATCCTGCAATGGATAGGGCAGCCCCACAACAAAAAATGATCCAGCTGAAAGATCAGTGGTGCTGGGGTTGAGAAACCTTGCTGTACCTTCTGTACTTTTTCCTCCTTGGTACCCCTGTACTATACTTGACATTCTCATTCCCTTTTGCCTTTATAGCATGCTAAGTAGCAAAGTTGGTGTTCATATTTCCAACATTATTAGAAATTATAGATGGGGCCCAAATCCTGGCTTTGGTGCTTACTGGCTGTGTGTCCTTGGGTGAGTGACTTCACCTTTCTGACTTAACATCAGTGTCCTCATCTCTAAAATCAGAGGTTGGTTATGAGGATTAACTTTTCATTGGAAAAGCCCCTGATTCTGGGAAAGATTGAGGGCGGAAGGAGAAGAGGACGTCAGAAGATGAGATGGCTGGATAGCATTACTGATGCAATGGACATGAACTTGGTCAAACTCCGGGAGACGGTGAGGGACAGGAAAGGCCTGGCATGCTGCAGTCCATGGGGTTGCAAAGAGTCAGACCCAAATGGGTGACTGAACAACAACAGCATGAAGATTAAATATGATACTTCACAGGAATAATGACACACAGTACTGCTCAAAAAAAAAAAAAAAAAATCTGTGCATCTTCACAGTCCCCAGCAACCTCAAGAAGACGATGGATCTTGAAGATGGGCAGTCCATAGCTGGCTCCTTTCTGTCTAGCGTGTGTGTGCAGGAAAATGGTTTTCTTTCCTCTCTCATCTCTCCTGATTGTCTCTCCTAGTCCCTTCTTTTTCATTCCTCCCCTTTCTTCTTCCCTTTCATTTCTTCTCTTTTTTTCCAGCTCCCACCCAGGCAGTAGTGGAGGAGGCTCTAACCTCCTCTCTGCACAGTTTCAAAGCTTCCTTCTGAGCACAACGTGACTTGTTTCAAGGGGGAGGGTTTGCTCGTCTGGTTTCTTTCTCTTTCACTCCCTGGCTCTGGTTATTAAAGTTTGGTTCCTGTAAGAGGAAGGGGTGAACTTTGAAACCTCAGGAATAAAACACTCCACTGGGCCTTCTTATCACGTCACCCTCACCCCCTGCCTTTCCTCCTTTGGTGGCAAGAGTTGGGGATCAGAAACTCCTGGGCGGGCTGCCTTCCTCACTCATCATCTGAGCCCCATTCGCCCTCGTGTCCCCACTGACAAGCAGCTGAGAGGCATGTGCACATCGCCTGCAGGCTCATCTGAGCACCACCTGGCCAGTCTTTCCTCTGGGACCTGAGTGGAGAGTGAGCCCTCTGGCCTGGGCATGTATCCCTGTCTCACTTTCCTCCAGGAAGAACCTCAACCTGGTCAGGAGCTCTGTTTTAAACAAGCCTCATTTAGCAAAGGGAGAGAGCCCCATCAACACTGACTGTATTCTATGCATTAGACGTATTGCTAAGAGTTTTCTGTGCATTATCTCCATCAATCCTCATGACAACCCAAGAAGTTGGCTGTTTCATTGTCTCTATATTCAAGATGATGAAACTCAGACTCACAGAGGTTAAGAGACTTGCCCAAAGTCACAAACTGGTAAGCGTCAGAGCTAGGATTTGAACCTGCGTTTCTCCAATGCTAGCGCTATGGGTGATCAACTTGTCCCAGTTTGCCTGAGGCTTTCACAGTTTTAGTGCTACAGGCCTCAGGTCCCAGAAAACCCCTTCATGCTTGGACAACCCAGGATGGCCTGTAACGGGGGCCAGGAAGCAATGAGAGTGGGCTGATACTACCAATTGTGAGTGTCTTTTAAGAACTGTATTTCTTCCTTCCTTCCTTTCCCTGTATTGTCTATTGCAGGAGAAGAGGTTATTTTTATTTTTTTGGTATAAGGCTTAAGAATGGCTGAAAAGTAATAATGCCTGGGTTTGGAGAAAGCTGACTTCTGATGCTGAAATTTTGCATAAGAGATGACTTAGTCCTCCTCAGATCACCCCCAGAATCTTCTCTAGCTCTTCTTTGGCAGTCTTTCAACTGTGATCATGTTTCCATAGATCACCTCCTATGTCAATGGCAGCACTGGGTTCATTTGATGGGATCCAGCCATGTAAGATACATGTAATATACAGAAGTAAGTCTGATACTCAGGGCTCTTTGGGATCTCTTCCAACCTTAGCAATCTGAGCCAGAGCCTGGCCAACTTGTCTCCACATCCATTTACTCTTCTTCCTGGTTACCCACCTAGACCTCTTTCCCAGCCTGCTTGCAGTTATGTGGGGTTACATGACTTAGTTCTGAACAATGGGATATATATAGGTGAAAGTGATGTTTACCATTTTGACCATAAATGTTTACATGCAGTCCACTGCTGTGCAATCACATGTAATCTTTTCACTTCTGGGTGACTGTGGAGGATGGAATGGGAAGGTGGCTGAGTGGTAAAGAATCTGCCTGACAATGCAGGAGATGCGGAATTGACTCCTGGGTCAGGAAGATCCCCTGCAGAAGGAAATAGTAACCCACTCTAGTATTCTGGCCTGGGAAATCCTGTGGACAGAGGAGCCTGGCGGGCTACAGTCAATAGGGTTGCCAAAGAGTTGGACATGACTTAGTGACTAAACAACTAAGTGGATGGAAGAGCCACAAGAAACATGACTCCAGAATCACTTCTTGAATCTGAGCTGCCTGCTGATAAGTAATACTTGTTTTGGACTTTACGTCAATATACTTCATTCGTTTGAGCCACTGAGATTTGAGAGCTTGTTTTGTTATAGCAACTAGCATTTCCCTAACTAATGCAGTCTCCAATCATATTTCTCTCATCTCCAGTATACAAAATCTGAACCAAACAAACTTCCTAGGCAGAAGGAGTTTCATTACAGTCTTTGTAAGTCTAAGCTCTATCATTTCTTGAATGGATTTGAAAATCCCGTTGCAGGGATGGATGATACCAAACACAAGCAAAACCGATGAGACAGAAGCAAATCTTCTCGGATATAATGAGACCAAGAAAGCATCCTAAAGATGGTTTCTCCAGGAAGCGCAGAAGAATGAAACAGGCAACACCGCTAGGATCTAAAGACAAGAGCCTTAGAGAGAGAGCCCAAAGCCTTCAGCAGAAAAGGGAAATGGGAAACAAAACCAGAAAGGGAAAAAAAAAAACCAGAAAACAAAACCACCCATTTCTGATTTCCTGAGCTTTCAATATGGGGATCATTAACGGGAGCTTTCTGGCTAATCTTAATTGCTACGACTGAGGAAGGGAATTGCCAGGGTAATCAGATCCCAAAGCATACAGGGCTTTATAGATTAAAGCAAAGTTATCTCCTAATCCCATCAAAACGTCATAATCTTGTGTCACAGCGGCATCTAAACACAGCTGATTGAGATGCCACGAGTGCTGGATCTGGGATCCATCACAGCCCTGCTGTCCGGAAAGCAAATAACCCCAAATAAGAAGATTGGATTTAGTGTGGTCTGGAGATATTTACTACAAAGGCCTGAGCACTGGCTCCATCCCCGCCTCAGGCTTCGCGTGGGGGAAAAACTTTGGTGTCCCCAGATGCATTTCTTTTAAAGAAAAATTTCCCCAAATGGAAATAGAGTCATCGTGGTTTTTTTTGTTTTTTGCTGATTAAAAAATTAATACGTGCCGGCTGTATAAATGCAGGCAATACAGAGAAATAGGAAGAATAGAAAGCACGCACTTTCACCAGACAGAGCAATTTTTGTTATTTTAATGTGTTATCTTTTCAGAGATTTCTTCCAGGCATGCACACGTATATATTCACATTCTCTTTCTCCACCCACCCCCCACCATGCTCTTTGTGATCATCTCACATCTTCTGTATTCCTCCCTTGAACTGCTAAGATCCAGGGCTACCGTGGTCATGTGGTTAACATGGTGAACCCATAACTCTTAGGTCTCCATCTGCTTGGTTTAACCCCTCAGCAGAGATGGACCAACATCTCTGAATTCCATTTCAAGTCCTGCAGACAGAACATTACTTCCATCAGTCACAGCATGGCTGTGAGATTTCATATACAATGACAACACAGTAAAGGTCCCTTACTGGAGGTGGGGAGCAGGTGGCAGAGGACAGGTGGCCATTCTCGGGGCCTTCCCTGACTCTCCAAACAGAAGTGAATACATTTTAACTGATCCTATCTCCTGTCCTGCTCCCACGCAGAAGAAGCGGCTTGCGAAGGCCCTTCAAGGAGTGAGTGGTCAAAACGTGAGATCGAGGGCTCTTCGCCCGGACTCTGCGGTCACCCTGTCACTCACTCAGCTGGACTTCCATCAGTGTTAGAAAGTCATACGATGGACAAGAAGGGGAAAATATGAGAAAAGAAAAAAAAAAGATAATTCTTTCCAGAGCAGTGGAACGATAAATTGGGGTGTCTCAGAAGATGCTAAGTAATTCCTCACTGAAAGTACCCAAAACAGGGCACAAAACCCAGTGTTCTTGGATATTATATGGAAATTCTAGATGGTGTACAAGTGTTGACTTCTGACTCCCCTTTTCCTTGTTGTGTTCTTGATGAATCAACACTCTTGGATCTTCATATCACCAGCTTTATTTTTTTGGGTCATATCTGATGCTTAACTTCACAGAACAACAAAGGGAGGCAGGCTGATCTGGAGGTTAAAAAAGAATCTAGGAACCACATGGATGATGAAAATGAAGACCTGCTATTGCTGGTAGGGCAGGGAGGAGCCAACATCAGAGAGAGGACCTGGCTGATGGCAAGTTTTAGGTAGTTTTTCATGAGTGTGTAATGTAAATACCCTTATTCTTTTGCCCTCTGGAAACTTCAGTAAAACGTAGACAGCTCACTGATGCTTCTGTTGCGAGTGGCTATGTTCTGAAGCTCTATTGGCATCAGTTAAAACAGAGAAACCATATGGGGCAAGCTGACTTCTGGGTTGCATCTGTCTAAGGAGGAAAATAGATGGTGCCTCCCTGGGAGACTGTGAAGAGCCAAGGCAGACAACATCTAACATATCACAGGCGCTCAATAAATGATCCTCAAATGTGTAAGTTCCTCCTGGAATATAAATGCTATCTTTGCCCAGATCAGTTGCATTCTTTTTCTCTGAGAAATGACCAGGCATTTGGGTTTTTTGAAGCATTGGGTTTCACGTTTACTTTGGCCTGGACAGTGAGTCAGAAATGACCTCTGCATCCTGGGGACCTCTTCATTACATCACTTCATCTATTTTTTCCCCACCCTTACCACACTAAGACCTCAAGCTAATTTTGGGAAGTTTCGAGTTTTGAAATCCAATCCTCTAAAGCATTTTTTCAAAGGAGAGAAGCACTAATAAAGCGATTGAATGGAAATATCCAGCTCTAAGAGGCAATTTTTGAGGGGAAGGCAAGAAAACTGTGAAATCCTTTACTGGGGTGGTTTTTCCTTCCTTCTTTCCAGAAATCCTGTGGTATCCCTGGATCTTTCTCTCTTTCTTTCTGCTTTTCTGAGGCAAAACAAATACAATAAAACAAAGCAACAACAATAACAAAAAAAGCAAACAAAGAAAAGCCAAGGACTTCCTGGGAGTCCATTGGTTAAGACTCTGCACTTCCACTGCAGGGGAACAAGTTCCATTCCTGGTTGGGGAACTAAGATCCTGCATGCCACTTGGCATGGCCAAAATTTAAAAAAAAAAAAAAAAAAAAGATGTTACATAGACTAATTGGTGACCAAAACACTGTTCTCTGTTCTAAGGTAAATTCTGCTCTGTAAATTGCTTTAATAGACCATATGGAAGCTCCCTTCATGGTGTTAAGGATACAAAATTTTCCTTCCAAAGGCTCTTTTGGGGGGAGAGCCCCTTGAATAAAGCAATGACACAAGTTCACCTAGGCTATTTTTATTTCCTCCACAACTAAAAGAATTGACTCCTTGGATCAGGAGAGTACAGTTTACCAAGAGCTAGGGTAAGGAGCCATCACCTTTCTTTTCAGCTCAATGGTATGGAAAACACAGGAGGCGTCAGATTAATTTGAAAAGCCAACCCCAGTTGGTGATCTGGGTTGACCTGGGCTCCCACCTTTATCGTAAACTAAATCATTGAAGGCAGTCTATTTTTGTGTTTCCTCCTCCATCCCTCACATTCTGTTGCATCTTCCCACCAGTGCATACAGTCTGATTATTGTAGCTACATGACGTTATTATCTGGAAAGGCAAATACATTCAACTTTGCAAAGAAATTAGTGGCAAATGCCATGCATTTAGTCAGGCTTCCCTGGTGGCTCAGCTGGTAAAGAACCCACCTGCAATGAGGGAGACCTGGGTTTGATCCCTGGATTGGGAAGATCCCCTGGAGAAGGGAAAGGCTACCCACTCCAGCATTCTGGCCTGGAGAATTCCATGGACTGTATAGTCTATGGGATCGCAAAGAGTCAGACGTGACTGAGCGACTAAGCACAGAGTGCATGCATTTAGTCACCCCAGTGAACTTGAAAATAAACTACTCTGCCACACTCCCTTCCCTAACTTGCACCTCACAAAAATAATCACTGGTATTTTGCTTCAGAATTGCATTACATCTTAAACAACTGTGAGGCAATGATATCTTTATGGTGATGAATCTCTTCATTGAGTCAGATCATTTTATTTGCCCGTTAGGAATGTTTAGGAGTTTTCTGCATGTGGATATAATACATTGTATATAAGGTTTCTTTTTCTAGGCATTTTATGAAAATTGTTCCTATTTGTGTGGAATCATTTTTATTTTTCCAACCACTATATGTTGCTATTTAAGAAGCTATTGATTTGTGAATGTTTTAGCTGGTATCTGGCAACATGACTGAACTCTTTATTGGGTTCTGATGTTTTCAATGGTTTCCTTTGTAGTTTCAATGTGAAATATTGTAACATCTGCAAATGCCATATTTCTCCTTTTTGTGTCTATTCATCTATTTATTGCTTTTTTATGAATTCTTACATTGCCTAGACCTTTCAGGAAAAATGTTAAATGTCAATGGTGATGGTGAACACACTGTCTTATTTTGATTCCAAAAAAAAATACTTGTACTAATAGTAAGTCACCATTAAATATCACTCTGACTGTGGTTTTGAGATAGGTGAGCATTAGCATGTTAAAAAAAAAAAAACACAGATATTCTTCTGTTTCAAGTTTTCTGAAATGTTTTTTTGGTGAATGGATGCTAATGATTTTTTCAAATGCCTTTGATGACTCTACTGAGATTATTATATATTCCTACCTAGACTATTAGATAGGTTACTTTGTGCTAGTTGTAGAATAAGCCCTCCTTTGACACAGCAGATCATTTCTTAAATTCACTATATAATTAATGAGGATTTTGGCATTTATGATTCTAGGTGAGATTAGTCTATAATCTATAGTTTTTGTTTTTTGTGCCATTCTTGCCATGCATGGCTGTGACCAGAGTTATGCTGGCTTCAGAGAATGAAGTAAGAAGTTATTCACTTTTGCCTGTGTTCAGGAACAAATTATATAGCATGGGAATGATCTCCATTTTCCCTGTTAAAAAGCTGGTTATTAATATTGGCTCCTGAATCCTTCTTGGAGATAATGTTTTTGAATATTGTTTCCATATCTTGTTTTTCTCTAGCCTTCAGTGAATTCAGTCAATATTACACTCCCCAGAATATTAATCCTTTTATTGAGATATAAATTATACATACATTACATATATCTTTATATGTGCATATGTATGTATGGTTACCTACTATAGTCTTTATTTTTAAAATAATCCTCATGTAAAACATATATCTGATAGAATGAATATCCTAAATGTATAAGCAATGCATAACTCAGTAGCAAGAACACAACCAGGTTTTAAAATAGGTAGAGGAACTAAATAGACAGCTCTCCAAAACAAAGATATACAAATGGCCCATAGGTACAGGAAGTAATATTTAAAATCACTAATCATCAGGGAAATGCAAATCAAAAACTCAGAGAGATGACATCTCACACCTAGGATGTTAGGATGGGTTATTACTTTTTAAAGAGATAATTGTGGGTGAGGATATGGAGAAAAGGAAACCCTTGTACACTGTTGGTGGGAATGTAAATTGACAAAACCCTTATGAAGGTTCCTCAAAAAATGAGAAGTAGAACTACCATAGGGACTTCTCTAGGGTTTCCCTGGTGGCTCAGATGGTAAAGAATCTGCCTGCAGTGCAGGAGACCCAGGTTCGATCCCTGGCTTGGAAAGATCCCCTGGAGAAGGGAATGGCAACCCACTCCAGTATTCTTGCCTGGAGAACTCCATGGACAGACCATGGGATTGCAGAGTCAGACATGACTGAGTGATTGACACTTTCACTTTCAGGGACTTCTCTGGTGATTCAATGGTAAATAATCCACCTTCCAATGCACGGGATGTGGGTTCAATCCCTGTTCAGGGAACTAAGATCCCACATGCTGTGGGACAACTAAGCCTGCATTCCACACCTAAGACCCAGCACAGCCAAAAAAGAAGAAAAAAAAACTACCATGGAATCCAGCAGAGGGTATGTAACCAAAGAAATTGAAATCAGAAACTTGAAAAAGAATCTGCATTGTCATGCTTATTGTAGCATCACTCACAATAGCTGAGACATGGAACAGCACACATGTCCACTGGTGGATGAATGGATAAAGAATACATAGTATTTACAAATAATGGAATGATATTCAACCTTAAAAAAGAAGGAAATAATGCCATTTGATTCAACATGGATGAATCTGGAGAACATTATATTAAGTGAACTAAGTCAGACACCAGAAGGAAAAAATACTGCATGATACCACTTTTATCTGGAATCTAAAATAGTTAAGCTCATAGACACAGAGAGAGCAGAATGGAGGTTGCTAGGGACTGGGGGTAGGGGATGATGGGGAGATGTTGGTCAAAGGATACAAATGTTCTGTTCTGCAAGTTGAATAAGTTTTATAGTTCTCTATACACCACGGTGCCTATAGTTAAAAATCCTGTATTGTGTACCTAAAAATTTGCTGAGACATAGATCTTATGTTGTGTTCTTATCATATACACACAATAATTACAAATAGAGAGGAAGGAATATTTTGGAGATGATGGATAAGTTGATGGCATAGACTGCTGTGATGGTTTCCTGGGTATATACTTATCTCCGTAGTCATTAAGTTGTATAAATTACATATATACAGCTTTTTAAATAGCAATCATACCTTAACAGAATGATTTTTTAAAATTTTATTTTATTAAAAAAAGTTTTTTTGGCTGTGCCAGGTGGCAGGTGGGATCCTAGTTCCCCAACCAGGGATCCAACCTGTGGCCCCTGTGGGTTCAATCCCTGCAGTGGAAGCCCCTGCAGTGGAAGCACAGAGTCCTAACCACTGGACCACCAAGGAAGTCCCATCAATAAAGTGTTTTTTTTGACTCTGCCTTCTAATGCGTTTGATCTCTAGTCGGGGAATTAAGATCCCCCACGCCATGCAGTGTGGCCAAAAAATAAAAATTAAAAAAGAAATAAAGTGAATTTTAAAAGTCCCTATTTCTCTATCTCTCCCTTTCTTTTTTCTAATATTATCTCTATTCTCTCAGCTAGCTTTATTTTTAAAATATCTATATATTTTTAAATATATTGAGCAACCATTGCTCATTAAATATATAATGAGCAACCATTTTGCCAGGTACTATTTCAGCTCTTGCTGTATATGAACTCATCTGAACCTCATAATTACTTTATTGGTTAGGTGCTGTTATTTTCTCCATTTTGCAATTTCACAAATGGAGGCTGTGAGAAATTAAATGACCTGCTCAAGGTGACTGAACTAGCAAGTGATGGAGCTGGAATCCAAGCTCAGATTCCCTGTTTACAGAGCCAGAGTACAGGATACTTCTGTGCAATGAATCAGTGACTATTTTAAAAAGTAGAAGAATTTGAGCTTATTGAAAAGGGAAGGGGGGAAATAAAATGATAAGCAGAACTATTAAATAGTTTGATGGTCTGCCTTCTATTAAGACATACTTCAGGAAGGTTGATCCACATGACATTCATGTTTATTATTTCACTCATTCATTCAATTCACTATTTGATTTAAAAAATGTATCAGATCTTTATTATGCTTCTAACATTGATCCAGGCACTAATCCAGGTGTTTGAGATATTTCAGGTGAACAAAGGCAACAGTCCCTGCCCTTGTGAATCTGACATTTAAGCTAGTGGGATAAGAGTAGGGGGAGTGTGGGGATTATAAAACTTCTTGCCAAAATGTAGAGTACAGCTGGTGTTTGGATAAATGGTTCATTGGTTTTATTCAATTATACTGTATACATGTCTAGTTCAGCTTCCTGGGTGGCTCAGCAGTAAAGAATCTGCCAGAAATACAAGAGACGTGGGTTTGATCTCTGGATCGGGAAGATCCCCTGGAGAAGGAAATGGCTACCCACTCCAGTATTCTTGCCTGAAGAATCCCATGGACAGAGGAGACTGCAGGGCTATGGTCATGAGGTTGCAAGAGTTGGAGACAACTTAGCAACTAAACCACCACCACCACCATATTTCTAGTTAGCAATCTTTATTCTATAGGTGCTCTCATTCTATAAATATTTGTTAAGTTACTAATACTTGCTGGGTGCTGGAATAAGGGACCAGACAACACCAGATAAGGGAACTGAGGCTTGAGACTTTCAGTCAGTCTAGTGTCCCATAGTGAGAAGGTGGTAAAACTGTATGTGCATCACTATCTATGTGATTGCCACGGAGAATTAAAAATTAGCTCCTGATTTATCCATGCAAGGGCTTCCCCAGTGGCCCAGCAGTAAAGAATTTGCCTTCAATGCAGGAATCGCAGGAGATGCAGGTTCGATCCCTGGGTTGGGAAGATCCCCTGGTGGAGGGCATGGCAACCCACTCCAGTATTCTTGCCTAGAAAATCCCATGGACAGAGGAGCCTGGTGGGCTACAGTCCAAGGGGTCGCAAAGAGCCCGATATGACCGAAGCGACTTAGCATGCATGCACTCATCCATGCAAGGATCCTGTGCATGGACCGAATTCATCCAGGTTTGTTGACTGAATGCATGATAGCATCCTAACACTTCCAGGGAGGTGAACACAAGAACATTGGAGAGAAATGTGGTCCTGCAAAGCTCGCTGGGAGAAGATGAAATCGACCCCGTCGCCCACAGGGAGCCGGGACATTTAGCGGGTACCAGGAGACCTTTAAATAATGACGTGCACACTCGAGGCACTAGAAGATTGAAAGAGACAGGCAGCCCAGTGGCTCTCCCTGGGCCTCACCTCCCCCTTCGGTCATCAAGGCAAACTCGGGCTGCAGACGGGACCTGCTGCCTTCTACACGGGCCGCGCATTAGATGCGTGTCAACAGAGATTAGCTCAGCCCCACAGGCCGCCATTTGCCATTTATTAGGCCACCTCCACCAACCCCGTAATCTAATCTCGGCCTGAGCAGTGCCTCTTCCAGGTTAAATGTATTAAAGAAGTGGGGTGGGGTGGGGGGGAACGTGGGCTGCTCCAGGCGGGATGGCCTCTTCCTTTCTGACAAGCCTGACCCCAGCTCCGAACCCCTCTCCCCCTAGAGACGCCGGGGTCAGAGCCTCCTTGGTGTAGGAGGGCTGGCAGGAGGCACGCAGAGAGAGGCCGGAGGATATTGAAAACATACTCTCCGGGGCCTCTGCGCTTTAGAAATCCGAGAAGAACACGAGGCGACAAGTTAAAGCTTTCACTGCTGGAAATATTTTCCCCTCTCCAGGTTTCAACAAGAATTTGATAAAGATATTGGTGGGGTTTGGAAGGGGGCAGAGGAAGCAGGGCGCGTTTCAAAGCAGATGGTATCCAGAGGAGGAAAGGGATGCCGTGGAACCCTCTTAAGGAGACTTATGGGGGACGACTTTCCCTGGCGCACATCCGTTCCAATTACACGTGTCTTTTAATTAGGGGGTGTTTTTTCAAGGTGAATAAATGTTTCATCAGCAGAACTCACCTTTTTTTTTTTTTCTTTTGTTCTTTGGGCTCCTTTGAAACCCTGATTCTGTGTGGGGTCCACTGCCATTTCCACCCCATTCCCACGAATGGGGAATGAAAGGTTCTCCTTTTCCCCTCCGAAGGTGCCTGGAACTCACCTGCTTTTGGGTTTGTTCTCTTGGTGTTTCTCCTGCCCTCAAAGTTCTCCCCATTTTTGCCTCTGCAGATCCAAGTCTTAGGTTTTATCTCTTACTCAGCATCTCTGAAGGCCACTCTTTTTAAGATTGCAAAGGATTGCCCAGGGCCAGGCACTGCTATCTTTAATATGGTCCTGAACATGGAGGATTTATATATATATATATTTGTTAATTTATTATTTTATTTATTTTTAAATTTTTAAATTATAGCTGTGTATGTATATATATATATATGGTCCTGAACATGGAGGATTTATATATATATATATATATATATATATATATATATATTTGTTAATTTATTATTTTATTTATTTTTAAATTTTTAAATTATAGCTGTGTCGGGTCTTAGTTGCAGCACGAGGTATCTTCGCTGTGGCCTGCAAGCTTCTCTCTAGGTGAGCTGTGTGGGCTCAGTTAGTTGTGTCTCGTGGGCTTAATTGCACCTTGGCCTGTGGGGCCTTAGTTCCCTGACCAGGGATTGAACCCATGTTCCCTACATTGGCAGACAGATTCTTAACCACTGTACCACCAGGGAAGTCCTGTAAGATTTTTTTTAAATATAGTATACACATAGAATATGCTTCCCTGGTAACTCAGACGGTACAGGATCTGCCTGCAGTGTAGGAGACCTGGGTTCAGTCCCTGGGTCGGGAAGATTGCCTGGAGAAGGGAATGGGAAACCACTCCAGTATTCTTGCCTGGAGTATCCCATGGACAGAGGAGCCTGGCGGGCTACAGTCAAAGGGGTTGCAAGGAGTTGGACACCCTGAGTGACTAGCACACGCATATAAGAATAGGGCACAGGTTCTAAATGTTCAGCTTGATGAATTGTCATGGCTGGACACATCATGAAATCAGCGCCGAAGAGAAATAACAATTCCTTGGGCCCTGCTCTCTTCCAGGGCAACTGGTATCTGGATTTCTAAGACCGTAAATTCATTTTGGCTATTTATATTCTCTATCTGAAGGGAATTTTAAGGTAGGCCCACTTCTGTGCCTGTTTCTTGCACTTAATATTATTTTTGTGAGCATCTTCATGTTATTGTGGGCAGCTGTACATCAGATCGTTCGTTTTGTTTTTTAAAATGTCTGTTTATTTACTTTGGCTGTATTGGCCCTTAGTTGCAGCATGCTGGATCTACCTTGCATCATGTGGGACCTTTCCTTGTGGTGCACAGAATCTCTATTTGTGGTATTCGGGTTCAGTAGTTGGGGTCTGCTGGCTCCAGAGTGCACGAGCTTCAGTAGTTATGACACTGAGGCTTAGTTGCTCTGCAACTTATGGGACCTTAGTTCCTGGACCAGGGATCGAACCCATGTCTCCTGCAAGGTGGATTCTTAACCACTGGACCACCAAAGAAGTCCCTAGATCATCCTTTATAAATGCTATGGGATTCACTGTGTGAATATGCCACAATTATTTCTCTGTTCTACTGTTTATGGTGTTTAGGTAGGGCTTCCTGGTGGCTCAGACAGAAAAGAATCTGCCTGCAATGGAGGAGATACAGGTTCAACCCCTGGGTCTGGAAGATCCCCTGGAGAAGGGAAGGGTTACCCACTCTGCTATTCTTGCCTGGAGAATCCCATGGACAGAGGAGCCTGGCGGGCTACAGTCCATGCGGTGGCAAAGAGTCAGACATGACAGAGAGACTGTCACTTTCACTGTTCATGGCATCTGGGTAGTTTTCAGTTTGGTGCTCTTTTAAAAGCGACAGCTGTGAACAGTTCATGTCACATCTTTTGATGAACATATGTGTTCACTAGAGAGGGACATTTGGTAGCACAACTCAAGAGAGAAAGGGACATCACCTTCCAGGATCATGACACATAGGAGACAGGTTAAGAGGAATGAGAAGGTGATACTTGGAAAGTGATGTCATTACCTCTGTGGTCCCATCCCAAGATGAACTAGAAGGACCTGAATTACTGACACCCAACAGTGGGGTTAGGAGGTGAAGGGGAACCCTGATAAGGTGAGGGAAAAGATGGAAAGGACTGGGCCACGGGGGGAGGAGGGAGGAGAAAGCCCAATTTATCGCCATGTGGTTATAGGGGACTAGGGTGGTGCTTTGAAATAGAGGAGCCAGAGAAGGTGACTCTGAGGATGTGACTTTTGAACCGAGTGTTAAATGGAGAGAGACAGCCACATGTCAGATAAGAGCATCCTGGCAGATGGAGCAGTGAGAACAAAGGACCCCAAGGAAGGAACTGGCTTGCCATGTCAGGAGTCAGAAGCAGAGCTTGGGGCACTGAGGCTGGGCATCCGGGACCCAGGTGAACTCTCTGAGCCATGATCCAGGGTGGCATGGGGAAGAAGCCCTGAGGAGTGTGGGCTCTATTCTAAGTTAGGCAGGAACTGGCTCCTTTACTTTCTAGCTCTCCATCTTGGTGGGGACTCAGCTGCCCTCTTGTTCATTCTCTCTGATTCTTGACTTCTGTTCCCAGGAGTAGTCCTCATGCCGTTTCCTCCACTGTGGGACCCCACTCAACTCAGCTGAATCCTTCCCTCTAGGAGAGGAGCCCAGATGTGTGTAGGTGACTAGAGCTCTGTGTATGATTCTGATGCATATCTGATGTGGAGAACTGACAGGTCAAAGAGACTGGTCTATTCTATGTCTGTCTATCTATTATCTATCTGTCTGTATGTGTGCGTGCTAAGTCATCAGTCATGCTCAGTTCTGTGGGACCCCATGGACTGTAACCCACCAGGCTCCGCTGTCCATGAAATTCTCCAGGCAAGAATACTGGAGTGGTTGCCATTCCCTTCTCCAGGGGATCTTCCTGACCCAGGGATAGAACCTGCATCTCCCATGTCTCCTGCATTGCAGGTGGATTCTTTATCTGCTGAACCTTCAGGGAAGCCCATTTACCTGTCTACGCATACACCATTTTTAGTTAGGGGAAAAAACCTCTAAGAATATTAAAATGGCATCTTTGTCTGTCTTAGTGCAGCAGCTGAGACTTACTATTCACCAAAACAAAAGGAGCACAGAGGGAGGTAGGATGGGTGAGTCTCATTAAGGAAAATAAAGGCCTCTCTCTGCTATCATTTTGGAACACTTACAAGTACTTTTTCAGTGTTCATGTGGATTTCCTTAAGAAAAGTTCCTAGAAGTGGAGTTGCTTAGTCAAGGAGTATTGTTTTCAATTTTTTGGACACATTTTATCAAACTGCTCCCATGAAGTTCCCACCAATTCAGATCTCCCACAATAATTTTTTTTTTTTAAAGACAACTACAAGACAAGAGACACAGTGGAAAGAAATTTAGTTACATACGTGTTAAACAAAGGGTTAAGTGCTCTTTTACATAAAGTCATCATAGAACAAGCAAAGCTCGAACACTCAAAAGGAAAATAAAATGGAACAGGTACATGGACTAATAAATGATGGAGAAGGAAAAATTCACTAATGAATATTAAAAAAAAATTCACACACATTAGTTACCAAAGAAACGCAAGCTATAATTGCAATAATATATTTTACTCTCAAATTTATAATTAAAACCTATTTCCCATTCTTGTAAGAGTCTGATGAAATGGACATTCGAATAAAGCTGATGGGATTCTGAATTGGCATGGCTTTATGATAGCATTTTGACACTGTACATCAAAACCCTGAAAAGTATTCATATCCTTTGGCTGAATAATTCCACTTTGAGGAACCTATTATAAAGAAATAAATATGAATGTGCAGAAATATTTACTATCTGCTTAATCATTGGACTATTGAAAATAATAGCAAAAAAAAAAAAAAAGTTGAAACCAAACTAAATAGTCAACAGAAATGATTGGTCAAATATATTATAGAGGGTTTCCCTGATGGTCCAATGGTTAAGACTCTGTGCTTCTGATGCAAGGGGCATGGGTTCGATCCCTGGGTGGGGAGCTAAGATTCTGAATATCATATAGCATGGTAGAAGGACCAAAAAAAATAAAATAAAGCAAATAGAAGAAACTACTAGAAATGAGATTTAAAAAATACATTGTAGAACATATATCCTGAGAGAATGATACAGTCTGTAAAACCAAATATACTGACAACTGTGAGCACAAAATGATAAGCAAAGAACAGCAATGTGCAAAACTCTGCAAACAGAATGAACTCCATTTATAACATGAAGACACTTCCAGCTTATGAAATAACTTTATTTTGGAAAGTCTTGTGCAATTCAAATTTTTTGTGAGTCAAAAACTTGTTCATAATCACTGTATATTTTAAAGTTTCAAAACTTTTGATGTATCGTGTGTGTATGTGTGTGTGCATGCGTGAACTGTCATTCATATATTTTCCTATTTATTGTTGAAGTAACCTGAGTTCACATGAAAGGGAGCGAAGGATTATTAAATACCACCCAGAGTACCTCATTCAATGTTGGTTGCTTAAGAAGTGCTGGTTCAACAGTTGATGGATGCTTTTGTGGCTCAGACGGTAAAGTGTCTGCCTGCAATGCGGCAGACCTGGGTTCGTTCTCCGGGTTGGGAATATCCCCTGGAGAAGGAAATGGCAACCCACTCCAGTACTCTTGCCTAGAAAACTCCATGGATGGAGGAGCCTGGTGGGCTACAGTCCATGGGGTTGCAAAGAGTTGGACATGACTGAGCAACTTCATTTCACTTTGTTTTACAGATTCTTACCAAACATTCCTCCTCTTCACCTTCCCCAAATTCAGTAGGCAGTCCCTGTCCTCCTTGTGATTAGATGTGATCATGTGACTAACTCTAGCCAATGAGCTTTGGACAGACGTCACAGTCATCACTTCCTCACTGGAGCACTTAATTGCTGTTGTGAGACCTCCCCAGAGATCTTTTTCTCCTGCTGTTGTGAGTATCAGTATTTCAAATGATAGCTCTTCCATGATCCTTGTTCTTAAAGTGAGGATAACATGGGTCAGAGCCCTCTGCTCAACTGTGATGAACAAATAAGGAGTCCTTATTGTTTTAACCCGATGGGATTTGGGAATGTTTGTTACTGCAGCAGAACCTAGTCCCTTCCTACTCAAAGGGTAACCTGCAGATTTCAGCTGCATCAGCCTCACCTGGGAGCTTGTTAGAAATGCAGAATCTTGGGCTCTGCTAAGACCTACTAAACCAGAATCTGCATTTCATTTTTTTTAAACTATTCTAATCAGTATTTCTTTGATTTTCAAAGAAAATTTTTATTGGAGTATAGCTGATTTACAATATTGTGTTAGTTTCTGCTGTCCAGCAAGGTGAATCAGTTAGACATAAATGTACCCTCTCTTTTTTATTTTCCCATATCAGTCATTACAGAGGACTGAGTACAGTTCCCTGTGCTATAAAACAGGTGCTTATTAGTTATCACTATCTGTTGTATATATAGTAATGTGTATATGTCCATCCCAATCTTCCAGTTTATCCCTCCCCACCCCTTACTCCCTGCTAACCACAAATTTATTTTCATGCTGAGTGAAAGAAGTCAGAGAAAGATAAATATCATATGATATTGCTTATACATGGAATCTTTAAAAAAAAAAGGTAAAAATGAACTCCGTACAAAACAAAAAATAGAGTTACAGATGCAGAATCTGCATTTTGAAGATCCCTCAGGGAATCTGCATGCGCATTAGAGATACCAGAGTGCTGATACCAAGTATCAGTCCATCCTGACTGATACTTAGGTGAAGGGAGGGCACAAAAGGCTGGGTTCCAGCAGGTAAATCACTTAGCTTCTCTGGGTCTCAGCTTCCTCATGGACCCACAACATGAATTTAATGAAACGCACATGGCGTGCCCAGCACCCAGTGAAAGCTCAATAAATAGGAAGGCATTATCATTTCAGAAAAGGAATAAATTGCCACATGCCTGGACCGGAGGCTTGACTTCCTAAACATCCTTTTCCATTATATCTGCAGCAAGAACGATGTCTTCTGAAGACTCAGGGTGGCATCTGATATAAGAATTCAGCAAATATTGATCAAATAACCCGCCCAACTGCGAGGTTTCTATGAAGCACGGCATCATCTTCAAATGGTGTGTTTATTTACTTAATTCCTCTTCTGCTCTGTCTCTGCAGCTCCTTGCCCTGATCCCCTGATCCTCCAATCTGACAGCAGTGTTTGCAAAGGTAAGAACAGCGATTAGCTTTGAATTCTTTTTTTGGAGACCAAATGTTCCCTCTTCCACCATCTCTCTAGTGCCTCCATGGGGCCACTGCCTCTGAGAACTACAGGGAGACGGCTCAGCAGGAGGAAACACACACAGACCCAGACACATACAGACCCAAACACACGCACATGCCAGCATGTTTCATTTCTATTCAAGGCAGAGAAAAGGAAGCACCTGAGAGTGAGCCCAGAGATGATCAGACTCCTCACCATGTTCTCTGCCTCTAGAGAATTCTCCCGGCATGTTTGTTCATTCCATCCTAAATCTTCCCATTAGGGAGAAAACACAGGGATTATCCACTTTTTGTAATAAGGAAGAAACCAAAGTTACATAGCTCCCCTCGAGCCATCTAGGACAGTGTCTAAGAAGGCAGCGTTTGGTGCCGGGCAGGCCTGGGTACGAGGCCAGGGACCACCGAAGACGACCCCTGGGGCATCCTGAGCATGATGTCAAGCACCCTCTACCTCCCTGTCTGTACTTGAACAAGGGCATGTCAGCTGCTCCCAGCTGGGAACACATCCCTCCTTCCACCCTTGCACTCAGGAAAGCCCATGTGAATCTTGTTAAAATCAGGGTTGTTGAATGCAATCATGTTTATGGAAATTTCCAATCATGGTTACAAACATAACACACATTTGATTGAACACTGTCGGAAGCCAGGTGTTGTACATTCGCTCATGTAATCCTCTTGATGAGAGAAATAGATACAGAGAGAGGAGGGCAGGGCAAGTGAGGCAGGGAGGAGATAGGAAAAGAGGAATAAAAAGTGAGGAGAAGAAAAGAAAAAGAGAAAAGCGAGAAGTGAAGTGAAAGTCATTCAGTCGTGTCTGACTCTTTGCGACCCCATGGACTATACAGTCCATGGAATGCTCCAGGCCAGAACACTGGAGTGGGTAGCCTTTCCCTTCTCCAGGGGATCTTCCCAACCCAGGTCTCCCACATTGCACGCAGATTCTTTACCAGCTGAGCCACAAGGGAAGCTCAAGGATACTGCAGTCGGTAACCTATCCCTTCTCCATGGGATCTTTCTGACCCAGGAATTGAACTGGGGTCTCCTGCATTGCAGGTGGATTCTTTACCAACTGAGCTAGCAGGGAAGCCCAAAGAGAAGAGAGGGAAGTGAAAAAGGAAAGACAGGAGATGAAGGATGCAGAGATTCTGTTTCTGGCGGTGTTTTTTTTCACGCCCATCCTTATTTCAGGTTATCTCAGAGTCATGGTTCTTAACATTTCTTGGCCATGAACCCTTTTTAGAACCTGATGAATATTTGAACCTCTTCTTGGGGAAAAAAAAAAGGAATGTCTTTCCCTTTCCCTTCCCCGCACCCTCCCCACTATCTATTCTCTTTCAAATTCTTTTCACATTTAGGTTATTACAGAATATTGAGCAGAGTTCCCTGTGCTATACAGTAGGTCCTTATTGATTATCTACTTAAAATATAGTAGCATGTATCTGTTAATTCCAGTCTCCTAATTTATCCCTTCTCCTCCCTTTTCCCTCTGGTAACCATAAGTTTGCAAACTTGAATAAATCTTGATCTCACTAATATGTGGAATCTATAGGTTAGGGTTAGGGATAAACTAGGAGTATGGACTTAACAGACATACATTACTATATACAAAATAGATAAACAACAAGGATTTACAGTATAGCAAAGGGAGCTATATTTAATATCTTGTAATAACCTATAGTGGAAAATAATCTGAAAATATATATAACTGAATCAAGTGTGGTACACCTGCAACATAATATTATAAATCAACTATACTTCAATTAAGAAGTGGAGTTAACCTAACCATAATCTCTAGCCAAAGTCCATCTGCTTGAACACACAGTGGCTTAGAGGCTATTACTATGTGTGATTGAGTGTGTGTGCGTGTGTGTGTGTGTGTGTGTAAGAGAGACAGAGAAGGAGAGATACAGAGAGAGATTGAGAGGCGGGGAGAGCAACAGACACAGAGAGAGCGGGAGGGAGGGAGAGAGAGAGAGGCTCACTGGGAACTGTTAGTGTTTCATCCTTTACCAATGACAACAGGTAAACATGAAGCCAAATTACACCTGCCAAGCAGAAGCCCAGTATGAGACAGAAATGATGGTGACTCTGACCTGGTGACCAACCATCCCAGTTTGCCAGGGACTAAGGGCTATTCTTGGATGTAGTTCTTCCGGTGTTCAAACTAGGAAAGTCGCAGGGAATTTGGGAACGGTTGGTCACCCTAATCTAATCAGAGCACAGCTAATAATACAAACTGACCAGAATGGGTGGCATTAGGGGACAATGGGACAGGTGACAAAGACGCATTTGGCTGGACATTTCAAGAGAGGCATCAGGAGCCTCCTGGGGAGCCCACCATCCTCTCCGCTGGGAATTGCCTGAGCTGAGGTTTTCAAGGACTGGGTTGCTGAGAAAAGAGGGGGGCAAATTTAGGGGGAAGAGGGAAGTGGGGAGAAAATGGGAAGAACCAAAGCAGAGAAGCTTCTTTAGAAGAGGTGGGTCAAATGGGACTTCCCCCAGTGGTCCAGTGGTTAAGACTGGCGCTTGCAATGCAGGGGTCCTGGGTTTGATCCCTGGTTGGGGAACTAGATCCTGTGTGCTACAAATGCTGCAACTAAGACTGGATGTAGCCAAACAGATAAAATAGACATATTTGTTTAAAAGATGGGGATCAAATCATAAAACTTGAAAAATAAACTCACAATTCTAAATAGTGAATGCATCACAAGGTATTTTTGAAAAGAAGGGCATCGTGTAATTAGAGAGGAAAAGAAGGCTTGGCTTTCTCTGGCCTTCCCTTCTGGCAGGGGAAAAAACAACAGAGCAACTTCATCACACCGATTCCTTCACGCTCTGGCAGGCAAGTGATAAAATCATCAGATGAGGGTCCCCCATCCTGTCTCCCACCGTCGCTTTCGCCAAGTGTGCCGTGTCTAAAGTAATGAAGGCGGCTTGATTAAATGTTCGCTGGCTGCAGCCGCTGTGCTAATTTGGAGATGGGTTTATTAGTTTAATGACGGCTCCAGATCATCAGAAGTCATTAGCATTAGTGCCGCAGCCCACCCTCGACATCAGCCCAAGGCTCCAGCCTGCCACAGTTGCCATTTCTCTATTTATATCACTCTTGTTTCTGGGAGAGGGTGCTGTGTGTATGTGTGTGTGTGTGTGCACGCACGCGCATGTCCGTGCTCACACATGACCATTCATACATGCACGAGCTGAGACTTTCTATGAGTTTCATCGGTATAATGATTTCAGCTCTTCTCCCCCAAATGAAAAGATGCTGTAGCCCCTAGACCGTCATACAGAGTGAAGTAAGTCAGAAAGAGAAAAGCAGACATCGTGTATTAATGCATATCTGTGGAATCTAGAAAAAATGGCACAGATGATCTTATTTGCAAAGCAGAAATACAGACACAGACATAGAGAAGAAATGTATGGATACCAAGGGGGAAGGAGGTGGGTGGGATGAATTGGGAGGTTGGGATTGACATGTATATACTACTACTGTATAAAATAGGGTTTCCCCGGTGGCTCAGTGGTAAAGAATCCACCTGCCAATGCAGGAGACTGGGGTATGGGTTTGATCCCTGGGTCAGGAAGATCCCCTGGACAGGAAAAGGGCAACCCACTCAGTATTCTTGCCTGGGAAATCCCAGGGATAGAGGAGCCTGGCAGGTTACAGTCCATGGGGTCACAAAAGAGTTGGACATGATGTAGTGACTAAAAACAGCAATAACATGTGTAAAATAGATAACTAATAAGGACCGACTGTGCAGCACAGGGAACCCTACTCAGTGCTCTGTAGTGACCTAAATGGAAAGGACATCCAGAAAAAGAGGGGAGATATGTGTACACATAGAGCTGATTTAGTTTTCTGTACAGTGGAAACTAACATAAAATTGTAAAGCAGCTACACACATAAAAACATAAAAATGAAAAAAAGTCAGGATAAAAAAAAAATCAATTTTTTAACTAAACCCCAAAGGCTCTAGATCATTCCTCACCCTCTACCTGCTGTTCTTTGATTCCATCTCCTCCATCTCTCCTTCATCTCTCCCCTCCAGACACACCATCCTCTGTGCTGCTCCTCAAATCTGTAGTTCCCTTCTCAGGGCCTTTGCACAAGCTGTCATGCCTGAATCACTCTTCCCCAGGATAGCAGCCTTGGGCATTCCTTCACTCCCAACTGGCTGCTCAAACATCACCTCATGGAAGCCTGTTCTGACCATTCCCTTTAAAATTCCAACCTCAACCATACCTTCCTCTCCATTTTACCCTGCTTTCTTTTTTTTTTAAGATTTTTTTTAATATGGACCATTTTTAAAGTCTTTACTGAATTTATGACAATATTGCTTCTGTTTTATTATTATTATTATTGGCCACAAGACACGTGGCCATGCAATGGACGGTGAAGTCTTAACCGCTGGACCACCAGGGAAGGGCTGTCTCTGCTTTCTTCATCCTTTTCAAACATGCTGCATTAAGTGACTTAGTGTCACTATAATGTCATCACCATCTATTTTGCCTTCTGCTGTATCTCCAGTGCTTAGAACCACCAGAGAGACCATACATCATGGTCGAATACATCCAGAAATGGACAAATGTGTAAACAAATAGAATCACTAGGCAAGGAAATAGGGATCCTAGGAATCCGTTAGGGTTCAGGGGAAGTCCACTCTCTGACACTGCAGGGTGTTCTGGTCATGGCAGTTCTGAAGGCAGTCAAAGTCTCAGGGACCAGCCAGCCCTCAGCAACCCCCTTCCTGGGCTGGTCAGACTGTGTACCAGGGACCCACCAGGAGTGAGAACTATCCCATAAAGATCTTCAGCCATGATGTTACTTGGTGCAGATGAAGATGAGTTGGGCTCCAGAGCAAGGATTCATCAAAGTGGGGGAGGTGAAGAGATGGTTTTTCTTCATTCATTAAAAAAATAAAAATAAAAATAAAAAGATTTCCTTTAGCTTGAAGGTATTGTTTAATTAAAAGGTTTTCCTCCCTGGCATCCCCTGCTCCTCTCTCTGCTCTTCCTGCAAACAGCCTGCCTGCTAAATGGTTTCCCAGATATGAACAAACAAAATCAGCTTTGTCGTGTAATCCGCTCCCTGTGGAGCACACCGCATGGGCGATGCTTTCAGTTTGACGCTCTGCAGTAGAAGAATCCGCAGTAGAGACCTCACTTCGATTCCTGGGCTGGGAAGATCCCCTGGAGAAGGGATAGGCTACCCACTCCAGTATTCTTGAGCTTCCCTGGTGTCTCAGATGTAAAGAATCTCCCTGTAATGCGGGAGACCTGGCTTTGATCCCTGGGCTGGGAAGATGCCCTGGAGGAGGACATGGCAACCTACTCCAGTATTCTTGCCTGGAGAATCCCCATGGACAGAAGAGCTTGGCAGGCTATAGTCCATTGGGTCACAAAGAGTTGGACACAACTGAGCGATTAAGCATAGCACAGTAGAGGAAAAGAGATAAAGTCTAGATTAAACAGCAGAAGCAGAACCATACACACACACACACACACACACACAATCCAACTCCACCCTACTTTGGGCTATTTGCTCTTAATTTCTATAAATGGTGGGCATCTTGAGGGAAGTGACTCTGTCTGATGTGTTTCTGCCTTCTTGAACCTCCTGTAACACAAGGTAAGGGCTTGGGAATGAATGACGGATGGATGGGTGAACGCATGAGTGACGGCTCTGCAGACTAGTTCCTGGCTCTGCTTTCTATTCCTCCCCATTACCGTCTGTTACAGATGACCACTTCACTCATTTGGGGAAAAGAAGACTTAAAACCTGGATTTATTTAACTATCCTTCCCCGGAAAGAAAAATCAATAAAGGCTCTTATTTTTTAAAGTACAATAAAGAGGAGACCATACCTAGCATTCTATGACCCAGATTGCAAACTGTGACTGATTTTGGTAGAAAGGTATTGAGTTGACTAAAAAGTTCATTCAGGAACTTTTTGGCCAACCCAATGGTATTTTGAGGGTGAGGAAGAACTGCCTTAGGCATCTTAGGAAATCATCCACTGGGAATCCTTTGAAAGCCCACACTCATGCATTCCACATTAAACATGCATAAAATTCTTGATGACTAAAAAGGGTACTAGTGGAGTGACGTGGTAAAGTCATGGCCATGGCCATATAAATCCAGTGTATTTATACTCTCTAACATGGCTCAAGGATTTCTCAAGTCCTGTGTCTACTAAAATAAGCCCTTCTCTACACTGACACATAGTTAAAGGATTGTCTTAAAGTGTGAGGAAATAAAGATGTGGAAGTCCGAGGCTGTTTTAGTCTCTACGGAGTCTGGTTTCTAGCAGATGAAAGAATTCAATTCAGATGGTTACACTCAGAGACATTTCTAAAGGGGTTATTTACAGAGGTGTGAGCCTGATAAAAAGAACCAGAAAGGGATGGCCAAGGACTCAGAGATTTCCAACAGCAGGAATTTGTTACCAAGCCTGGAACAGAAGGGGCAGTGGAGGAAGATAGAGGTTTCGGGGTCCAGTGAGAGTTGGAGCAGAGAATGGGGCTACCCAATAAAAGGTGTAGACACGGAGGGCCACAACCATTCTTAGAATGATGGGGTAGAAGCAGAGATGGGATAGAAACATGGACACCCCTCCCCCGCCCCTCCCCCTCCACTGCCATTCCTCTAATCTCCTGCTGGTGTTTCTTCTTTTTCTTCTTCTTCTTTTTTTTTTTTTTTGCCGTGCTGGGTCTCTGTCGCAGCACATGGACTTCTCTAGTTGTGGCAGGTGGACTTAGGTGCTCTGCAGCACGTGGGATATTATTTCCCTGATTGAGGATCGAACCCACATCCCCTGCATTGGAAGGCAGATCCTTAACCACTGGGACCACAAGGGCAGTGCCCTGCTGGTGCTTCCTGTTGGGCAAACTCAACTGAAATCCACTGTCAAGGGAATGCAGGTCTTATAGTCTGCATGCTTCAACATCTGGAACACAGGTTAAGCAGGGTGGAGAGTCAGTTTTGAGATGGGGAGCAGAGTGATGTAGAGGTGGAGTAACCAGCCTCCTGGATTCAGGAGGGCAATGGACAGGATCATGTAACCTGCTTATTTGCTGAGCAGATTGATTTGATGAGAAGGAAGTCTGTTGGGTGACGTTATTGTACAGAATCAAGACTGAATCTTCCCACAGTTTGATGAGAAGTGTCCCCTTCTTTTCTTTATACACCTGAATTTGGTCCAAGTGGTGGATGGAGAGGAAAAAGAAACAAACAATACCCAGTCCTTGGATGTGTTGTATCCCATGAAGACCTTGAAGATTTTCTGGAAAAGGGATGCACCCTTATGTGGCAGGCAGCCTCCAGGATATCACCTCCCAGCATCCTACCCTTCTGTGGTCCCCTCCCACACTGTCCCAGCATTGGGACAGCAGGAGTGATGGTGCCTCACTTCTGAGATCAGGTCCCAAAAGAGATTGCAGCTCCACTCTCTCGGTTTCTTTCTCTCTCTCATGACTTGCCCTGGGTGAAGCCATTATGGGGGCAGCTCTGTAGAGGTATGCACATGGTGAGGGGCTAAACCTCCTGCCAGTAGTCACATGGATAATCTTGGAAATGGATTGCACCCCACCCCAGACAAGCCTTCAGATGAGACCATAGCCCAGCTGGCAACTTGACTTCAACTTCACTGGAGACTCAGAGCCAAAACCATCCAGTTCAACTGCTCCTAGATTGTTGACCTTCAGAAACTGTGGGGAAATAGACATTTGTAGTTTTCAACTACTGATATTTGGGGTGCCCTGTCATAGCATGCATGTGTACATGCTCAGTCGTATCCAATTCTTTGCAACCCCATGGACTATAGCCTGCCAGGCTCCGCTGTCCATGGGATTTCCCAGGCAAGAATACTGGAGTGGGTAGCCATTTCCTTCTCTAGGGCATCTTCCTGACCCAGGGGTTGAACCTGCATCTCCTGGGTCTCCTGCATTGGCAAGCAGATTCTTTATCACTGAGCCACCTGGAAAGCCCAGATTTGTCATAGAGCAGCACTTACCTACAGCACACTTTGAGGCCAGAGGCACTTGCTGCTTTTTGATAATGGTTGTTCACGTGCATTGGGACTTTTTTTTTTTAAAATCATGGATTTTATTTTACTTTTTGCATCATTTCTTTTTTTCTATGGCCCATTCCATGGACTGTATAGTCCATGGGGTTGCAAAGAGTCAGACATGACTGAGCGACTTTCACTTTCATGGCATGTGGGATCTTATTTCCTTGACCAGGGATCGAACCCGTGCCACCTGCAGTGGAAGCTTGGTGTCTTAACCGCTAGCCTGCACTGGGACTTTTAATTCTGTGCTTATCACAATCACTCACTAGCCCTGGGGGCTGTATTCTCTTAACTGTGTAACAAAGCACTTATTAACCTCCCTAAGTCTCAGTTTCCTTAATTTAAAATAAAGGTTACAACAATGCCAGTCAAAAGAGTTGACCTAAAGGATTCGAGAGAATAAAGCATTCCAAGTGCCCCAAACAGAGCAGCTGTTTAACAACAACAATAACAAAAAAATTAGTTATTTTCATGGATAATGGAGAGAAATGGGTTTTAAACACTATGTATAATTAAGACGATGACCCCGACGGGGCATGAGGTTGCTCATCACTGTTGCATCGTCTGTTTCAGCTGTTATTTCTCTTGCCTTGAAGACAGTTCTGTTCTCTCCCAAGTGTTATAATGCACAGTTTCCCAAAACAACAGGCCCTCCTGCCAGCCCCCAATGGCCTGGAGCTTTGAAACACGTCTCCCTCCTGACCATGGAGAATCAGCTGTCTCCACTCACGCCTCCTTGGCAGAATGGGGAATCCTTGATTTTCTGGACGTGCTCCGTCACCGCCTGGGTGGGAGCCAGGTTTTGCTCATGATTTCCATTCTCGAATGACTCAGAGATGAGTAGGAGACTGAGTCATAGGGAGCTGGGGGTGTGGAGTGGAATGGAGCTCTTGAAATCACTCGGAGTTGGGGGGACCTCGGAAAATAACACCAAGGAATACAGGAAGGTTTCACTCTTGGTGGATGCCTTCATCAGCAGGTTACATTGGATAGATGTAATACATTCAGTTGGTAAATTCATTTCAGATGGAAATTTCATTTCCATCCCATACCTCACCTTTATATAAAGACTCCAGGTTTCAGAATCAGCTTCAAGGAAGAGGATATAGGGACTTCCCTGGTGGTCCAGTGGCAAAGACTCCACACTCCCCATGCTGGGGGCCCAGGTTCGATCCCTGGCCGGGGGACTAGATCCCTCATCTGTAACTAAGAGTTCGCCTGCCACAACTAAAAAAGGTCCTGCATGCCGCAGTAGAGTTCAGAGATCTTGAAAACCAAAACTAATACCCAGCATAGCCAAAGAAATAAATTAAAAATCAATTTTTAATAAAAGAGGGTGGGTGCAGCATTTACCTGGAAGGAAAGAGGAGAGGGGTGGCAGGAAGAAAGAGGAAGGAAGGAAGAAAGAAAGAAGAAGAAAGTAGTAAGCAATGAAGAGCAGCTAAGCCAATCTCTGTCATGATTCCTGCTCAACCTGGGAAAAGTCACCTACTTACCCCATCTCTGCCAATGGCCACATCCTTCAATCAGGAGAAGCACCCCCACCCCCAAACATGATACAGACAGTACCATCCCCGAGTGTCCATCTTGAAGCTCACATTGGCATTCATGATGACCATCCCACCTTGACAAAGGCAAAAAAAAAAAACATTTTCATTTCAGTTTTCATCCTTCCTCTCTCTCCAAGAAGCAGGGAGAAAAAACAGAAATAGCAACAAGTAGCTGTCATTCTGTGTCAGTTTTTCTTTTAGGCATAGAACAGTCCAACTTGAAAAGGACAGTATAGGGTTGTCAAGCGGATAGAGGCAGGATCCCAGGATTTCTTCTTCAAGGCCATCAAGCTTTCAGGTTGATGTGTATTAAAAAAAAAGAAAAGAAAAGAAAAAGTGTACCAATAAGGATGTTTAGGGTCCCACTGTTTATAGTAGTGAAAAATAAGAGGCTATAAAAGTCCCCATCAGCTGGAGACTAATTAACTCAATTAAGATACTTCCAGAAGTGGAATATGCTATAACCTTTAGCAATAAGGGGCTATATTTACACGTCCTGAAAAACACAAAGAAAAGTATGTGCACAGTATCCTATTAAATGGGTCATGGCACGGTATAATAAGAAGAATGATATAGTCCCATTCCTGTTTTGAATTATCATCTGAGTGTACATGTGCATATATATATTTAAATAAGAATTTTAAATGTCTGGAAAGCTACACAGCAAACTGTTAACAGTAAATTGAGGGTGGTCTGGAAAGGGTCAGAAGGAAAACAGCTTTTACTTTTTAAAAATCTATAAAGACTTTCTATAGTGTTTGAAAGTCTGACAATAAACATCTGTGGATGAGTTGCAATTTTTTTTTTTTAATGAAACAGCTTAAGAATTCAGAGATGTGAGGCAGAGTACCTGGGTTCTTCTGAGTATCCTGCAACAAATTTGGCCTCTCTCTACAACTGGTTAGTTCATAAACTAGTTTGTTGCAGAGACACCAGAAGAATCCAAGTACTCTGCCTAGGGGGTGTGGGGAGGATGAAAAGAAGGAAACGGCAGTGCAAAGAGGAGAGATCCATGTGATTCTAGTCCAACGGGTGTTCTCGAGGTAAATTTCAAACTCCAGAATCATCTGGGAATCTGTGACAATGCAGTTTCTGGGACTCCAGCCCTGTGAGATCCTGAATTACAAAGTCTAGGGAAAACCAGGACAATTGCATTATTATAATGTGTCTCCCAGGTGATTCTGATGAGAAAGCCTGAGCCATGGCATTAAGACCCAGCCTCACCACCATTTCCTGTGCATCCTTGGACAAGCTGGCCGGGTTTTCCTTCTCACAAGTTTCTGAGTCACTGGATCTGGGAAAGAGCTTGAGAATGTGCATGCACATGTGCTAAGTCGCTTCAGTAGTGTCTGACTCTTTGCAACCTTATGGACTGTAGCCTGCCAGGCTCCTCTGTCCATGGGATTCTCTAGGCAAGAACACTGGAGTGGGTTGCCATGCCCTTCTCCAGGGGGTCTTTCTGACCCAGGGATTGAACCGTGTCTCCCTGCAGCTCCTGCATTTCAGGCAGATTCTTTACCACTGAGCCACTGGGGAAGCCCCAGTGCATTCTAACTGGAGAGAATGTGCACTTCTAACAAATTCAGATGCAGTGGAAACTCCTCGCCTGGGAGCCATGCTTTGAAGAACTACCACCTTACCCTAACAAGCCACAGGACCATTGTAAAGAGCAAAGGAGAACACACAGGAGAGAATGTTTGGAAACTAGAGAGGCTTGTGACATGGTGATTAAACAAATAATGCAAACCTTACCTTTTCTACTTACTAACTCTACAATTTGGGGGAAAAAAAATCTCTTAGCCCTCTTGAGACTTAGTTTTGACATCTCCAGAATGGAGATGTCATGAAACTTTTTGCAGACACGCTACTTCTGTGAAATGCACACAAAATATCTCATGGTTTACCACCCGGATGATTGAAGATTAAATTATTTTCCATGCATGTAGCATTATTTAATACAGGTGTCCACACATGATAAACCTACAGTAAATCTTTGCTAAAATTCTATAAGAGAGAAAGGGAAATGATTTGGGTGCCAGAGGTAATCAGCAAGCATTGATTGAATGCCAACTGTATGCAGATGGGTAGCTACTCAATGAAAGGATAAGGTCACTGGGATCATTTTGCCAAATCATAGCAGGTAAATCAGACATCAGAATCAGGTGCATTGTGGGTAGAGTGGGTCATGTGACCTTGGTTCTGAGAATCGTTCTTCCCTGGTCTGCAATTGGGAATCCTAAAACTTACCCTAGAGTCTCTTGGGAAATTAAGATCATCAGCAGAATCCAGAGCTCTTTGGGCAGTCCTGCTTTTTCCTTTATGGACCTAACTGAACCTCAGACACCCCTCCATTCTGAGCTTGGTTCATCCTCTGTGTCCCAGTTTTCCAGTCATTCAAACTCACGTCCTTGTCCCAGTTCTGTGATTAAGTGGCATGATTACCAGCTGATGCCAGCAAGCTGAGTGTCTGTAGGTAAGCTCTGTATCTCCTGTCACCATTCTAATATGGGGGAGAGGGACCTGAGTTACTGAGAGAGAGAGTTGGCACATGGGAATCACCTGGTACATAGCAGATGCTTTTCTAATGAGGTCTGTTGTTCTCATGGCTGAGCCATGTCCCTGTCCCTTCCAGGGAGAGCCTCACAGGGCTCCAAGTGCTGTCATGCCAAGGGGTACCCCCTTGTTCCTCTCTACTCAGCATGCTTGCCAGACTCCCACAAGGTAGCTCCCTTCACTCTCCAGCAACCCAGAGGTGTTTTTCTAAATGTGGTCACCGACCCCTCTCATCCAGACCCCCTGAGAGTGCTCATTAACATTTCAGATGCTTGGGGCCTCATGCAGACTGTCTGTACGAGATTCTCTGGGGTGGGGTCTCATTCTGCATTTTTAACAAGCTCCATAGATTCTAGAACACAGTAAAGTTGGAGAATCACTGCTCTCCAAGATTTGTTGTTGGTGCCTGATACAGAACCTTTTCTTGTCACAGCTATTTTGATATATAACAAGAAGAGTGATGACTGTTATTATTATGTATTGATAATTAGGTGCTGGCAACAACGTGGGACATGGGGCCATAGCAAACTAGGCATAGTACAGCCCTCGGGCCAAATTCAGCTCACCTCCTGATTTTGTAAATGAAGCTTCATTGGGGTGCAGGCACACCCATGGTTTCTGTCTTGCTTTCTGTTGTTGCTTTCACCTGCTACAAAGGCAGAGTGAAGGAGTTGCACTAAGACCGGAGATCTGCAAAGGAGAGGGGATTGATGCTCTGGCTTTTTACGAAAACGTTTGCAGTTCCTGTCATCAGAGATAGTGTGTCCATCCTACCTCAGAATCATAGGCAGTTATTAAAAGTGAGGCCTTTTGGAACAGTGAGAGACTATTTTGAGGGGCTCCAAAATCACTGCAGATGGTGACTGCAGCCATGAAATCAAAAGACGCTTGCTCCTTGGAAGAAAAACTATGACAAACCTAGACAGCATGTTAAAAAGCAGAGACATCACTTTGCTGACAAAGTCCATCTAGTCAAAGCTATGGTTTTCCCAGTAGTCATGTATGGATGTGAGAATTGGACTATAAAGAAAGCTGAGCATTCAAGAATTGATGCTTTTGAACTATGGTGTTGGAGAAGACTCTTGTGAGTCCCTTGGACTGCAAGGAGATCAAACCAGTCAATCCTAAAGGAAATCAACCCTGAATATTCATTGGAAGGACTGATGCTGAAGCTGAAACTCCAATACTTTGGCCACCTGATGCGAAGAACTGACTCACTGGAAAAGACCCTGATGCTGGGAAAGATTGAAGGCAGGAGAAGGGGACAACAGAGGGTGAGATGCTTGGATGGCATCACTGACTCGATGGACATTAGTTTGAGTAAGCTCCGGGAGCTGGTGATGGACAGGGAAGCATGGCATGCTGCAGTCCATGGGATTGCAAAGAGCTGGACATGACTGAGCAACTGAACTGAACTGAGTGCTGGGAAAGATTGAGGGCAAGAGGAGAAGGGGGCAAGAGAGGATGAGACGGTTGGATGGCATAATCGACTCAAAGGACATGAGTCTGAGCAAACTCAGGGAGGTAGTGAAGGACAGGAGAGCCTGGTGTGCTAGTCATAGGAATTGAAAAGAGGCAGACACAACTTAAGTGATTAAACAACAACACAGAAGAATAATTTCTGCCACTGAAAAATGCTCATCTGAGAGGATTAACTGACAGACACAGAGATGCTCATTCTGATCTTGAGCAGTCACCTTGACCCCTCTGTGCTTTCCCCTCCTTACCTGAAAAATGGCTGCAACTGAAGCATTTCCCTTTGGCACTTGTGGGGATTAAGTGACATGGCTGAAGTAAAAGGCTTGATCCCTTGTCTGATGCATCAGAAATGCTCAAAAATCTGAAGCCATGGTGTGTGTGTGTGTGTCAGTTGCTCAGCTGTATCCAACTCTGCAATCCTATGGACTGTAGCTCGCCAGGCTCCTCTGTCCACAGGAGTTTTCAGGCAAGAATACTGGAGTGGGTTTGACATTTTCCTCCTCCAGGGGATCTTCCTAGCCCAGGGATCGAACCCATGACTCCTGGGTCTCCTGTATTAGCAGTTGGATTCTTTGCCTGCCTGAGCCATCAGGGAAACAGTGTTTGCATTCTCCCCACTTTGCTCGCCTGCTTATTTTTTTAAGGTGGTTTTAGTATTGTAAAGTCTTTATTGAATTTGTTACAATATTGCTTCTGTTTTATGTTTTGCTTTTATGGCCAAGAGGCATGTGGGATCTTAGCTCCCAGACCAGGGATGGAATCTGCACCCCCTGCTTTGGAAAGTGGAGTCTTAACCACTGGACCACCAGGGAAATCTCTTGCCTGCCGATTTGAAATGATTTACATCTTCCAAAAAGTGATGCATGTGCTTGCCTAACTTTACGCTAGAAAAAGAAGTACGTCTGTCAGTTACTTGTTCATTTTGTTATTTTATTTTTTGCTATTTATTTTTATTGGCCTATAATTGCTTTACAATATTGTGTTAGTTTCTGCTGTACAATGCAGTGAATCAGCTGTATGTACACATATATCCCCTCCCTTTAGGACCTTCCCGCCTCCATCCATCTAGGTCAGCACAGAGCACAGCGCTGAGCTCCGCGTGCTCTAGACCACCTGACTGTATGTATGTCAGTGAGACTCTCCCAGTGCACCCCACCCTCCCCGTCCCCGCTGTGGCCGCATGGCCCTTCTCTACCTCTGTGTCTCTATTCACTTGCAGAGACATGGGTGGACCTAGAGTCTGTGGTACAGAGCAAAGTAAGTCAGAAAGAGAAAAACGAACATCGTATGCTTACCCATATATGTGGAATCTTAAAAAAAAAAAAAAATGGTGCAGATGAACCTATGTGCAGGGCAGAAATAGAGATGCTTGTTCATTTTCAAAATGCGTCCTACCTCTAGCAGGGAGTTTCCTCCGTCACCCTGCATTGCTCTGCAAGCGTTCATGGTTCTACCAGCAGACCCCTCATGAACTGCTCCCTGGCACTCTCTCCAGCCGCCACGCGCAGATGCAATGGCGTGTGCCTGTGGATCCAAGCCACAGCTAATCCCCGTGTCATCCTGGATGCCTTTGCACAAGTGCCTTCTCTGCATTTGGCCTCAGTTTCTCTGAAGGGAGAGGAAACGGTCTCTGAGTCTCTTTTCAGCCTTAACCTCATGCTCCTCTCCCCTGGGATTGCAGAGAAACTCCACCACCAGTTGCACTCCCGCTCCCTCACCGCACCCCCCCCCCCCCCCCCCCCCCCCCCCGTTGCAGCCTCCTCGCTGGGCTCCAGGGAGAGCAAAAGCTTGTGAAATGGAGTTTCCCTCTCCCTGGGTATGGCGGTCCTTTCAGCAACCCTGCGACCCGGATTAGGAGTTTGAGCAATGCCTCTAAACCCTGCACTCTATTTAATTTCCTTGATTTATAGCGAGGATTTCCCACACCTCCAGGGGAGAGAGGCACTGCCATCCCTGCTCGCTTCCCAAGGCAGAGCCTCTGATTCCTTAGCCTGTTTATCCGCCCCCGTCGCTACAACACAGACCATCTCCAGGGACCCTGGCATGTCTCCTGTAAACCAGGTGACATAGCTAAGCCCCGGGGTTCTCTCCACCCGCTTGGATTTCCGCACGTGGAGTTGGCCCCGGGTTCTGATGCTGCTATACATTTCCTTGCTGGGAAGGCAGCCCCGCGGATGTGTGAATTTCATCAGCAGCCCCTGGTGGGGTTTCCTCTGACCCTCAAGACTGTCCAGGGGGGAATAGGGACCAGCATGGCCTCAAAGAGGAGCTCTGAGTACTCCTGAGTGTGATTCAGCTGGCAGATGTGTCCCAGTCAGCAGTGAGGAGCACAGATGCTTGGAGTGTGAGAATCAGTTCCAGAAGGAGTTGGCAGTTTTTCTGGGTCACAGGGAGAGCTGGGAAGGAGCTCCAGGATCCATGAAGACTCAGGAGGCGGGTGGCTGGATGGGAAAAGGAGTTCACTGGAGAACTCTGTCCTCCTTTTTCACGGCTTTCTCCCTTAGCTGGAGCCAGATTTGGCTTCCAGATCAGCTTGTGTCATCAAGCCAAGACTGGGAAACTCCAAACCCAGGCATGTTCACCAACAAGTATGGATGGGGAACTTCGAGCTCTGCATACAGTAGGTAGCCCTACAAACCCCCAAACCCCACAAACAAAGCCCCACGAACACCCAAGGCTCAGCTCCCACTGGTACTTTGCCCAGACTCCAAGAGTGACACCTTGACAACTGTAATGCATTTCCCCCAAGCAGTTCTAGTTCTGTCTCCATCTGTCTTATCTCCCTGTCCTCTCACCCCCAAGCAGTTCTAGTTCTGTCTCCATCTGTCTTATCTCCCTGTCCTCTCATCTCCTTTCCTTTGTTGTCATCCCTCTTCCTGGCTCCCTTCTCTCAGTCTTTCTCTTTCCCACATTCACCTCTCATTCTCTGCATCTCCCCATCGTCCCTCCTTCTCCTTCCCCTTCCTGTCCTCTCTCTTCTTCTGCTTCTCTTTCTTCTTTCTCCATCACTTCCCATCCCCTTCCTCTCTTCTGTTGTACTAGGACACTCCTTCCCCATGTGTGGTTCGCAGACCAGTAGCAGCATCACCTGGAAATTCATCAGAAATGCAAATTCTCAGGTCCCACTCCAGACCTACAGCATCAGATGCTCTGGGGGTGAGGCTTAGCCATCTGTGTTTCCATAAGCCCTCCAGGGGATCTGACGCATGCTCAAGTTGGAGAATGACATTCTCAGAGGAAAATGGTCATTGGAGGAAAAAAAAAAAAAAAGAGTATCTTTGAGTGCTGATCCGATAAGCCCTCCTTTCTAAACACGTAAAGCCCTCCTCTTCCCATTAGCTAATTAGGACATTGGACCACCAGCCTGGCTGAGATGCTTTCAGGAACAACGTCAGAAATCACACTCGAGTTCTCTGATTACTATCACCCTTCTAAATCCCTTTGGCCAACCCACGTCTTTCCTGTCCCTGCTTTCTGCCTTATTCTTCCCTCTCTCTGGTGCTTTAAGGGGTACCAAGAACAGGGGGAAATTGGACCCCATGTCCAACAGTTCACAGTCTGAATCAGCATTTGCCAAAGTGTATCCCCCTGCTATTGATAGGAATATTGATAGGAAAAGGATTCTGGAGTCAAATGTGGGTGGGGAGGGCTGCATAAACAGATTTGTTTATTGCAGGACTTTTCAGAGCCTAAGTCCATGGTGTGTATCAATGTTAGTAGCATGTCCTGAACTTATCCATTTTCCTTTTTAAAGATTTAGTTATTTTATTCTGTGGCTGTGAGCCAGCTTTCTCTGGTTGCAGTGAGAGAGGGCTATTCTTTGTTGCAGTGCATGGGCTTCTCACTGCAGTGGTTTGTCTTGTGGAGCACAGACTCTAAGTGCTTGGGCTCCAATAGTTGTGGCTTGTAGGGTCTAGAGCGTGAGCTCCACATTTGTGGCCTACGGACTTAGTTGCTTCAAGGCATGTCGGGTCTTCCCAGACCAGGGCTCAAGCTAGTGTCCGTTGCCTTGCAGGGTGGATTCTTAACCACTGGACCACCAGGGAAGCCCCACAGAAATCCATTTTCTTTGGGGCATTGCACAGGATGCCCACACTTAGGAAATACTGCTTAAGGAGACCATGTCTTTTCTCCCCAGGAGCCTTATATGAATGCCAATAGGCATGGAGTGAAACAGCCAAGATGGCACTCAGCAGACTATGTTGACCTTGGAAAGATCTAGGCGCCAAGGGTAAGAGCATGCTCAGTAGCTCCTGGGGTCCCTGACATGTCTCCCTGTTGGTGTCTGAAATGGGCGATGAGCAGACTTTAGTCTTCAGACTTCGTGCAACCAGCTTCACTCCATGGTATTGTGATATCATTTCAGGATAAAGAATGAGAAAGCTGTGAGCATGCCACTGTTTCTGAAATAGGCCCAGAACTTATCCCTGGAGCTTCTATTTAGTAGATCTGGCATGAGGGCTGGGAATCGAGATTTTTTTTAAAGTTCCCAGGAGCTTTGGATGTAACAGTGAAGACTGAAAGCCATTGGTTTGCATGAATTTGTGCATGGTGTTTATGTAATGGTATGTTCAGAGAAATATGGGATCCAGGGCTTTGTGTATAATCTTCAAAATAGACCTAAGGGAAGACAACCAGTCCCTTTCTATAACATCATCACCTTGGGACCCTCAACTGGGGTGAATGAACTGTGGATTTGTTGGGGTGGGGATGCTGACATGAAGGTAAAAGCAAGAGAGAAAACTTTTTATTTCCCTACAAACGTGAAAGAGACAAAATCATGATTTAGTTCAGTGATAAGTAATTCCCTTTTTTCCTTGACAAAAGATAATTCAGGAAAAATACAAAATGTTTATGGCCTATTTTTTTCATTAAAATTGAAAATAGTTTTGTTGAGTCCCAGAAAGGGAGAGGCCAGTTCTTACAATGGAAATGACCTCTGTCAGTGGTCTTCAATCTGCTTTTAGACAGAGAAATTTTTTCTCAAGGGAAATATATGGTCAAACTCCATGTGTCACGTTAAAGAAAGTTATTTGCCTTAACAGTAGATGGGAGATCTGAAGCTTAAGTAAGTGGGCCATTTTCCCACTGATATTTGGAGGCAATAAAGACATTTTTTTCTAAACAGACTGGGAAACATAACCTATTTTCTGGGCCCCACAAAAAAAGCAATGAAATAATTGGTACTTTAGGGACTTCCCTGGTGGTCCAGTGGCTAAGACTTCTCGCTGCCAATGCAGGGGGCCCGAGTTTGATCCCTGGCCACAGAACTAGATCCCACATGCTGCAACTAAAAAAAGAAGAAAAGTTCCACTTGCTCAAACAAACAAAAAAAAGATGCTGAATGCCACAACTGAGACCCAATGCAGTCAAATAAATATCTAAATATTTTTTTAAAAATTGGCACTACTTTCTCCCTTCCAAAATAGTAGTATTCAAGAAGATTTGATTAGTCAAAACATAGCTGAAGCTTTCAAATTTTTCAACCTGATCTCAAATCTCAGACTACATCTATTTTACAGATTGAGGTTCCTAGAAACTGCATTTTAAAAGTCTCGTTAATCTTGTGAATTCCCTTTGATTTGCATCATTTAAACTTTTATGAATATTTCCTAATTCTTTTATTCTGAAATTTGGTAGAGTTTATTGTTCCATTCCCCAAAGACTTTAGCAACCAAAAAATAGACTTATGTATGTCTTGAAGAAAAAAGTAACTAAGGTAGAATTATCTGAGAAAACTAATTGGCAGAAATAGAAAAAAAAAAAAGTGCCATCTGATTTTATTACTACTAATATTTTTACAGTCAAAATAAAATAGATTGGGACTTTCTTGGCATTTTGCTTGCCACCCTGGCCCTCTGAGCTTTATTGGCACAAAATTCAGAAAGGTAAAGAGGAAGACAATGAGATGCATTCTTCTCCTGGGGCTGAAGAGAGGCCTTTCAGGGAGAGTTTGGAGGACAGAAGTCCCTGAGCATAAGAGGTGGAAGAGAAGTGAGAAGGATGCGAAAGGATTTACAGGAAGTGACATCAGGCGAGTGATGAACTGTGTCTCTAATTCTGTCATTGGAGAAAGAATGAAGTTCCTTCTCATTGCATTGACTGACTGTTAAAAGATATTTCTTGTATGCTGCACTACTCAGATGTGGACATCAAAGGGCAATAGCGTTGTATTTAAAAGCAAAAAACATTTGCTTAGGGGCTTCCCTGGTGGTCCAGTGGTTAAGAATCCACCTGCCAATGCAGGGGACACAGGTTCAATCCTTGGTCCTGGAAGATTCCATGTGTCTCAGGGCAACTCAGCCCAGTGTGCCACAACTCCTAAGCCCATGCACCTACTTTCTAGCCTAGAAAGTAGCCTGTGCATGTCAAAGAAGACCCATCACAGCCAAAAACAAAACAAAAGGAAAAACGCTTGTAAAACGTCAATGCTTTGACATTCCGTGGAATCAGTAATAGGACCGGGGCTGCATATTTAGATGCCCTGCCCTGCTGTTGCTCCCTCTCAATGTGAATGCAGCCCTGAGGGCCAAGTGAGTCTGCACCCATTTACATCCCACCTGGGAGTTTGTGAGGTAGACCCCCTACCCTGGATTTACTGAATCGGAAGCTCTAGGAGGGAAGAATCCAACAATCCTGTACCCCCACCACCCGGGGATGTCCTGTGTGTGTGTGTGTGTGTGTGTGTCGCTCAGTTGTGTCCGATTCTTTGAGATTCCGTGGACTGTAGCCTGCCAGGCTCCTCTGTCCATTGGAATTCCCTAGGCAAGAATGCTGGAGCAGGTAGCCATTCCTTTCTCCAGGAGATCTTCCTGATCCTGATGCTCACTCAGATTTGAGCACTTGGTCAGGTTTGTTTCAGGTTTGAAACAAATTTGAAGTTCAGGTTTCAGTGGCTGGTCCTCTGCCACAGACACCCCCTCCCTGGCCCCCTTCTCTGAACTCCATTCTTTAACCTTGACATCATCCTGAGTTATTTGACAGGTGTGCTTGGCTGGGTCAGATCTCATGTTCTGAGATCAGAGTTCTGGGTTCTAGTTTGTCAGCGCCACCCCTAAGCAGCCAGTGACCTTATCCAAGTCATGTATTTTATCTGTACCTAAGGGTTTCCCTGGTGACTCTGGTAAAGAATCTGCCTGCAATGCGAGAGACCTGGGGTGGGAAGATCCCCTGGAGAAGGGAACGGCTACCCACTTCAGTATTCTGACCTGGAGAATTCCATGGACTATATAGTCCATGGGATCTCAAAGAGTTGGACACAACAGAGCGACTTTCACTCACTTGGTTTCTTAACCTGTGAAATGGGCATCATAGTAATAATGTCGATCAACAATAGTGATTTCAATGATTAAATGATTTGCCACATGAAATAGTCTCAACAGTGCCTGGCATTTAGAAGGTGCTTTTCACTAATCATAGTTACCTATTTCCCAGCTTTAAGAGGAGATAACACATCAACTAGCTTGTTTGTGACCCAGGAAGTACCAAGCAGAAGGCGAGATACCAAGCAAGCATCCTGCTGTTTCCTCTTGGTTGCAGCCATCCGTGATGCAGGTCTAGCTCGTGAGCCTTGCACCTGTTCAGTCAACAAGGCACACACTCTTTTCTTTAACTGAGCTCCTTATGCATGCCAGGCGCTAGGCCAGGCCTTGTACAAACATTACCTCAGCTAATCCTCATCACCAGCCTAGGAGGAAAGGAATGTCCTTACGTAGTCAGAATGGAGGTTAGGCTCAGAGACATTCGGTTCACTCTTCTGGTGCCAACAGCTGGCAAATGGCAGAAACAAGTTAGAAGTAGGTGTGTCCAAATTCAACATCTTAGAGGGAAAGGAGAGCAAGTCTCCGAAATAGCCTTTCTTTTCCTTTATCGGAAGTATGTTTATAACCTTTTATTATAATGTGATCTACATTTGTTTTGATTGAAGACAAAAGGAGAAGGAGACAGCAGAGGATGAGATGGTTAGATGGCACCTCCAACTCCATGGACGTGAATTTAAGCAAACTCTAGGAGATAGTGGAGGAGAGGGAAGCCTGGTATGCTGCAGCCCATGATGTCACAAAGAGTCAGACACGACTGAGCAGGCATGCACCCACCAAGCAACATGGGAATGGGACATATATAGCCACTGGGCATTTTCTAATTATTCTATGGTAGCAAGAATAACTCTTTTAGATAGTCCTGTAGATGTCAGCCTGATCTTTTTTCAAAAACATACGCATATACATTCATTTTTTTTAACAACAACAAAAAATGAGCTCATACTTTGGATTTCTTAATATCCTGCCATTTAAGCTTACTATATTAGAGACATCTTGCTATGGCAATGTCTATAAATAAATTTCATGCTTCATAAAAGCTGTATGGTATCTCATTTGTGGATTTACTTTAATTGATTTAACCAATTTCCTATCAATGAATACTTAGATCCTTTCCAATATTTTATACTTGTAGATAGCTCTATAATAAACATCCTTGTAAGTAAATGTGTATCTTTTTGGAGGATCACTTAGTTATTTCCTTAGAAAGTACTGCTAGAGATGGGCTGTTGTTGTTGAGTCATTTAAGTTGTGTCTGACTCTTTACAACCCCATATCCATGGGATTTCCCAGGCAAGAATACTGGAGTGGGTTGCCATTTCCTTCTCCAGGAGATCTTCCCCACCCAGGGATGGAATCTGCATCTCTTGCATTGGCAGGCAGATTCTTTACTACTGAGCCACCAGGCTTTTATTACAGAATTTTCCAAATTTCCCTGAAAAGATGTTATACCTGCTTTCTACCTTAATCAGCTGTTTAAGTGCCTATAATTCTATGAGATGGATATGGAGATATCGCTTCGTCTTTTGAGGCCAGCTTATCAAAAGGGTAAATCTCCATGGTCCTCCATGTTTGCTAAAACATCATATGGATTTAACACTAGATCTCTTTGCTTCTCCTGGCTTTGCCCCATTCCAAGACCATTTGCCAAATGCCAATTGCCAGTATTTCCCAGTCAAAAGCTGAGATTCTTGGCAGGGTTTTCTGTTTGACCTTGTGTTCCTCCATGTGTAAATAGGTTGTTCTGTAATTATAATTCATGATGTTTGCATGTAATAGAGGTCTTGCCCCAGAAGTGTTAACTTCATTGGATACCAACCACAGGGTTTTTTTTTTTTCCTTCTAAATCACCACCCCCCTCCCAAAAATAGAAAAAGGAAAAGAAATTACCAAGACTACAGACAGACCTTTATTTCTAATATGTTGCCTGAGCACTTGTATTAAGTCATGTTTTCTCTGGCCAGAACTACCCTGGGTTTTTTTTTTGTTTTTTTTTTTTCTGTCAGTTTAGTCTATAAATGAAGTGAAGTTACTGCCCCTATTAAAATGGAACATTGTGCCCTGGGTTTGCTCTTAACGGGTGGGAAAACCCCATTAAGTGTTTGTGAAATATGTCTTAAATACAGGAATTTTAATCTAGTGGGCTAATAAATCCCTCTCCTCTACTCAAATGAAAGTCTTAGGTTTTCCGGCATCTCTTCGGTTATTTGTTCACCAAAACTTTCTTACACAAACCTGACCCTGAGAGCTATGGTTTGGGAATGTTTCTCCCACTGGGGTATGTATAAATATATACGTGTATATATATATATACACACACACATATATATAAAGCATATCTTTCAAAGAATCAGGAACTTTGTCAGGTATATTTCATGGTAAGATACTCATTTAGAAATGTGCCTGGAATTCTTCCTCTTCTAGGGCAAAATCCATGAAATCTCTATGACTGCTCCAGAATGTGACAGCTCATAATATTATGAGACCTAAGACCTCATAAGATTTGAAGTCTGTTCTTTTGCTGTAAGTTTTGATGGCCAGCTAAAAAGTACACTCTCCTTTTAAAGCATAGTTCATGAGAGTTGGAACGTTTCTCCTTGAGCACAAGTCACAAAGAGCGCCAAGCTGGACCTAAAGCTATGAATTCGGCTCTCCTACGTATTTCTGTTGACTGGTTTTTCTTTTTCTAGAGTGTTTATTAGGAAGCTCTGGGTATATTGGCTGGAGGTGAATTTCATCTTCATATTGGGTGCAACAGGGGGACATGTCATTTATTATATTTGTGAAAAAGGAAAATTTTTTTTAAACTCTGGCTGTGCATGAGTACTCAGTCATGTCTGACTCTTTGCAAACCCATGGACTGTAGTCCTCCAGGCTCCTCTGTCTGTGGGGTTCTCCAGGTAAGAATACTGGAGTGGGATGCCATTCCTTCTTCCAGGGGATCCTCCTGATCCAGAGATCAAACCCACATCTCTTTTATGTCCTGCATTGGTAGGTGGATTCTTTCCCAGTAGCACCACCTGGGAAGCCCTAACTCTGACTACTTTTATGTTTATTTCCTAAAATCAGAAGCGTTTCTAATATAACCAAATTATGACCATCCATAAATATCAGGAAGCTAATGTTGATACACTGTCACCATATAGTTCTCATTCAAGTTCCTCTCAACGTTGTGTTCGTAATCAAAGGACCCAATTCAGAATTGTCATACTTAGTTTGTTATGTCTCTTTCATCTTCCTTCATCCCAGAGCAATTCTTTGGTGTCTTCTCAACTTTTGTGTGTGGCCACTCCAATTCAGCAGAATGGGACAAAATATACTTCAACGTTAACCATTTCAGTGGGGATCCCACCTATATTATGATTTTTAACACTGGAAATAGGAAGGGAGCATGTTCTGGCTACCATCTGGAATGAATATTACTCCAAAAGTTCACTTGAATCCATGGACATAATGTAATTTATTTCCTCTTGCCAAAGTGGTAGGTCTCATCACTTACGGATGCATTTCTGTCTCTCTTTTTTCCTATTTATTCATTCAAAATATTTGAATGTCTATTAAATGTAAGGAGAAAGAAGCCATATGTGTACATTCCCACTGAATCTGAACCTCAGAATCCTTCTCAACACAGTGTCCTGGGCAACCCGAACCCATTTTTCTCCGTTGGCACTCTAGAGGAAAACAAATGAGAAAGCACGTCTTAAGTGGCCGAGATTCCCACACACTGTGTGAAACAGGGCCTTGCATGCAGAAAATACTTGTTGAATGGATTTAACTTGGCGTGAAAATCACCTTTCCTTTCAAGGTAGGAAAGAAGAGGAGTCAAAGAGGAAAAATAAAACAGAGGGAAAAAAAACACATCCTATAATATTGAGTCAAAAATACGCTTGTACCCTTTGTTGCTTATCCCAAGGAGGAAAGACGTCTGGAAAATTTGAGTTACTAAAAGCTGGAATTGTCCCAGATACTATTATGCCAATAAAAGAGGAAGTGGGATTGAGTTCATGAATCCTGACTAAGAAAACCTTTAATGATTTTTTCAGTTTGTGATTTTAGAGAGCATCCCTTCAAATCAGTGGGGTTTCCCTGGTGGCTCAGATGGTTAAGAATCTGCGTGCAATGCAGGAGACCCAGGTTTAATCCCTGGGTCAAGAAGATCCCCTAGAGGAGGAAATGGCAACCCAGTCCAGTATTCTTGCCTGGAGAATTCCATGGACAGAGGAACCTGACTGGCTACAGTCCATGGGTTTGCAAAGAGTTAGACATGACTGAGCAACTAACACTTGCACTTTGACCGCTCGGCCATCCTGACGGCCTAACACTTGCACTTTGACTCCAAATCAGTACTGCCAGAAGTTCTCTTTCAGAGATTGGACACTTCTCCTGAAGATTCTGCCATAATTCAGAGTATTTTTAGAAGTTGTTTTTTGGGGAGTGGGATGTGGGGAAGAGGAGTATATGCTTCAGGTTCTTGCTCAATTTTTTGGCCAGTTTCTTTCTTGGTGGCTAGATCTGCGAACTTTCAGGATTCCTTTAACTTGGGGAAAGAGTCAAATATCACTCAGGGAGAAGCATTAAGAATAAAATGGATGATTCACTTAGTTACACTCATCTGAGGTCAAACAACTAAGATGCAAACATGAATTTTAAAAAAATGAATGAACAGCATAATTATAGTGCGGTTTGTGCTTTGCTTTGAAATGTCCATTTAGATATTTCCCAAGGCCATTCCCCAAGAGGAATTCCAAGAGTCCGTGGGGTGATGGCATCTCATTTGTTCTGAAAATACCCTTGGAAAGGGTCTTTCTTGGGAAGTGGTCCCTCTGATGAACTCCTTGTGGCTATGTAACTAAAAACCTATGTTGTCACTTTATCATTACCTTACATTTCCTCCTCAGCTAGTGCCTGGAAAAGAGGGGTCCCAAAGAGTGGGAGATAATTCACAGTGGGACTCACCTGGCAGTCCAGTGGTTTAGACTCCATGCTTCCACTACAGGGGTCATGGGTTCCATCCCTGGTCGGGGAACTAAGATCCCACATGTATCGTGGTGTAACCAAGAAAACAATAAACTTAAAATAAATTTAAAAAGGAAGACAATTTGTGGTAACAAGATAGGGGAGAGGGAAAAGGAAGGAAATCGAGCAAAAATTGGGCCCTGGGGGTGTTGGGGGAACCTGTGTTTGACCACGTTCTGTTGCCTTTCGGCTGCTGCGAGGCTGGCGCTCCTGGGCTCAGAGCTGTCTGACCTGCGGATGGCCGGAAGCCGACTATGACAGAGGCCTGAGATATTGCAGATCGGGTTGGGGAAGGGTCAAAATCATTAGTCACAGGGGATGAGAGAAGGAGGAGGAGGAGGTGAGGAAATGAGTGCAACGGAAACAGCTTCAGTGTTGAAGCCCAGAGAACCAGCTCTGAAGACTCTAGAGCCTTCTTTTCTCAAGTCACTGTTCCCTCCAAGTCCTCCTCACCTCTGCCGAACTCCATCACCCTCTCCAAACTCCATCACCTGCTCCAAACTCCTGGCTCCTCTCTCTGCTAGAATTCTGTGCATTCACTAGCTCTGTTTCTTTTTGGTTTTTTTCTGCAGCCTCTGCAAAGGCTTGATGCTTACAGACTGGCTTTTTTTTCTTCTTTCTCTCACTGTGATTGGGTGGGTCGGGTGGGAGACAAGCCAAGAAGAAAGGAGGGACTTTTCGAAAGTCTTTTTATTACCTGTGTTGTGGCCCTAAACCTCCCCCTCCCCATCACTCGGTCAACTTTGAAATTAATTAATGCACAGCTCGGAGAATGCAGGCTTTTTGTAATAAAACCTCTCCCTCGTTCTGCCCTGCCTCTGAACCCTTGCCTGGAGCGTTTTCGTGAATTCGAGGCCGTTGACAGGGGGTGGATTGACAACCCTTGATTTGGGAGGCCTCCTTCTTCGACTGAAGACAGGTAGAAACAGTGGTGGCAGCTGCGCGCAAAACGCTCTGGCTTTTTTCCTTCCCCCCTCCTGGCCACGCCCAACCTTGGGGGCGGGGCCGAGCGCAGGTGCCCACCCCCTCTCTGGGAAGACTTAGAGTGCTGGACGCTGGGAATTCTCGAGATCCCCCCGGCCCCCGCGCCTCCCGCGCGTTTTATAATAATCTGGGACGTTTTAGGTCTGATGTCCAGGCAACACCCCAGACCGACTAAACTGGAATCTCTAGAGGCAGGACCCGCGCATCAGTCATTTTTAAAAACTCTCCAGGTGATTCTGAGGAGCAGCTGTTTGAAGACCAACAGTCTATAGACCTGTGCTTCTCAAACTTGAACCTGCAAAAGAGTATCCTCTAGGGATGTAGATGAAATGGAGAGTCTAATGCAGTAGGTCCGGGATGGGATTTAAGGCTTCTGCAGTTCTCATTTGTTCCCAGGGGGAGCGTGGAGGGGGTGGGCAGTGGGGTGGGAGGCGGAGGGTGGTGGTGATGATCATACCACTTCTGCCCTTTGAGAAGCAAGGTCCTAGAGCAATGCTGTGAATCAGAATGGCCCAAGAGACGTGTTAAAATTATAGATTCCTGGGCTCCATCCTCAGAATTCCTGGTTTAGTGGGTTTACATTAGAGGCCTGAGAATTTGCATACCTAACAATTTCCCTTTGCTGCTGGTCCAGGGACCACACTTTGAGAACCACTGGCCAAGTCTATTTCAGTAATGCCACTCTGCTGGTCTCCCGGAGCTCCTGCACTGACTTTATTGTTCAGTTCAGTTCAGTCACGTCCGACTCTTTGCGGCCCCATGGACTGCAGCACGCCAGGCCTCCCTATCCGTCACCAACTCCCAGAGTTTACTCGAACTCATGTCCATTGATTCGGTGATGCCATCCAACCATCTGAGCCCCTGTTGTCCCCTTTTACTCCTGCCCTCAATCTTTCCCAGCATCAGGGTCTTTTCAAATGAGTCAGCTCTTCGCATCAGGTGGCCCAAGTATTGGAGTTTCAGCCTCAACATCAGTCCTTCCAATGAACACCCAGGACTGATCTCCTTTAGGATGGACTGGTTGGATCTCCTTGCAGTCCAAGGGACTCTTAAGAGTCGTATCCAACACCACAGTTCAAAAGCATTAATTCTCGGCACTCAATTTTCTTTATAATAGAACTCTCACATCCATATATGAGCACTGGAAAAACCATAGCTTTGACTAGATGGACCTTTGTTGCCAAAGTAATGTCTCTGCTTTTTAATATGCTGTCTAGGTTGGTCATAACTTTCCTTCCAAAGATTGCTTTATTGTAGCTGGTGCTAATTGAATCAGTCCAATCAGCCATTATTTACTGAGGACGGTCATCCTAATTCAGGGCTGGTGCTAGGCACATAGTAGAAAGCAGTGCTATGTAGCCATTTCCGGCAAGAGCTTTAAATGTGGAATATGCATTGTGAATCCCAGCCTAGGCTTTCTAGCTTTTTAACCGAGGCTGATCATTTTATTCTCTGAGCCTCATTTTCCTGACCTGCAGAATGGGAGTCATACTAGTACTCACCTCACAAGTTTGATGTGAGGATGGAGTAAAGTAACACAACATAACACCTAAAGAGAGCACCTAAATAAGTGCTCTGAGCATACCATTATGTCATACCATTTATTATCATCAGTTATTGTTAGTAGCAGCGCTACTTCTTTAAAACTTCTTCTAGTTTTGATCTGCATTTCTCTAATAATTAGTGATGCTGAGCATCTTTTCAAGTGCCTACTGGCCATCTGTATGTCTTCTTTGGAGAAATGTCTATTAAGGCCTTCTGCCCATTTTTCAATTGGATTGTTTGTTTATGTTGTTGTTGTTGTTGAGTTAGTTGTATGAAAAGCAAGGTCCTAATGTATAGCAGTGGTCCGCAACCTTTTTGGCACCAGGTTCATGGGAGACAAATTTTCCATGGAAGGGGCTGGGGGGATGTTTCAAGGGTATTACGTTTATTATGCCGCCAATGATCTGACAGGAGGCAGAGCTCAGGCGGTAAGGTGAGTGATGGGGAGTAGCTGTAGATACTGAGGAAGCTTCATTCACTCACCTCCTGCTGTGCAGCCTGGTTCCTAACAGGCCATGGACCAGTACCAGTGGTCCACGGCCTGGGGTGTGGGAACCCCTGATGTATAGCACAGGGAACTATATTAAATATCCTGTGATAAACCATAATGGAAAAGAACCAGTGGTCCATGGCCTGGGGTGTGGGAACCCCTGATGTATAGCACAGGGAACTATATTAAATATCCTGTGATAAACCATAATGGAAAAGAATGTTAAAAAAAGAATATATGTATGTTTGTCTAACTGAGTTACTTTGCTATGCAGCAGAGATTGGCACAATGTTGAAAATCAGCACGACTTCAGTTTCACAAAAAACACTCTGTGTACTGCAGTTGCCTGTTTATGCGTCTGCCTTCCCAAACTTTGAGGTGTGTGTTCACACCTGTGTGTGCACCACCCACTATGCACACCTGTGTATGCATAGTAGGACCTCAATGAAAAGGTGTTGAGTGATGCGAGAGCTATCTGGCCTGGGCCACTGTGTCACAACTGTCATCAGTGGGTGCTCTCAGCCATCCGTGCTCTCTGGGAATCGCTCATGCAGTTAGAAAGAACCATTGCTATCATCTGAATATTTGGGTCCCCCCCACCCCACGATTCATATGTCACAATACTAATCCCCAAAGGTGATGGTATTTGATACATGACTCCTTGGGTGGACACATCAGAGAGGCAGTCCAGCACAACTCATGCTAGCTTTTATACATCTGAGCCTAGTAGTGACACACATCATTTCCATTCAGAGATCAGTGGATGGAGCTAGTCATAAGGCCCTGCTTTCCTTTCAGGATTGGAAAGCACTATCCTCCCAGGTGCGTAGGAAGGAGAGGTGAGCCAGGATGTGTGAAGATGTGTGACCGCTAGAAATCAGCCTAGTGTGGCAGCCTCCTTTTTTTTTTTTTTTTTTAATTTATTTTTTTGGCTGCACTGAGTCTTCATTGATTCGAGAGGGCCTTCTCTGGTTGCAGCAATCAAGAGCTACTCTCTCGTTGTGGTGCACAGGCTTCTTATTGCAGTGGTTTCTCTTGTTCTGAAGCACATGAAGAGAGAAATGTCTAAGTACATGCCTACTGTAGGCCTGGGGCTTCAGTAGTTGTGGTGAGTGGGCTTAGTTGCCCCACCTTATTTGGAATCTCCCAGAACCAAGGATTGAATCTGTATCCCCTGCACTGGCAGGTGGATTCTTATCCACTGGACCACCAGGAAAGTCTTCCTTATGCCTCTTAACATTTGCTTTTTTTTTTGTTTCCCAAGGGAAACAAAGGGCCAGTGGGTAGAGCCATAGATGTATTTTTTAAAATCACAAAATAACTATATAAATGCATTGTGATAAGTGGTATCAAGGTATGTTTTAGGATCACATGAAAGCATGTATCAGAGGGCATTGATTTAAAATAGCACACAGGAACTTCCCTGGTGGTCTAGTGGTTAAGATCCTGTGCTTCCAATGCAGGAGGTGCAGGTTTGATTCCTGGTCAAGGAACAAGATCCCACATGCTGCTCAGGTGTGACCAAAAGAAGAAATAAATAAATAAAGATTAAATAAAATAGTACAAGATTTTTGGACCATTTTGTTCAGTCATGTCTCTCAAGTATCTAGACAGTAGGCAAAATATTTATGAATAAATATAAAAGTGAGTACTCAAAATATTTGTTGAATAAATAAATGAATAATGGTATATTTTTGGAAGTCCCATCTTATCAGTTAAAAAAACAAAGAAGAAATTAGTCCCCAATTTCTTTCTACCTAACAGTATCAGTGAGGGTTCTACCACAGGGAAGAGATAATCAAAATATATTTTATACACACACACATATCTGAATATATATGTGCTGTGCTATGCTTAGTCCTACTCAGTCATGTCCAACTCTTTGCGACCCCATGGACTGTAGCCCATCAGGCTCCTCTGTGCATGGAATTCTCCATGCAAGAATACTGGAGTGGGTAGCCATTCCCTTCTCCAGGGGATCTTCCCAACCCAGGGATCGAACCTAGGTCTCCCGCATTGCAGGTGGATTCTTTATTGTCTGAGCCACCATGGAAGCCCTTGAGTATGTATGGTGGTGGTTTAGTCACTAAGTTATGTCCAATTCTTGCCATCCCATGGACTGTGCCCACCAGGCTCCTCTGTCCATTGGATTCTCCAGGCAGGGATACTAGAGTGGGTTGTCATTTCCTTCTCCAGGGGATCTTCCTGACCCAGGATTTGAACCCAGGTCTCCCACATTGCAAGCAGATGATTTACCAACTAAGCTCTGAGGGTATGTATATCAGGTCTCAAATCTCCAGCAGGCTGGAAACTCAAGGGCAGGAGCTGATGCTGTAGTGTTGAGGCAGAATCTTTTTTCCTCAGTCTGTTCTTCAGGCTTTTCAACTGATTGGATCAGACTCACTCAGATTATCAAGGATAATCTTCTTTCCTTAAGGCAACTGATAGTAGATATTAGCCATATCTACAAAATACCTTCATAGCAACACAGAGCTGAAGTAAATAACTGGGGACTAGAGCTTAGCCAGGATAAACTTCCTGTGGCTCAGATGGTAGAGCGTCTGCCTACAATGCGGGAGACCCAGGTTCGATCCCCGGGTGGGGAAGATCCTCTGGATAAGGAAATGGCAACCCACTCTTGTACTCTTGCCTGGAAAATCTCATGGGAGGAGCCTGGTAGGCTACAGCCTCTGGGGTCGCAAAGAGTCGGACACGACTGAGCGACTTCACTTCACTTCGCTTCAGAGCTTAGCCAAGTTGACACATAAAACTAATCATCACAGGGACAGAACTCTGATTTTGTTTTCTCTCCCTCCAGCAGCCCTGTCCTTCAGGACACGAATCATGCAAGCTGGTTCCAGCATGGGCATGTGGGGAGAACTCCAGAGAGAGGCCTCTAGATCATTGTCCCTTGATCATAAAAGGAGACACAGGAAAGAGATGTCCCCTTTCTGCCTCCACTCATGACATGTTCATGAGCTAGGAGCTATCTTGGGGTCGTAAGGAAGCCTGACCAAGACAAACATGCTGAGAAGTGACAGCAAAAAAAGATAAATAGCACCTAGGAGTTTGTTAGTTGAAAATGAACATGTTAGCGGCTCAGTCATGTCCAACTCTTTGCCCCATAGTCTATAGCCTGCCAGGAATTCTCCAGGCAAGAATGCTGGAGTGGGTAGTTACTAAGTTCTCCATTTTCCAGGGAATCATCCCAACCTAGGGATGGAACCCAGGCCTCCTGTATTGCAGGCAGATTCTTTACCATCTGAGCCACCAGGGATGAGATGGTTGGATGACATCACTGACTCAGTGGACTTGAGTTTGAGCAAACTCCAAGAGATAATGAAGGACAGGAAAGCCCGGTGTGCTGCATTCTATGGGGTGCAAAGATGCAGACACTACTTAGTGACTGAACAATCATTTTCTGGAAGTTTGCTAATGTCATTGAACTACTGAACCCACAGCCGTGGAGTTTTCCTTCCCCAGTTACTCTTCTGTGAGAATAAATATCCATTGGGTGGTTCTTATTTGTAGTGGAGGGAAGTTCCACTGATACAAGGATCCACCACAAGTGCCTGACTATCTAAGAAGAATTGGCCACACATGCAGATGGCCAAAAAGCATGTGAAAAGATGCTCAACATCACTAATGACGAGAAATGCAAATCAAAACTGCAAAGAGGTATCACTTCATCCCAATCAGAATGGCCATCAGCAAAAAAAATCTACAAACAATGAATGTTGGAGAACCACAAACCGCATCCATGCTCAGTCCTGTCTGACTCTGAAACACAATGGACTGTAGCCTGCAAATCCAGCAAAAATACTGGAGTGGGTTATCATTTCCTTTTCCAGGGGATCTTCCCAACACAGGGATTGAACATGTGTCTCTTGCATCTCCAGCATTGGCAGGCGGATTCTTTACCACTGAGCCACTTGAAAATGGAATGTTGGAAAGGATGTGGAGAAAAGGGAACCCTCCTACACTGTTGGTGGTAATGTAAATTGGTATAACCACTATGGATAACAGTTAAAAAAACAACAAAAAAAGAGGGTTCCCTTTTCTCCACACCAGTATTCTTGCCTGGAGAATCCCCATGGATAGAGGAGCTTGGTGGGCTACAGTCCATAGGGCCGCAAAGAGCTGGACATGACTGAAGTGACTTAGCATGCATGCACACATGGAGGTTCCTTAAAAAACTAAATATAAGGCTACCATATGACCTGGAAATCACACTCCTAGGCATAAATGTGGAGAAAACCACAATTCAAAAAGGCACACACACACACACACACACACACACACACCCACCCCAATTTTCATTGCAGCACTATTTATAATAGTCAAGACATGGAAGCAATGTAAATGTCCAGTGACAGAGGAATGGATAAAGAAGATGTGGTACATATATACAGTGGGATATTAGACATAAAAAATAATGAAATAATGCCATTTGCAGCAACGTGGATGGATCTAGACATGATCAAACTCAGTGAAGTAAGTCAGACAGGAGAAAGACAAATATCATATGATATCACTTATATGTGGGCCCTAAGAAAGGGTAGAGATGAACTTTACAAAACAGAAATAGAGTCACAGATGTAGAAAACAAACTTATGATTACCGAGGGGTAAGGAGGGGAAAGAATAAATTGGGAGATGGGATGGACATATGCACCCTACTATATGTAAAATAGATAACTAATAAGGACCTACTGTATAGCACAGGGAACTCTATTCAATATTCTGATGGCCTATATAGGAAAAGAATCTAAAGAAGAGCAGATATATGTATAACTAAAACGGTACACCTAAAACTAGCACAACATTGTAAATCAACTGTACTCCAATAATTTTTTTTTAAAGTTGGTCACAACTAGATGGAATCTGTCATCTACAATACTTAGAGATCATATAAACACACATGCATGTAATCAGTCAAGTGAATGGACTTTTCCAGTCCTAAAGGCTCAGACCTTGGAATTTTCCACCTCAGTGTCACAGAGGAGGGTTTATTAACAAGGAGCTGTTCATGTCATTGAACTCAGTTTCATTTCAGTGTCCTGACTCATAAAACAAGTAGCGTCTGATCAAATCACCTCTTCCAATCTTTGCATTCCAGTCACGCAGTGTAAATCATTGAGTGGGCTGTGTTCTGGGCCTGACACTGTCATTAACTGGCAGAGTGACCTGGTAAACATCCTCCCCTTGCTAGACCTCAATTTATACATCCACTCAATGTAGGATTTGGCCTGGATCAGTGATTTCCAAATTCTTTTTAATCGAACCTGTTTTTCAAATAGAATCTTACTTCTAGCCCTCCAGGATGGAACAAGTAAAACCAGAGTGCTCCAACTGACCTGAGAGTGGGAGAACTAATACCCTCTCCACATGGAATGGATCTCCATGGAATCCACTTTGAAAATCCAAGGCTCTAATCCATGATGTTATTTTAAATCTCAGAGCTTTCATCATTTTTGTCCAAAAAAAAAAAAAATCTATTGAGCACACACTATATATCAAACACAGTTCTAGATGCTAGTCCTGGAACAATAAACCCACACAAACACATTCTAGAGGAGGATACAGTATTAAACAATTGAATAATGTATCAGATGATGGTAAATGTTAGCAAGAAAAATAAAAATGAAGAACTAGAATGGGCTAAAGTGGATACTGAGGTTGCTAGTACTTGTAAAGGATGCCAGGGGAGGTCTCCATCTCCTTGATAAAGGAATCTTACCAAAGAAAGATACCCAAGGGGCTATCTGCGCCAAGAATTATAGTCCTTAAAGCAGAGAGAGGTAGTGTCTTGTCTTACTGATCTTAGTCTCAGATATATCTGGGAGTGTCTAGTGAAGTGATAGGACCCAAGCTCTCAGGAGTGATTTTGCATGTCTTGATTTGCATGAGAGAACGGGAAATTTGAGGAGAAAGTGAAACATCTCATGGGGCGGGTGGGTGGGGAGGGAAGAAAATGGAAAGAATGGCAAAGATGGCAGAAAGCCTATTTCCCAGAATAGAGAGTCTTGGAATCTGTTTCTGTGTCCTTGGGGAAGAGGCAAAACTTGCAGGAACTGCTGTCCTTAAAGGTTTTGTGATCTGCCAGGCACAGACGGTTCTGATTTAGGTCCTAGGTGGCCCCATGATAAGATATGGTGCTACACAGGGGTGAAGGGTACGCCCCTCGTTTTTTCCTGGCAGTCAACTCCGAGGGTCAGACATTTTCTATTTCAGTCTAACCTCTGTCTTTATTGCTTTATTGTCAATCCATTGACTCCAATGTTATTTATGTTCTCCGTGTGATCTCTTTCCCTACTCTGGTGACCATAAAGAACTCATGTTGCCAATAATGCAGGTAATAGACATCAGCAACCTTCAGCCTGGGTCCTGGAGTGACTACATGGAGCAGAGTCCCTTGATAGCCTTCACTGGGCATACCTGATTAAGTAATTAACTTCTATTATACTGAGTCACTGAGAGTCCAGGGAAATTGACCAGCATAGCCTCACCTTGTCTAAAATAATACATTTCCCAACACATCAATCCAAGCTGATTCTCTTGTGAGGATCTTTGTTAAAGCTGATGCTCTTCCTGAGTTATTTCTCTCTTCTGGCCATCCAAATCCTCCCCATCTCCCACAACCCATTTAACCTGTAACTCCTTCACTGGGAGCTCCAGCCAGCAATAATGTCCTTCTGTCATTCATTCATTTCACAAATAATTCTTGAGTATTTATGGTGTGCCAAGTGGGTTCAGCACCAAAAAACTGATGCTTTTGAGCTGTGGTGCTGGAGAAGACTTGTGAGTTTCCCTTGGACTTCAAGGAGATCAAGCCAGTCAATTCTACAGGAAATCAACCCTGAATATTTACTGAAAGGACTGATGCTGAAGCTGAAGCTCCAATATTCTGGCCACCTGATATGAAGAGCTGACTCATTGGAAAAGACTCTGATGCTGGGTAAGATTGAGGGCAAGAGGAGAAGGGGGTGACAGAGGATAAGGTGGTTGGATGGCATCAGTGACTCAATGGACATGAGTTTGAACAAACTCCGGGAGATGGTGAAGGACAGGGAAGCCTGGCGTGCTATAGTCCATGGGGTTGCAAAGAGTCGGACACAATTTAGCTGCTGAACAAAGAATGGATTCAGTAACAATGAGTGGCCCTAAGTACTAAGATAGACAAAAGTACATGTTTCCTGGCTTCATTGTCTCCTCAGGACCTTTGAGTCTCTGATGATCTTCTTTTTTCTCAAGCTGCTTATATGATTTGTTGTTACACTTTTATTTTTTTTTTCAGACCCGAGAAGATGCTGTTGTGCTTAAATAACCTTTCTTTCCCTTCCCTTCCTCCTCTCTTCCCTTCCTCTCTGTGAATTCATTGCCTTGGGCTGTCAAATAAACACATTGCTAGGAAGGTCACCCCAACCTATAGGAACTTCCTCTCTGTCAAGAAACTGGTCCATTCATCACTGGACATAACCATCGTGGAATGTGAATGCATGCTTTGCTCTGTGCACTCACTTCCACGGTGCTTGGACCTGGACTCAGTCAGCTGCTTGGTTTTCAGGAGTGAGGTTGACCCCTTGGGGCAGAGGAAAGCTTGTTTTGACATAGTTATTCCCATGCGGAAGCTGTGTATGTGCCAATATACACAGGATCAAGATGTTGAGGTAGTTGTATGGATTTTGGCTCTGCCACGAAAGGCACTCTGTTTGGGAAGCAGAGCTTTTGCTTGCCTTGATGCTCTGCTCTGGAGGTAAAGAAACCTGTGATTACTTTTTTAAAATGAATTTATTTTTTTGACTGCGCTGGGTCTTTGTTGCTGCTTGCGGGCTCTCTGTAGTTTCAACGAGTGGGGGCTACTCTTCATTGCCACGTGTATTCTCTCATTGCAGTGGCTTCTCCTGTTGTGGAGCATGGGCTGAGAGTCCATGCACTTCGTTAGTTGTGGTACACGAGCTTAGTTGCCCCTCAACATGTGAGATCTTACAGGCAGGGATCGAATCCATGAGATCCCATATGCAGGGATTGAATCCATGCCCCCTGCATTGGCAGGCGGGTTCTTAACCACCTGCACCACCAGGGAAGTCCCAGAACCTGTAATTTCTGAACTGAGAGGAAAACTAGGGTACTCAGAGCTCAGACTGGGGAAATGACCTGCCTAAGATAACACAGCAAGAAGGGATGAGAGCTTGTACCAGAAGCTGGAATTCATGGCTTCTTATGCAATAGTCTTCTTTTGGTATCACGTTCTGGCGGCACTTTTCAGGACAAAAAGTTTTTTTTGTTGTTTGTTTTTTTTTTCAGGTTCTTTTATGAGGCAAAAATATACAAATAATAATAATAAAAATAGCCATTTGCTATCTTATCAACACTATGTCAGGATATAAAGAGGAAGGACTGTATATATTCTAAGAGTACATGTGTTCTCACATGAGTATGATGTTGCTATTATTCCCAGAATACAGATGAGGAAACTGAGACTCAGAGAAGAGATGTAGCTGATCCAGGATAGCTTAACTAGAAACTGGCAGACCCAGGTGACTTCCCTGGTGGTCCAGTGGCTAAGACTCCATACTCCCAATGCAGGGGGCCTGGGTTCGATCCCTGGTAAGGGAACTAGGTCCCATATGTTGCAACTAAGATCTGACACAGCCAAATAAATAAATATTTTTAAAAAAGAAAGTGTCTGACTCTGGTGTGTTTACAATCCATTTAGAGCTTTGAACTTCTTGCCTGAGCCCAGGGTGACTCATGGATGGGACTCAGCTTCCTTATCACTGGGGAATAACAGGACCAGTTTTACCTTCCAAATGGAAACAGGGAGCTAGCATATCCCAGGGCAGGAACTGAGCAGGTATTCAAGAAATGTTTGTGACATGAATGAAGTCAGATGAACCCAGCTTGAAACATTCTTTCCAGTTCTTTCTGCTTAACCATGAACTCTATCTTGAATTTTCCCAGTCCAAACAGCTTTTTGAATGGAAGGAAATATAGACAAGCATTTCTCATGGTAAAGAGAAAGGAAATCTGACAAGGAAACAATGAAGCTACCCACACAAAGTCATTCACTGACTATCTCAGATGTGCCAAGTTATGTGTCCAGTGCTAGGGATAGTTTAGTGAACTGGCCTTTACTTACCTCTTCAAGAGCATCCATTACTGGAACAATCACATCTATCACCTCCAGCCACTGTGGTTGCCTTAATTTCCCCTAAACGTGGAAAGGTCTCTCCTGCCTCTGGGCCTTTGCACATGTCTGGTATCATTTTGATCATGTCATGATCCTTAATTGAGAGCAACTTCCTATGTTTAGATCTCAATGTGTCCTCCTAATAGGACCTTTCCTTAGCATTCAATTTAACTGCTTTTCCTTGCCCCATTACTTTATATATCATATCCCACTGGGGTCTTAATAGTCCTTTCTGCTATCTGAAATTGTCTCATTGACTTTTCTCTTTTATAGGTCATGCCATCCAGCTGTGAAGTCTCAGTTCCTGACTAGGGATCAAACCCCAGCCCCTAGAGTGAAAGGGCAGTCTTAACCACTCAAGCGCCAGGGAATTCCCAGCTTTTCCTTTATTTATTGTTGTTGTTGCTTTGCCACAAAGTCGTGTCTAACTCTTTTGTGACCCCATGGACTGTAGCCCGCCAGGCTCCTCTGTCCATGGGCTTTCCCAGGCAAGAATACTGGAGCAGGTAGCCATTTCCTTCATCAGGGAGTCTTCCTGACCCAGGGATCGAACCTGTGTCTCCTACATTGGAAAGAAGATTCTTTATCACTGCGCCATCTGAGAAGCCCTTTACTGTCTGTCTACCTTGACTAAAATTTAAGTTTCATGCCAAGATGGATTGTCTCTGTCTTGCTACCTGTGCTGTGTCCCCAGAATCAGCTATGGTGCACCTAGACGATAGTGGTAGGTTCTTGATGAATCCTAACTGGGTAAGTGAATGATAGACAAGGATTAAGAGAAGGGGGTGGGATTCAAATCCTGGCTCCTAGAGTCACGAGCTGTCAAGAATTTCACAAGTTAACCTCCCTGAGCTTCATTGTCCATAATGGTTAAGTTGGCATAATATTTATAAACACTAAAAGGATTGAGTGAGGTAATGTAGGCAATCTTACTTGGCACACAACGGGTGCCTGAAAATGGGAAAACCATTACTACACTTGTCTCCGTCAGCTTCCACATCATCAACACCATCACTGTTGCTTAGCGTGGAGAGAGGATGAGAAGAGATAAAGTTAGAGGCAGGGAGTCTACTGACGACGCTGTTGTAATTATCCACTCAATACCTCCCATTACTGAGCTCTTTCTACCTGCCAGACCCTGTGTTAAGTGCCTGATGTGCAATATCTCAGACAACATCACTCGGAGACGGATGTGTCCATCAGACAAAAATGAAAGCCAGCAGAATTCAAAATATTTCCCCCCACTTCAACCAAAAACCTGCATCTGTCACTATAGTGAGCCTTATTCTGATATCCCTACTTTGTGGGGTATTTGGCCAAACCAGAGAAGACGTGACACCTGAAACTTGAATGATGGCCACCTTGAGCTTCATGGCCCATATCCCAAAGGAATAGTGCCAGACACCATCCTTCTATGGGATCGTAGTTTTATCACTTTTAACACCAGGGTTGGTGGAGCAAAAACTTAGAGATGCATCCTGAGGCCAGGAACAGCTATGCTCATTAACATCTGCACATGAATGGGGATCAGACTCATGTACTTTTCTCAGCTGGACCAGAATTGCTCTTTTTAATATAATTTTATTTATGTATTGGTTGTGCCAGGTCTTCATTGCTGCGTGGGCTTTTCTCTAGTTGCGGCAAGTCAGGGTTACTCTCTAGTTGAGGTGCACGGACTTCTCATTGTGGTGGCTTCTTCTGTTTCAGAGCGTGGGCCCTAGAGCGCACAGGCTCAGTAGTTGTTGTTCCCAGGCTCTAGAGTGCAGGCTTGGTAGATGTGGTGCATGGCCTTAGTTTCTCCGTAGCATGTGGGATCTTTCAGGGTCAGGGATAGAACCCATGTCTCCTGCATTGGCAGGCAAAGGAATCACTCTTTGACCAAAGTAGAAGTGCTTTAGGGAAGCACCACTCTGCCATATGTCAGCCTCAACAGACGTGCCAGGTCCAGGATGGACTTACTCTTTGTTGTTGTCATTCACTTAGTCATGTCCAATTCTTTGCGACTCCATGGACTGCAGCACACCAGGCTTCCCTCTCCTTCACTGTCTCCCTGAATTTGCTTAGACTCATGTCTGAGTTGATGATGGACTCATCCTCAAGTCCATCAAGTCAATGATGTCATCCAATCATCTCATCCTCCTTCTCCTCTTGCCCTCCATCTTTCCCAGCATCAGGATCTTTTCCAATCCCTCCATCTTCCCCAGCATCGGGATCTTTTCCAGTGATTCAGCTCTTCACATCAGGTGGCCAAAGGACTGGAGCTTCAGCTTCAGCATCAGTCCTTTCAATGAATATTTAGGGTTGATTTCCTTTAAGACTGACTGGTTTGATCTCCTTGCTGTCCAAGGGACTCTCAAGAGTCCTCCAACACCACAGTTCAAAAGCATCAATTCTTCAGCACTGAGCCTTCTTTATGGTCCAACTCTCAGATCTGTACATGACTACTGGAAAAACCATAGCTTTGACCGGACAGACCTTTGTCAGCAAGGTGATGTCTCTGCTTTTTAATATGCTGTCTATGTTGGTCATAGCTTTTCTCCCAAGGAGCAAATATCTTTTAATTTCATGGCTGCAGTCACCATCTGCAGTGATTTTGGAGCCCAAGAAAATAAAATCTGTCACTGTTTCCATTGTTTCCTCATCTATTTGCCTTGAAGTGATGGGATTGGATGCCATGATCTTAGTTTTTTAATGTTGAGTTTTAAGACAATTGTGTAATAACCTTCTTGGACCTAGCCATAATTTCCTGGGTTCCTTGTGAGGACTTCTGAGAGGCAGAGAGCTGTCTCTATCCACTATAATCTGAAGGAAAACTGAATCCCTACCAAGTAGGCAGGACTGAGCTTGGGTCTGTGATGAAATCTCATATATGAGCCCAATGAAACTTCTTTGTCTTCTGGCTCTAGGTAGATCTTGCCGATCATCCAGAACCATCCTCTGGACCATGGGCCACTTTGAGATCATCTCCATTTCATGTTTCCATGTCCTTCTGGGCCTTTTATGGGATGAGAAATTCAACCATTCTTTTTTAATTTGAGAGTAGTTAATTATTTGGAAATCTTAACCCCTAGTGGTGTTCTTTTTTAAAAAATATTTGTTTATTTATTGGCTGCGTCAAGTCTTGGTTGTGGCATGCAGGATCTTTGTTGTGGTATGGGGTCTCAGCTGCCCTGAGGCGTGTGGGATCTTAGTTCCTGGAACAGGGATCGAACCTGTGCCCCCTGCACTGGAAGGTGAATGCTTAACCACTGGACCACCAGGGAAGTCCCTCCAGTGATGCTCTTTTGAAGGCAGTTTATGGGGTTTGGCTGGAGGCATGAAAGTAGAAAGTTCCTCTACAAACTGAGTGATGGTCACATGGACAATTGCCTTCCATGAACACAGTATTTGCATAATATGAAGATCTTTGAGATCACTTGGTGTAGGAATGATAGAGAAGCTTCTTCTCAAAGTCTATCTTGGATCAATTGATAGTGGCTCCCTGAAACTTGGGGCTGGAAATGGATTCTGAGACTATATCTGGGATACACAGGAACAAATAAAAAGATCAATTAATGATGTCTGCTCTAGGTAGGACAGTCAAGAGTTATGACCTGTGAGACAAATATAGAATCTCCCAACTACATTCCAATTACCTCCTTTTCCACCTGGCTCACGTGAGTCCCAAATAAAAGTTACTTGCCCCGAATTATATAACATGCTACTAGTTAACTTGACCTCTGGGTTGGGAAGATCCCCTGGAGAAGGGAATGGCTGCCCACTCCAGTATTCTTGCCTGGAGAGTTTCATGGACAGAAGCTCCTGGCAGGCTACACTTCATGGGATTGCACAGAGTCGGACGTGACTGAGCCATTAACACTAGCTAATTCCAGGCCAGTGCCTTTTCTACCACATCCTAAGATTCAGCTCTCAGCAGCCACGAGAGGGAAAAACTGCAGACTGATGAAAGGAAGCACGATGTTGAGCAATGCTAGTGTGTAAATGTGGTCTCCACCAACATCTGACATGCTAGTGACTGATACAAGAGTGATTTGTTTTAGAGCCGCCCCCATTTTCAAAATCCTCAGATAGTCACAATGCCCGAGTTATTTTAATGGGCCACTTTGACAAGCCACGGGAACGTTTTTTGAATCGAGACAGCTGGATTAAGACGATTGTGAAATAGGGTGATGGGGCTTTCACAGGGGGTACCCAAGAGACAGGGGTTGTTGACCTGTCATTTGCTGAGTGATGGGCCATTACCCTCCCCCCTCCCCCCACCCAGCGATATGTTACACGACCCTGATCCATTCTCTCCCGGGGTACCCTCTCCCAGACCTGCTGGCACAGCTGACAAACAAATACGGGGCATCCCTGGAGTACGGTGTGAGGAATGGGAAGAGAGGAACAGTATTTATCTTCGATGCACCCTGGAGATTTTGACAGTAATGTGTGTCCGTATCTCTTCTCAGTTCCATGAGTGGATGCTTAATTCGATCTCTGGCTATTGCGAGGGAGGAGGCCAGGGTGAGGGGGCGTGTGGGATCTGACCCAGACAAATGGTGGGAAAGCAAGTATCTCGACAGACCAGCACAGGAAATTCTCCCTTCTTTCGAAGACAGATCTGTCCTCCTCATTTAATCCCCAGCACAGCTGCACCGCTCACGGCATAGAGACACATTAAATGAAAATGGATTCTGATCTGGGGATCGTTGTGGCACATCTAATTTCAGTTTTCTCCTTTTCCACAGTTTCACCCCACTGGGGGTTTGAGTCAAAACACAGAGAGGGGATATTACCTGAGGCAGAAATTGAATGCCTATTATTGGAGATGCTAAAGCTATGGTTGCCTACACACCCCCACTTCCGGGGGTGGCTGCCATTCACCCAGTGCCTCTTGCGTGTCAGGTACCCTGTCCATCTTTTCTTTAGTCTTTTATAGCCACCTCGTGAGGTTACCCTTCTCTTATTCCATTTCATAGGTGGGAAAACTGAGGCTCAGAGGAGGTATTTGATTTCATTTAGTCATTCGTTTATTAAATGTTGTGTGTGTGTGTGTATTCAGTCGCTCAGTCATATCTGACTCTGTGTGACCCCATAGACTGTAGCCCGCCAGGCTCCTACATCCATGGGATTTCCCAGGCAAGAATACTGGAATGGGTTGCCATTTTCTTCTCCAGGGGAAGATCAAACCCTCATCTCTTGCGTCTCCTTGCATTACAGGTGAATTCTTTACCATTGAGCCACCAGGGAAGCCCCAAACACAGATTACAACAATAAAATAGTGTTGTTTTTTCTCTTAGCCCCAAGTCCAGATTCCTGGGTAAGAAGTTTATTGACTTAGCCTGAGTCAAGGGTTTAAATCTGATGAAACAGCAGGAGCTGGTGGTGGGTGGACTTATATTATAAAATATGGCTTCCAACTGTCAATGGGGTGAAGGACTCAGTTAAGGTGACCCTTAGACTGAGGAACAGATAGCTTGAAAGATGCTGCTCCAAGGACTTCCCTGGTGGTCCTGTGGTTAAGACTCTGTGCTTCCACTGCAGGGTGCATGGGTTCCATCCCTGGTCGGGGAACTAAGATCCCACAAGCTGAGTGGCACAGCCAAAAAATAAAAGAGAGAGAGAGAGAAAAAGATGCCGCTCAGCCCAGTAAAACAGAGAAAGAAATCAGAGCCAAGTGTGCCTCACTCAAAACACTTCTCACCTATCATTTCAAAGTAGCACAGAACTGGACCCTTGAAACTTGGTCATTTGTGCCTTCCGTGTGGCCTACTCTGAACCGCCAGCAAGTTTGCTAAGCACGAGTGAATGCTCCATGCCCACATGGCTCCCACATTTCAGTTATCATCATACAGCAGAGTGCTTAAGAGGACAGGTTCCAGAGCTAGAATACGTGGATTTGGACCCTGACTCGACTGCTCTGTGACCTTGAGAAAGCGACATTCCCAGCTAAGTGTGCCAATTTTCTCCCTGGCAACATGCAGATAATATTAGTTTCTAGCTCACAGGGTTCTTGTGGAAGTCAATTAGCACATATTAAGGACTTACTGAATGATATTCAATCAACACAAGTTATTTTGAGCTGCCCAGACCAAACACCAGAGACGCGGCCTTGAGACCATCCCACACGAGGGTTGGTATGAGATGGCAGGGTCTGGCATATTCTGGAAGCTTAGTTGCCATCATGAAATGATGGACCCAAAGCAAGGCAGACACGCTTCCTTTGCAGTCACGATCCAGCTACCACATGGAATCATGGACCCAGATGCTGCCCAAATCTGCTGGCCCAGCTTGGCTTCATTAGTCTCCCGAGATCACCCAGCAAGATCAAAGAGGGCTCTGTCCTTGTCCAGCCAGAGATTGCTCAAGAGGTCAGTGACTGTTCCACCAGGGAAGAGAATTCCAATTTGCTGGTTAGCACTGAGGAGGGACAACATGGGACTGAATTCTTTCCCCTAACATCAATTAAGGAGCAACAATATGCCAAGGCTGGGTACCAGGTTGCAGAAATGAAGACCCACTCATAGAATGAAAGACATGTTGTCCAGGGAGGGAAAGACATGAAAATCCATAGACGATTATACAAGACTGTTCATTTGTCCATTGTTCTGGTAAGATTTTTATGGGATTTTTTTTAAGTATAATAACAGCAAGAACAATGATGAGAGATTAAGTGAAATGTAAAAGTAAAATACATAAATGCACAAAGAGGAAGAAACAAGGGATAAATGATGTAATAGAGAATAAGATATAGGCAGGGAGTTAAACTGGTGGGTGGAATCCAGAGACTGGCTTTGCAGCCCTGTTGCTGCCTCTTCCAAGTATCATGAACTTGAGATAGACCATCGACCTTTCTGAGTCTCTGCTTCCTCATCTGTAAAATGAAGACAACAGAAGGTACACGGGGATTTTGAGATGAACAAATAATAGCAGGACTACAGAGCACCTTTTAGACTGCAGGTGCTTATAAGCAGAGGGAGTGAGGTTTACCTGGTGGGTGAATGGTACTAAGCCCGAGATCAGGATGCCCTGTCTGGGGACTGACTTCCCTGGCAGTCCAGTGGTTAAGACTCCACACTGGCAATGCAAGAGGCATGGGTTTGATCCCTGGTCAGAGAACTGAGATCCCATGCCACATGGCAAACAAACAACAAACAGAAAAAACGACAATGCATTGCCCATTTGCCTCTCCTCCTGAAAAGGTTCTTAACCGAGGCAGTTAATCATACAAGTAGGGGACAGGGCACTGCTTCATGAATTGTTTGCTGGCTTGCCAAGTCACTTTAGTCGTGTCCGACTCTTTGCCACCCCATGGACTGTAGCCCTCCAGGCTCCTCTGTCCATGGGATTCTCCAGGCCAGAATTCTGTAGCAGGTTGCCGTCCCCTCCTCCTCCAGGGATCTTCCTGACCCAGGGATCGAACCCATGTCTGTTATGTCTCTGCATTGGCAGGTGGGTTCTTTACCACTAGTGCCACCAGGGATGCTTTATGAATGCCTGATGGTAATTGATGACTCAGACAGCATTCCAGGACACCAAACACTGAGTTCTCTGGCAGAGTTCTACTTGGGCTTGGGACATCATCAGTCCTCCTGCTCCTGTACCCTACTGACAAGTTCTCAGCCAGTCTTGCTTCCTCATTTTGGACAAAGAGAAATCAGAAGAGGAAAAAAGAAAGGAAGAGACCTATCTCAGATTACTCCATAGAGGTCAGCCCTGTCTTAGTCTTTATTTTTTTTTTTTTAATAAATTTTGATCTATTGTTTGGCCAGGACTGTACAATTGGCAACCCACTCCAGTGTTCTTGCCTGGAAATTCCATGGACAGAGGAGCCTGGGGGGCCACAGTCCATGGAGTCACAAAGAGCTGGACATCACTGAGCATAGCACAGCAACGGCAGCAAACAATATTTTAATTTTTAGAGAATTTTGGCTGTGCTAGGTCTTTGTTGTGGTGCATAGATTTCTCTGGTTGTGGCCGTCAGGCTTTGGTGCCCCGTGACATGTGGGATCTTGGTTCCCTGACAAGCGACTGAATGCATGTCCCCTGCATTGGAAGGCAGATTCTTAATCACTGGACCACAAGGAAAGTAAAAGAGGAGCTTATTTGGGTAGAGCAGCAGCATACACCAGGAAAATACCACATATCTAAAAGGTCTGGGGCTTCCATTATTTTGATAAGAAATTCATGCATGGGAGATAAAAAGAAAGTACAACCTGTTGTAGAACAGATATTACCTTAACCTTAAAAATGCAGTAAATAACCAACATACAGTCGTTGCGCTAAACCGCTTCAGTCGTGTGCGACTTTGTGACCCTGTGGACTGTAGTCCATCAGTCTTCCGGGTCCATGGGATTCTCCAGGCAAGAGTGCTGGAAGGGGTTACCATTTCCTCCTTCCGGGGATCTTCCTGACCCAGGGATTGAACCCACGTCTCCTGCTTTGGCAGGTGGATTCTTTACCACTAGCACCACCTGGGAAGTCGCTCCTCAGAGCTGTGCTCTTGGCTAAACAGGTTTGGCACCGAATGACTCCAGGAAAGGCCATTGACAGCCTACAGTGCGACTTGCGTGCCTTGGACTTGTGCAGCACACAATTTACACGTCCATTAGCTGACTCTCCACTCTCTTCTGATTAGAGGAAAACCAAGACAGAGAATGAGAAACAAATGCCATTGCATCTCTCATCGTTCTTCTGCCCAATCCCCACATCACCCTGGAGGGTCACCTTTGGGAGAGTAGGATGCTGGTCTGTTTGATTGACAGCTATGTGCATCCCCAGTGATCAGTACTAGGAGTTCGATGAGCAAAAAGTGTCATCTGCAGGATTACTCATAAAAACTCTTTCTTTCCACCCTGGAAATGCTCTGAAGCTTCCATTTCTCAGCCCAGTTGTTGGCACAAGATCCTAAAGAAACCAAAGAAATGCTTGAAATGAGCCAAGCAAATGCTCCCATACCCTAGACACATTTCTGGCGTCTAATTCTCGGTCTGACTCCCCTGCCGTGTCTGACCCCTGTCTCAGAGGTCTGTAGCGTTCAAGCATCACTTTAGCAGATGAGAACAGCCCCGTCGGAGCAAGCAAGTACTAGGTGCTAGCGGACCCTCCCTCCAGTGAGAGTTGCCCCTGGCACCTCAGGCATAGCATCTTATTGTGTCCCTGCGCCTGGGTGACTGGCATGGAGAATGTAGCCCGGGGCTCTGGATTGCCGAGTTTGCTCCAGATTTCATTCTGTCACGTATTCCTCCAACGATTACTACCATACAATGATCCCGAGTCATTGATTGAGTGCAACGTGTTTCTGTTCAGGGATGGAGATTCCTTTATGTTCTATTTGCTAGGAACTGAGATAGTGAAAGACAGGAAAGCCTGGCATGCCATCAGTCCATGGAATCGTAGAGTCAGATGTGACTTAGTGACTGAAAAACAACCATGACATCTGCTGCTCCTTGCAAAAAGTATTTGCAAGTGAAACTTCAACCCATGCACTGGAAAACACACCCCTGACTTTGATGGAGCACCTGTGATGTGTCCCAGGCACTGTATTATACATGTGCTGTCTATACCTGTCTACACTCCTGTGGATCAGGAAGAATTAGTCCCGTTTTAGCCACAGGGAAATTCAGAAAACATCCCAAGGTAATATGACTTAGTTTATACACATTCAGAACTTACTGAAAGCAAGGCACAGCCTTTTCAAGATGCTTTTCTAGGTGAACTTATTTAATTTTCACAACAGTTCAAAGTCGGAGGTTATATTTAAGAAAATAATTTTTTTGACCACACTTCATAGCATGTGGAAACTTAGTTCCTTGACCAGAGACTAAACCCAAGCCCCCTGCACTGGGAGCACAGAGTCTTAATGACTGGGCCACCAGGGAAGTCCCCAGATTTTATATTGCCGTGCCCATTTTACAGATGGGGAGAGCTGAGGTGAGCTATCCAGGAAATGATGGAGCCAGGATTCAAAGCCAGTCTTTTGGAATCAAAGAGCATTCAGTTGTTCTAATCCTGAGACTGGGGTTTGAATCCAATCCTGTCTGATCCCCTTCAGGTCCCACTGCCTGGAGCACAGTCAAATAGGCTTCACAGACTCAAAACTTTCTGGAGATCTGGCATGCAAACGAGCGACGTAAGCCGAGTGTGGACACTTTCTATTGTTTCTGAGACAGGAGGCCTGTTGAATGTTTCTTTAGTTGTTCTTTATTAGTTAGAGGTGTGAGTACCAGAAATATCTGGTGCTCTTCCTAATTCAGCTCTGAGTAAGACAGAAAACAAATACACATCTACGACACAGTTGCAGAATTTGAATTTATGAAGCAGCTTCCTTTCAAAACAGTTTGTACAGACAGACCTACTTGCAAAGCAGAAATAGAGACATAGACATAGAGAACAAATGTATGGACATCAAGTGGGGGGTGATGAATTGGGAGATTGGGATTGACATATACATCGACTGTGTATAAATTAGATAACAAATGAGTACCCACTGTATAGCACAGGGAACTCTATTCAACGATCTATGATCACCTAAATATGAAGGAAAAAAAAAAGACAATATATGTATCTGTATAACTGACATGGGTTTCCCTGGCTGTTCAACCTGCCAATGCAGGAGAAATGGGTTCAATCCCTGGTTCAAGAAGATCCCCTGGAGAAGGAAATGGCAATCCACTCCAGCATTCTTGCCTGGGGAATCCCATGAACAGAGGAGCCTGGCAGGCTGCAGTCGAGGGGTTCTCAAAGAGTCAGACACGACTTAATGACTGAACAACAAAATAACTGATACACTTTGCCGTATAGTAGAAACTAACACGACAGTGTAAAGCAGCTATACTCCAACAAAAATTAAAAAATAAAAACAAAAACAGTTTACCTTTGGAAACCACGTGGGTTTTCTACCACGAAGCTCAGCATCCAGGCAACCTGTGCATCTTAGGCTATGAGCAAGAATGTTAAACCCTGTCTTTTAATTTCTTCAAGTTTCTGCCTCTTCTATTTAAAAAACATGAGTCTCTCCTTCTGGAAAATGGTCTTTGGAAGCTTAGGGAACGAGATGGTGCAGCTATGATTCTTGATCTTAGCTGTTGCTCTGCAACTGAGACAACATGCTAGAGATTTATGGATTCCATTGCTCTTCATGCTCTTTATTTTGTGTATGTGTTCCCTCTGCTTTGCCCAACACGGAACATCACATCACAGGGTTGGTGCAAGCTGAAGAAAGCTGTCACTGACTCTCTGAAAATGGTCCCCAGTGGGACACACCCACAGGGAGAGACTGTCTGAGGCTGACCCTTGCAATGCACTAGACTTGTAGAAGCCAAGAGGGAGAGGAGACCCTGACACAGCCTCTGCGGGGGGCGGGTGGGGTGCGGTGGGGATAGGTCATATCTGGCATGTTTTCCACAGCTGTTTCCTAAGTAATAATAATAGGAATAACGATCTAAAAGAGTGGGTCCCATATGTAGCTTATGCAGCCTTGCTTATTTGAAATTCAACTTCCTGGTCTTACTTTCTGAATTCTCAATTGAGGAATATCTGGTGGAATCCAGTAATCTGTGTTTTTAACCATCTCCCTGAATAATTCTTCATCAGTCACCATGGCAGCTAATCATGACATTCAGAAGTCACTGAACTGAAAAGTGACAATGAAAAAAAAAAGGGAGGAAAAATACAGACAGACAAACAAAAAGGTCAAGGCACCATTCATTGGCATTTTAGGAACTTTCCTGAAATAATAATTGAAGGTTTTGCTTTGACGGTGACTCTTTCAAGACGCAGCACCGCTGCAAGCAGATACAGGCACACTTTCATCTAAAATAGCCTAGTCGGAGCTTCCCTGGTGGTCCAGTGGTTAAGAAGCTGCTTTGCACTGAAGGGGACACAGGTTCAATCCCTGATCAGGGAACTAAGTTCCCACATGCCTCGGGGTGACTAAAACCTGCACACCACAACTACTGAACCCAAAAGCCACAACTAGAGAGTCTGACTGCCTCAACAAAAAATCCTGCATGCTGCCACTGAGACCTGATACCGCCAAATACATGTTTTAAAAATAATAAAGTTAATAATAATAAAAAATAAGTAAATAAAGCGGTCTAGTCATTTATTGAACAATTACTGTGTGCCAGGCCCCGGACACAGAACTTTACATGCATGAGCTTCATCTGTTGTTGTTGTTTAGTCGCTAAGTCATGTTCGACTCTGCAACCCCATGAACTGCAGCACGCCAGGCGTCCCTGTCCTTCACTGTCTGAGTTTGCTCAAAGTCACATCCATTGAGTTAGTGAATGCTATCCAACCAGCTCATCCTCTGTCACCCTCTTCTCCTCCTGCCCTCAATCTTTCCCTGCATCAAGGTCGTTTCCAATGAGTCAACTCTTTTCATCAGGTGGCCAAAGTATTGGAGTTTCAGCTTCGGGATCAGTCCTTCCAGTGAATATTCAGGATTGCTTTCCTTTGGGATTGGCTGGTGGTAGAGAGAGACTTAACAGAGATCTTGACACAACCCTGCCTGTCTTGCTCAGGATTGTGTCAGTTTCAAGTGACAGAAACCCAGCTCCATTAAGCTCTTTTGAAGGGTTGGGAGTGTGGAGAAGGGAGAAAGCAGGTGATGTGTTGTCCCTGTAACTTTAAAGGCCAAAGGGTGATCTTCCTGGGTTCAGGAAAGGCTCACATTTTGCGGTCAGTGCTGGATCCATCTCTTGGACAGCCTTTCTCCACTCAACAGCTGAGATGACTGCTAACAGCCCAGCACTCATTTAGTCCATGGAAAGTGACTTCCCTTTTCATGAACCTCAGAGACACAGTCTTGAAAATACTTCTGATTGATCTTGTCTCAATCACATGACTACCCCTGAACCAATCACTATGGCCAGAGAGTTCATTCATTCAACAACCATAATAAATGTATATTGAGTACTTTCTTGATGTCTGGAACTCTTCAAGGTATGTGGAAATACATCAGCGAACAGAAGACAAATTTCTGCCCTCAACAGATCTTATATTCTAGAAGAACATACAGACAATTGACATGTAAACAAATACATTTTAATCATTTATTTTATTTATTATTAATATTTATTTCGGCTGTGCTGGGTCTTCATTGCTGTGTGGGGGCTTTTGCTGGTTGCAGCAACTGGTGGCTGCTCTTCTTTGTGGAGCACAGACTTCTCATTGCAGTGGCTTCTCTGGTTGCAGAGCACAGGCTCTGGATCCACGGGCTTCAGCAGTCGCAGCATGAGGGCTCAGTCGTTGTGTTGCATGGACTTAGTTGTTCTGCAGCATGTGGAATCTTCCCGAACGAGGGATCAAACACGTGTCCCCTGCATTGGTAGATGGATTCTTATCCATTGGGCCCCTAAGGAAGTCCTAAACAAATACATTTCTTAAACTACAATCAATTTCAGATGGAGATAACTTCTATGACACAGACTGATTAGGGAAATGTACTAAAGTTTGGCCAGAGGGCCATACTTCATCCAGAATGACCAGTTAAGACCTCTCTGAAGAGGTGAATGGTGAGGTGTCACTCAGATGATGAGAGGGAAGCAGCCATATGACTTGAGTCCAAGCAGAATGACTAGCAGGTGCAAAGGCCCTGGGGTAGGAATGAGCTTAGAGGAGCAGAAAGATGGGCAGCCCAGCTAGACTGCAGCACATGAGCAGGGAAGAACATGAGATTTGGCAGACCAGCAGGGAAGCAGGGCTTCAACCCCAGAAGTTTGACTTTCAAGTCCTCTGATCTTAACTTCTCTATCTGCTCTTGCTCAGTGAAGGCCTATCTCTGGTCAGTCAGAACAGATCTGCTATACACCGTGTCACTCATCTTAGTGCATGGCTAGGGAATTTTCTTTGAACAAACGAACTGTTTTAAACACCTCACCACCTAGCTGGTGGGTTCCTGCTGCTCTTTCAGCAATGGTAGAATTCAGATGCAGAGCTAAGTCAAGTTAACTGCCTCCGTAAATTCTCAGTGGGTCTTCATCCAGACTCAAACCTTAGCCCAAGCAAAATGCTTTGGCCAAGTTTACTTGGGTGGGAATGTGGAAATTGATGAACAGTCTTTTCCCTTTTCTTTTTCACTTTCCTATGCCTCTGGGCTCAGGGTTTCTGGCCAAGGTCAGAGGTACGAAAATACCACAAGAAAGGAGATCTTTGAAGTGATCATCTGTTCAGCTGAGGGGGAGGTGGTGTTGCCCAAAGGCTCACCCAGGAATGTAACCTTCTGGAGCTCTAGATAGAGAGCCTGGGAGGCCCCAAGAGACATGTGGAAGCCTCCAAGTTGATTTGGAAAAACATCTGAACTTCTGGTTGGGGCTCTGATCCAAGGCTGTAGCCCTCTGAGAGACTTCATTTGCCCTCAGCCAATCAATGGAAGCCACCTGTTTGAGATCTGAGCTGGTGGGACCACCACCTTCAATTTCAGGAACCTTAGGGGCCAGATGCTGAAGTGTTCTTTCAGATTGTACCCTGGAATCTCTTGTTCTCCAGTACAAGAGCTTAGACCAAGTTATCTGACCACATGAATGACAGGTCTAGGAAAGTGGTGGTTTCATGGGTAGATTTCACTAGGCATTGCTATGGGTCTCAAAGCAAGACTCATAAACCAGAAGCATAAACATCCCCTGGAAGAAGTGCAGAATCTCAGACTCCACTCCTAGATCTATTGAATCAGACTCTGCAGTTCAACTTGATCTCAGTTAATGTGCATGTACGTGGAAGTTTGACAAGAGCAGAGCTGGACGAACTTTGGCCACCTGATGCCAAGAGCCAGCTCATTGAAAAATGAGTCACCTGATGCTGGGAAGGATTGAGGACAAGAGAAGAAAGGGGCAACAGAGGATGAGATGGCTGGATGGCATCACTGACTCAATGGACATGAATCTGAGCAAACTCTGGGAGATAGTTTAGGACAGGGAAGCCTGGCATGCTACAATCCATGGGGTTGCAAAGAGTCAGACACGACTTAGCAGCCAAACAACAACAACAGACAAGCTTTATCATATATTCAGAGTGCTTCCATTGTTTCTGCTGTGTCCTTGGCAGACATCATTAATCAATCACAGAGTTATTTCCTTCCAAGCTCAGAATCATTGCAAGTCATGATTCCAGGTAGCACTAGCCAACAAGAGTGAGTCTAAGATGCAATCCACCTTCTACACCAGTGTCAACACTTTAAGAGTTTTGTGACACTTTCATTTTCATCAATATCCTCCCAGTGCTAGGTATAGCCATGCACACATCAGAAGTGCCTGATCAATGTTTGTGGAATGACTATCTTCCCCCTCCCCCCAACACTGCCTTTTTAAAAATTTTTCCTGTGACATTTTTTCTACTCCAGCCCCCATCCCCAGAAAATTAGAATTTCCATTGGACAGGCATGCAGTCCAGCATCCCCTCTATGTCTTGAGTTTTGTTGTTGGCACCTATTGGAAAGTTGAAATGAGTTTTTAAAGATGTTAGGGTCTTCATGAAGACACATGGGAACCTGTCTTGCTGGCATGTGGACCTCAAACTATGCAAGCTTTCTCTGGGACATGGCCCCTTGTCCCAGATGATAGCCCTAAAGATGGCAGCCATGTGAACTGGGTTGCAGGCAGAGGTGGGGAGGGGGGAGTGGGTAGCAAAGGCAGAAGGCACAGTTGGACTCATGGGGCCCCAAAGACAGAGCAATAATGATTATAAATAGCATCCTTTGGATGGCCGTTTGATGTACTGTCCAAGGCCAGGTGGAAAATCTTTCCTTCCTTGACTTTCCCCACTAATTGCCTTCCCCTCATTTTTCAATAAAGATTCTGAGTCCAGTTGGTTGCTTGTCTAGAGCATTTGTTTCCCATTAGAATACCTTTTGTGATTTCAGTGTGTTATGCTAGATAATTGCTTTAATAACAAACTGAGGAAAGACTTTTGAATATTTTAGGAAGTAATTTTTTTTTCTCCAATGAAAACTCTAACAGACACTGACAGAGGACTTGGGAATAGCCAAAGAGAGAAAAAAGAAAGGGTGGTGGGGGGAGATGGGAGAGGTACCAGATTTATTGGCCAGCAGTTGCAGGTGGAGATCAGCATCGAGGGTCTTCTCCCACTGCAAGGAGAGTTTTCGGGGGCGATGATGCTCGTGAACAGAGAGGGAGCTTAAATACTTGGCAAGCTTGGGGTGGGTGAGCATGAAGCAACATCCATCCTGTGATTAACAGGGAGGGAGCTCTAGGGATACATGTTAGTTTGGGTATAGAGTTTGGAAAATAATGCATTTGGGGAGGGGAGGCTGTTTCTCTATGGAATTTGCCCATCATGCCCAGGAGCACTCAGCACGTTCTGTGTGTATGTAATTCATTCAGAAGTGCTAAATGGCCTGACCAGGGTAAACAGCAAATCTATTTGTTCAGAAGCAAGAGTGCAATGTACTGCATGTGATGTACTTTGTCTTATTTAATTGCCCTCACAACACTTGGCTGGATTAAAAAAATCAATAATGGATAACACTTATAGGGTGCTTACTGTGTCATGCTTCAAAGCTTTTACATATATTAATGGGTGTAAGCTTTGCAATAAGCCTGTAAGTATAATTGTTATCTGTTTGGCAGATGAGGAAACTAAGGTGCAGAGAGGTTAAGGTCAAGGATGCTCAAGAAGTGAGTTGCAAAGACCAGCGTTTGATGTCAGATGTCTGACCCCAGAGTGTGCGCTTAGCCTCTGTCTATACGATTCAGTCGTAACTGCAGAAAGTATAGGATCAGGCTCCCTTGTACTGGCCCTCGGCTGTCAAAACAAAAACGTGGTGCTGTGCTTATCCAATATCCCGTGTGTCAGGCACTGTGCTCAAGCCACTGGGAGGATAAAGAGGTAAAGGATGGCAGAAGCAGGGGCTGCTGCAGCTGCCCAGTGATTGCTGGTGGTGTTCTGAATTAGGGAGTGACAATGAGGAGAGGGGATCCAATTCAAAATAGATTAGAACGTACTCATGACAGGACTCCTCAGACTTGATCTCACCACCAGACACATCCACAACTGAGTGTCGTTTCCGCTTTGGCCCACCTGTTTCATTCTTTCTGGAGCTATAAGTAATTGCCTCCACTGATGGCTCAGTGGTGAAGAATCTGCCTGCAATGCAAGAGGCCTGGCTTCAATCCCTGGGTCGGGAAGATCCCCTGGAGAAGGAAATGGCAACCCACTCATGTATTCTTGCTTGGAGAATTTCCATGGACAGAGCAGCCTGGTGGGCTACCGTCCATGGGGTCACAAAGAGTTGGACATGACTGAGTGACTAACACACACTTCCCCCAGAGCGTATTGGACACCTTCCAACCTGGGGGGAGGGGGGTTTCATCTTACAGTGTCATATCTTTTTACCTTTTCATACTGTTTATGGATTTCTTATGTCAAGAATACTGGAGTGGTTTGCCATTCCCTCCTCCAGTGGACCACGCTTTGTGAGAACTCTCCACTATGACTTGTCTATCTTGGGTGGCCTTGCCTAGCATGACTCATAGCTTCTTTGAGTTACACAAGCTCCTTCACCAGGAGCCATTAATCAGATGCTCAAACCTGGGGTGTAGATGGGGGATGATAAGACTGTTAGAGAGATAAGAAAAGCAATGGTTGACTTCTGAGAATGAAGCATCTCAGACATGACCCCTATTCTGGCTAGTCCAGGAAAATGCAAGTGGCAAATGGGCTTCATTTCTTCTGCCAACTCCCATGGACTGGAAGCAGCTTGAAGTTAAAGATTTTGCTTTATATCCAATGCACTGAGTGTTCCCTAGCACCCTGAACAGGGCCTGGCACATTTGAGGCCCTCAATTGATAGTTGATGAAGGAAGGATCAGAGATGGCAGTCACAAGGATCAGGGCTGCGTCTGGACTCATGATGAAAAGAGCATAGGAATCGATCAGTGACACCAGCGGATGTGGAATGGGGATGTATATATGGCACTTATTGTTTATCTGATGCTCCATGGAGACACATATTCCTTCTTCTGTTCATTCATTGGTTTAATCACTTATTTGTTTATTCAAGAAACACTTATTGGGCACCTACTATGTGCCAGGTCTTTGCGCAGTGCTTTGGGGATATGACATTTGAAGCAACAGACATTGTCTCTGAACTGATGGAGAGGCTTGACTCAATGTTTGACAAGATCTAGTGGAATCTTACAGTCTGGAAATGAAAGTTCAAATGTTAGTCACTTAGTCGTGTCTGACTCTTTGTGACCCCACAGACTGTACCCTGCTGGACTCCTCAGTCCATGAAAATTCTCCAGGCAAGAATACTGAAGTGTGGCCATTCCCTTCTCCAGGTATCTTCCTGACCCAGGGATTGAACCTGGGTCTCCTGCATTGCAGGCAGATTCTTTACCATCTGAGCCACCAGGGAAGCCCTGGAGTCTGGAGTCCTGGGCCAATTAGCATGAGATCATTTGATCCTATTCATGCCTGGAAGCAGCCAAGTACCTCTCAGGAAGAAGCAGTACTCAGAGCTTCTGGAAGCAAAGGTTCTGAACCCTTCCAATCCACTTCTCTTTGTTCCTTCCACAAAGGAATGTTGATTTATACACAAAACCTCACAGGGTCCATGGACAGGTGCCAGGAATCTTGTTTGATGTCTTTGTTGGTCTCTGCCCTTTGCTCACCCTGTCATGTTGCCAGAGGTCAGAGTGAGTCAGCTTGCCCAGCTGTAGAATGGGCTCATGCATATGCATTACAAGGGCTTGGCCCACTTCTGCAAGGGTGTCTCAGGGGCCCTGGAAGCTGCTGCCTGGCTGTGATACTGATCATAAAAACCTGTGATATTTGTACAACCCTTGAGCCTTTTTAAAGGAAGTAGCCACCCTTCACTTATCTCACCACCTTCTGGGGTAGATAAAGCAGGGTTATTATCCCAAGTTTATAGCTCCAGAGGCTCAGGGAGGTTCAGGGACATGCCTAAGGCCACCAAAGAATACTGAGATAATGTGGATTTTGAAAGAACTCAGAAAAATGAATGGAAGAGTTAGGATGGAATAGCAATATAAACATGTTTATGAGAGAGAGAGAATGTGTATATACTAGTCAGAATTCTCTAGAGAAACAGAACCAATAGGTGATGATAGATAGATGATATTTAATAGATAGATCAAGGGCTTCCCAGGTGGTACAGTGGTAAAGAATCCACCTGCCAATGCAGGAGACTCAAGAGATGTGGGTTCCTTCTTTGAATCAAGAAGATCCCCTGGAGGAAGAAATTGTCCAGTATCCTTGCCTGGGAAACCCTGTAGACAGAGAAGCCTGTTGAGCTACAGTCCATGGGTTCACAAAGAGTCAGACACAAGTGAGTGACTGAGCACACACAGATAGATGATAGATGCTAAGTAGTTTCAGTCTTGTCTGACTCTTTGCAACCCCATGGACTGTAGCTCGCCAGGCTTCTCTGGCCATGGAATTCTCCAGGCAAGAATACTGGAGTGGGTTGTATTCCCTTCTCCAAAAGAGCTTCCTGGCCCAAGGATTGAACCTGGGTCTCCTGCATTGAAGGCAGATTCTTTACTGTCTGAGCCACCTGGGGAACCCTTATTTCAATAAAAATTAATGAAAAACATGTACACTTTAGGGCCCCACTTCAGGGACTTAGATTCAATAAGTTGGGGGCAGGACCTCGGAATCTGAATTCTAACAGGAAGCTGGTCTAGAGAGCACACTTGAGAAAAGATCATAATATGCGGTGTGTGGCCCTGAGTCACCTGTGATGGAAAAGTCGAGGTTAAAGAAGAGAAAGCTAAGGTCTTGAGCAGAAATGCCCTGCGTCACCGAGATTCCTGGAGATGAACATGTCCCCTTTCCACTCTCCCCTGGTGAGACCCAAGGAGGCAGATCATTTTTCCTTCCAATGGGAATTAGCCTTTGGGGAAGGGTAGGAGGATAGAAAGCAGGGTGTGGAGGGCAGATGATATAAGAGATCAATAGGAGGAGGGTGCTAACACAACTGACCACACACGGTGTGAGAGATGTGTGTGTGCGTCCGTAAGTTCAATGTCTGATATCCACAGTTCTATAGGATGGCTGACATAGGCTTTGGAGCCAGATGGTTCTATTTTCTCATCCTGGCTCTGTCTCATACAGATCTAGATGACCTTGGACAGCTGACTTAACCATTCTGAACTTCTGCTCAAGACCTTAACCTTCATCTACAAAATGGGGAGAGTTATAGAACCTACCTCATAAGATTGTTGTGAGGATTGATAACCCCCTCTCCAGACATTGGGCCAACAACACTGTGGTTCAGCTGGTAAAGAATCTGCCTGCAATGCAGGAGGCAGAGTTTCAATCTCTGAGTGGGAAACATCCCCTGGAGAAGAAATTGGCAGCCCATTCCATTATTCTTGCCTGGAAAATCTCATGGACAGAGGAGCCTGGTGGACTACAGTCCATGAGGTTGCAGAGAGACAGACAGGACTTAGCAATTAAAACATACCACCAACCTCCAAACATTTATTGAGTAATTTCAGGGGCCAGGCATTGTGCTAGGTTCTGGAGACACTGAAGTAGCCAACACAAGCAGAAATTTTGCCCTTTCAAAATGTCTCTTCTAGTGGGTGAGTACGAAGCTCTTGGCATGAGCTCTCTAGAGCTGTCATCTTTCCAATGTCACAAACAAGGACCCTGAAGCTCAGGATGAGTAAGCCCTTGTTCCTGGTCATACAGCTAGGGAGAGATCAAGCTGGGGTTTGGTTTTGTTCTGAAGCTCCTTCTGTCTAGACTCTCCTTTAGTCAAGCGGTGGTTAAGGAAGAAGGGTAGCACTCTCAATGTAGAGAAAAGAGGGTGGTTGTTCAAAAGAGTCTGCTTGAAAGGAGAAGACAAGTTTGGGCTGACTTGGCCCATGGCCTTGCTGCTATAACAAAGCATTTTGTCTCTTCCTTTCTCTGGGCGACTCGGAGTTAATCAAGAAACCCAAACAGGGATGACCCAAGATTGAACTAGTCTGGCAAGGAATAGTACAAGGAAGAAATTAGCCAAGAGCTGAAGCCATTCCAACAAACAAGGGTATTTCTTGGGCAGGATCCAGGATGGCACCAACTCTGAGAGCCTCTATTGTGTAGTCTGGAGAAGGATGAACAAGAGCAGAAAATGTATTTCTGATCTTAGAGCTCTCAAAGATGAGAAGGAACCTGGTTATTCTTAGCTGTGTCTGGGGGTTCAGCAAAAGCATTCTGGCTGAATTAGAGACAACCAGAGCATTTATTAACTCCCTCCCAGTTGCAGCCTGGCCGCTAAAGCAGATTCCAGGAGATGTTATCTGGAAGGTGCATCACTGTGTATAAATATTTCAGAGGTCAGGACCCAACACGGAGTTTGAACTTTTAAGGGCCTGAGTGTGTTTATCAAAGGATGGATGTTTAGGCTTCATCGCTGGGTGCTGGGTAATCTAGCAATCACTTGGATGGCTGCTCAGAGCAAATGTGGATGGTCTTATGAGGTCTGGGATAGGTTCCAGTGTAGTATAAAAAAAAAAAAAAATGCTTACATGGATAGTTCTGGCTCTTCATCCTTAGGGCATCTTCAGGCAGAAGTCCTCCAACCGAAAGTTTAGAGAGTCTAACCATTTCATAAGAATCTCCTAATAAAATACGTCTGAAGTTTTAATGGTCATGGGAGGAGTATCTGGAGAGCTTGTTAAAAGAGAAATTTGATTAGGAGATTGGAGGTGAGTCCTGAGTCTCCACTTTAACAAACTCTCACGTGGGGCTGATTCTGTTGGTCCACGCCCATGCTTTCAGTAGCAAGTTTCAGCATCTTCTGACGGACCTCATATAGCCATGTTGCTTATTATAAAGTATGGTTGGAGAATGCATTTGCATCAGTGAGGAATGCATTCAGCTGCAAGTAAGAGAATATTTAGCCTCAGTGGCTGAAATCAATAGGGGATTTCAAAGGTGATGTGTAAAAAGTATAGAGGCAGGAAATTCCTATTATTGTGAGCGTCAGTGATCAAAGGTCTTTTTTTTTTTCTTCTCCTCCATTCATTTTCATGCTTGTAACTCCACAAATGCAATACACCTGTTGTGCTTTCAAGCATCTATGTCCATACCCTAGGTGTAAACGAGACTCCAAGGAGTGGACACCAGTAGCAGCCGTCTCAGTTTATGCCACATCAGTAACACGGACTGCATGGCTGCCTCTCATTCTATGACCCTAAGATCACAAATAGCTTTTTAAAAAATGTATTTATTTCTTTGACTGTATTGGGTCTTATTTGCAACATACAGAATCCTCATTACCTCATGTGGGATCTTTAGTTGTGACACACTGGCTCAGTACTTGTGGCACATGGACTTAGTTGTTCTGTGGCATGTGGGATCTTAGTTCTCCAATCAGGGATTGAACCCACATCTTCTGCATTGCAAAGCAGATTCTTAAGTACTGGACCTCCGGGGAAGCACCACAGAAATAGGTTTAACTGAGCACTTGCTGAGCTTTGTTAATTTGAGGAAGGAGGGATGGATATATGGATATTGAGTAAGCAGTCAATTGTATCTGTCACCCTGTTGCTTAACCCACTAGACTTAAAACATGAAGAAGAAACTGGACACTGATGAATATTAAAAAAAAAGAAAGAAAAGAAAACTATCCAGGTGACGCTAGTAGTACAGAATCTGCCTGCCAATGCAGGAGACATAAGAGACACGGGTTCAATCCCTGGGTCAGAAAGATCCCCTGGAGAAGGAAATGGCTACCCACTCCAGTATTCTTGCCTAGAGAATCACATGGACAGAGGAACCTGGAGGGCTACAGTCTGTAAGGTCACGAAGAGGTGGACATGACTGAAATGACTTAGAAGGCACATCACTATTGAGGACTTAGTATATAATAAGGACTGTGTTGATTGATTTTTACACAGGTTTTTTTCCATTTAGTCCACAAAATCCTTCAAGATAGAGACTCCTTTCTACTCTCAGTGGCCTTATTTCAATTTCTCAAATATAGCATGTTATCCCGTCATGGGGTTTTTCACAAGCTGTCTCTTCTGCTTAGAATGTTCTCCCTCCACCTCCCTTTTGCTGCTAAGTGTTTAACAACTGGCTCTCTTGCTTGAGGAGAAGCCAAACAAAATCACAAAAAGATCACAAAAAGAAAAGGCTGATCTGTACCAATTGCCGATTTCTGTGGTGTAAATACTCCCACCATGGCCAATTTCCCACTATTAACATGATGTCACTGAACACAGAGCTGGGGAGAGAAGCTCATCATGATACACTATTTCCACCATATGGCTTTAATAGTCATAAATAACCTTGAGAGCATAGATACAAGTCAAGTGTAGCATGATAATTAGGATATGATGAGTTTTGAGAATTTATTACTTTTAAATATTTAATGTTTATATAAGTTAATTTTTTTCTTTTAGCAGTTTTTATGGAAGTAAAGTTGCTATACAATAGTGTAATATAGAAGTGACAAGGGTAGAAGTTAGTGATTCACAATTTTTAAAGGTTATATTTCATTTAGAATTATTATAAAATATTAACTATATTTCCCATGTTGAACAATATATGCTTGTAGCTAATTTTATACTAATTGTTTTCACTTCTTAGTCCCCTAACACTTCATGGCAAACAGATGGGGAAACAGTGGCTGACTTTATTTTTTTGGGCTCCAAAATCACTGCAGATGGTGACTGCAGCCATGAAATTAAGAGAAGCTTACTCCTTGGAAGGAAAGTCATGACCAATCTAGATAGCATATTAAAAAGCAGAGACATTACTTTGCCAACAAAGGTCTGTCTAGTCAAGGCTATGGTTTTTCCAGTAGTCCTGTATGGATGAGAGAGTTGGACTATAAAGAAAGCTGAGTGCAGAAGAATTGATGCTTTTGAACTGTGGTGTTGGAGAAGACTCTTGAGCATCCCTTGGACTGCAAGGAGATCCAACCAGTCCATCCTAAAGGAGATCAGTCCTGAGTGTTCATTGGAAGGACTGATGTTGAAGCTGAAACTCCAATACTTTGGCCACCTGATGCGAAGAGCTGACTCATTTGAAAAGACTCTGACGCTGGGAAAGATTGAGGGCAGGAGGGAAGGAGACGACAGAGGCTGAGATGGTTCAATGGCATCATCGACTCAATGGACATGAGTTTGGGTAGACTCCGGGAGTTGGTGATGGACAGGGAGGCCTGGCATGCTGCGGTTCATGAGGTCGCAAAGAGTCGGACACGACTGAGTGACTGAACTGAACTGAACACTAAACTCTCCCTCCACCTTCCCTCTGTCCACAGGTAGCGACTAATTTGTTCTCTATATTTGTGAGTCTACTTCTTTTTTCTTATACTCACTAGTTGGTTGTACTTTTTAAGATTCTACATATAAGTGATATCAGACAGTGTTAGTCTTTCTCTGTCTGACATATTTCACTAATCATGATGCCCTCCAAGTTGATCCATGATGCTGCAAATGGCAAAATGGCATCCTTTTTCATGGCTGAGTAGTTTTCTGTGTCATATATACACATCACATCTTCTTTATTCATTCATCTGTTGATGGGCACTTAGGTTGCTTGTATATCTTGGCTATTGTAAATAATGCTATTATGAACATTGGGGTGAATCTATCTTTTCAAATTCATGTTTTTGTTTTTTTCAGGTATGTACCCAGGAGCAGATATATAAGTGAACTCTTAATTATGACTGTGCTTCATACACACCTTGCAAAACTGCTGGAAATCAAACTCTTAGCTCTCATGCAGCCTGTGGGCCAGCTCCAGCATAGCAGAGCCACTGCCCAAATGATTTATAGATCTTGTATATGAATATATGATATAGTAGTGATTCATATACATAATGTATATATGAATCACTTTGCTGTGCACTTGAAACTAACATAATGTTGTAAATCAACTATACTTTAGTTTTAAAAATTGTTTAAAAATACAAGAGTAAGTAACATCAGGATTTTGATGATTTGTTTGAACCACTGAATGGGCTTCCCTAGTGGCTCGGTTGGTAAAGAATCTGCCTGCAATGCAGGAGACCCAGGTTTGGTCCCTGAGTTGGGAAGATCTCCTGGAGAAGGGAATGGCTACCCACTCCAGTATTCTTGCCTGGAAAACCCCATGGGCAGAGGAGCCTGGTGGGCTACAGCCCATGGGGTCACAAAGCGTCGGACATCACTGAGCCACTAACACTTTCACACTTTGAACCATTGAATGAACCAGCACTGGGACTGCTCTTCCTCTGGGTGATGTTATGCCAGATTTTATATCTTACAGATGCATACACATATGAACATTCAAACACTAGACGTCTCGTTTCAGTTGATTTTATTGCCTGCACCTGAAGTCATACTAACAGACACAGGCCTTTGAAATCTAAGTGGCATGAAGACAGGGGTTTTGTATACCTGACTCATGAAGAATTAGCCTCCCTCCCCCCCCCTCCCATCCTGGTCGCTGACACATAGCTGCACACATATAATTGCACACACATAGCTGCACATCGGCAAGTTGAAGTTTGGTGTTCATGAGAGCACCCTTGTGGTTTACAAGGTACAACAGGCTCCAGGAGAAGCCAAGCAGGAGAGATCAGAGCCCCAAAGAAATGCTTTCTGGGCAGAAACACATGGATGAACTCCATTTATAGACCTTGCATAGGGCGCGATTGAAAGGACGCATGATCACTTTCTTGGCTAACCCAATAAAATGTCTGTCTATTAAATAATAAGCCAACAAAATTTGACACCTAAAGCCCCTTGAATTATAAACTACAAAACCATAAATGAATGAAATTGCATTTTTTAGCAAAGCCCAGGCTTTAGGCAGAGCCGGCAGGAACTTCTTTGGAAGGCCTGTCTGAACGGACATGTTGTTCAGTTGCTCAGTCCTGTTCGACTTTTTGTGACCCCATGGACTGCAGCATTCCAGGCTTCCCTGTCCTTCACCATCTCCTGGAGTTTGATCAAACTCCTGTCTAGTGAATCGGTGATGCCATCCAACCATTTCATCGTTTGTCAGCCCCTTTTCCTCCTGCCTTCAATCTTTCCCAGCACCTGGGTTTTTCCCAATGAGTAGGCTCTTTGCATCAGGTGGCCAAAGTATTGGAGCTTCAGCTTCAGCAATAGTCCTTCCAATAAGTATTCAGGGTTGGTTTCCTTGAGGATGGACTGGTTTGATCTCCTTGCTGTCCAAGGAGTCAGATAGAAACCCTGCCATCTGTTTGATGTTTCAATCAACAAATATCCACTGAGTATGTACTCTGTGCCCAGCTTTGTTCTCAGTGCTGGGGATACTGAGAACAGAATAAGGCACATTCTCCCCTCCAATGGTCATGGCTAGACTGTATGGAGCACTCACTCTGTGTTCCATTCTGATTGCTTTACTTTTATACCCCACGACCCACCTACAAGTTAGGTAGAAGTTTCATCCCATTGTACAGATGAGAAAACTGAGGTCCAGAGAGGTAAAATGATTTCCCAACATCACACAGCTAGCACACATAGAACCAAACAGGGAAGTGAATATGTCCAAAACTTAACTTCTTTTAAATATAATTTTTTTTTTTTTGGCTACACTGCAAGGCATGCAGTATCTTTGTTCCCCAACCAGGGATTGTACATGAACCCCCTGCTGTGGGAGCATGGAGTCTTAGCCACTGGACCACCAGGGAAGTCCCTAAAGCTTAACTGTTGATCTTCCCTGTGATATACGTCTCTGCATCAGCCCAGCCTCACTCCCCTTCCTCATCCCTGCATGAGGATTTCTCAGCCTCGGGACTATTGACATTCGGGCTGGATCATTTCTTTGTGGTGGGGGCTTCCTGTGCAAATGCATTTAATAGCATTCCTGGCCTCTACCCATTAGAAGCCAGTAGCATGTCCCAGTTCTTGACAACACACACTGTCTCCAGATGTCAGTCCTGGGAGGGCGTGGGGGGGGGGGGCAACGTTACCCCTGGTTGAGAATCATTGGATTTCAGCCTTCCCTTCTCAGCATCAGTGGCTGCCTCTCTCTATTCCTCATCTCGTAAACCTCAGAGTCATGCCTGACTCCTCTTGGTCTCACGTTCAATCCTTGACCAGTTGTCCATCTGACACCCGCTCTCTCTCCTCTCTACGAGCATCCCAGCCACCACCCTGTTATTTCACCAGCCTCCCACTGCTCTCCCCAACTCTATTCTTCCCACTCCCATTTATTCTCAGCAATCGATGTTTTCAGACCATTGTTCAGAGGGTGTCAGCCTTCAGCTCAAAACCCCTTTGTGGCTCCCCAGTTCCCTTTGAACAAAAACCTCATCCATACGACGAGTCGTAAGGCCTCTCAGCACCCACTCCCCTATCTCATCAGGGCCTCTGAGGAGGCGCCCCTCTTTCCTCATCGTCCACCACACCCCCCCATCCCTCAATCTGCCCAGGTTACACTGGCTTTCTTCCCAGTTTTCCAAAATACCAGATGTATTTGTCTGCGTGGGCCACCATAAGCACAATCCCACAGACTGGGAGGCTTAAACGACAGAAACATATTTTCTTACGGTTTTGGTGACTGGAAATCCAAGGCCATGGTATCATCTGGACTGGTTTCTGGTGAAGTCTCTCCTTCCAGCTAGTATTAATAGATGGCTTCTTTCTCAGGGGCCCACTTAGGGCCTTTTCGCTATGTGTATGCCATGCTGGGGTCTTCCTGTTTTTATAAGGACATCAGTCCTCTGGGATCACAGTCCACTCTGATGACTTCATTTGACCCTAATTTCTTCTTTAAAGGTCCTATCTTCAAATGCAGTCACATGGGGGTTAGGGCTTCAACATAAGGATTTGGGAGTCACTGTTCAGGGCTTCCCAGGCGGCTCAGTGGTAAAGAATTCACTTGCAACAAAGGAGATGCAGAAGACATGGGTCTGGCCCCTGAGTCAGGAACCACCTGGAGGAGGAAATAGCCACCCGCTCCAGTATTCTTGCCTGGAGAATTCCATGGACAGAGGAGCCTGGCAGGCTACAGTCCACGGGGTCGCAGAAGAGTCAGACAGGACTGAGCACACCACGGCAGCACTCAGCCCATAGCACTAGGACCCTTCTGCTTTCTGCTGACTCATCCTAGACCCTGGAAGGCCCCTCCACCACTGATCTGCACTTCTTGCAAGTCCTTACTCCAAAGTTGCCTTTTCTACAATGTCTAGACTGACTGCAGTGCTGTGCTTCGTCATTCAGTTGTGTCCGACTCTGCAACCTGATGGCTCCTGATGCAGGGTAAATGTTTAATAGTCTCTGAATGAATGGGTGACATGGTGGGTCCAGAATTCAGCCCCAGGAATTGTGACCCCAGAATCCATAGTCTTAGCATGTAAAGGATACTGCCTCACAGACTGGGATGGGAAGGAGATTTGTAAATAGATAATTTAGATAATTTCAAAACAATGTGATTAATGAAATAACAGAGTTATGTGCAAAATGCAAAGTTAGCAAAATGTGATATTCTTTGCCCACCTGGGACATGTTTGTATGAGTGTGTGTGTGTGTGTGTGTGTGTGTGTGTGTGTGTATCTTGTGGGGCAAGATGCTATTCAAGAAGAGTTCCCAAAAGAAAATATGAAGACACTTACTCTTTTAAAACATCAAAAGTAACTTTTTATCAGGATTACAGAAGAAATACATGTTGGCTATCAAAAATGTCAGAAAACACAGATCAGCAGAAAAGGAAATAAATCACTATATCCCCATCTCTTTTTAATACATGTGTATGTATGACTTCTAGAAATGTTTGTATTTTTTCCCTTTAAGGTGAAATTGTACTCCAAATGGTTGCTTCTGCTCTACAACTTATGTATCCTCTAGGGGCATCTTTGGGTGGGTATTGAAGGATGAAGAAGAGTTTAGCAGGCTGGTAGAGGGAGGCAGATGTCCCTAGTAGAGGTAGAGGGAAGTATGAAAAGATGGGAGAAGCATGGCCAATTTGTCATGCTTGAGTCAGCTGCAGTATAGGAGGTGGGAAAACATGCAGGGGATGGGCAGGGAGTGAAATTAGGAAGATCCTGTGTTCCTGACAGTTCTGACTTTGTCCTGTGGGTAGTGTTTCCTCAAGCATAGAACACAGACCATCAGTGGAATGGGACAATATTTTAGGAGGTAATAAAATAATGTTGAAGCACATAAAGAGAATTATTCACCTTATCATTCTCTCTAGTCCTTCTCATAGAGTAGAGCAGAAATTCTCAGTTACTAATATATCTTTAACACCCCTCTAGAACTTGTGAGCTCAGTAGGGATACTGAGAACTAAAGAGGAACTTCAGGCTCAGAGTCTTTAACAAGCAACTACTTAGAATGTTATAAAATCATTTTGTCTTAGTTATGCTTCTTGTACTATCATTCTATCTTGTATTCAACAAATACTGAACACCCTCCATGCGGTGCCTCTATTTATGGCAAATGAAAGGGGGTGATATTGTTATTATGATAGGATCATAGTATGGCATTTCTTTGGAACATGTTATAGGCTGAATTGAATTCCCTCCAAATCCATATGTGTGTGTGTGTGCTAAATTGCTTCAGTCATGTACAACTCTTTGTGACCATATGCTAGTCTCCTCTATCCATGGGATTCTCCAGGCAATAATTCAAGTGGGTAGCCATTCCCTTCTCCAAGGGATCTTCCCAACCAAAGGACTGAACCTCGGTCTCCTGCTTTGCAGCAGATTCTTTACCATCTGAGCCACCAGGGAAGCCCGAGTAACACAGGGCCCATGGCTATTATTATTTTTGTTGTTGTCATCGCTATTGTTATTGTAACTCAATGAATGATGATGGTGAAGATAATGATGATGGTGATGGTAATGATAGCTGAAGTGATCTTAAACAAGGCATTTCACTTTTCTGGGGCTCAGTTTTCTCATCTGTAAAATGGAACTAAAAATACCCAGCCATCCCAAGGATCTCTGTGACTTGATGGAAAATACATAAGGCAAGGTATTAAGAGATGTGGATTCTGCTCCACTTCTCATTCTGTGGAACCTGCAAGCCCCCAAGTCTTATGAACTTCAGTCTCCCCATCTGTAACACAGGATCAACCCCAACCTAGTTAATGTGACAGAACTGCGGCAAAGATCATTTAAGAAGGTAGGAAGGACAACTGCAAAAAGTGGAAATTATCACATGTAACAATAAATCATGATTTGCACCAGGGGTGGAAAGTATTCTTCCATTTTTTTTTTTTTTCTATTTTTATCTCTGCCTCACTCCCTGTTGAGAATCAAGTAAAGAAGGACACACCTTGGTTGCCCAAGAGAACACTGTTACAAAATTGAAACCAGCTCTTAAAAAAAAATATCTAATCCCAGTCACAGCCCCCAGCCCCCAGCCCAACCCTGTCCCTTCAAGAATTAATTTTTTAAAAGCCTATTTCCTGAGAGGGGAAAACCCTGGGGGTGGAGCAAGGAGATCACAGGCGCTGTTCATTCTGGGGACCCAGAAGGAAGAGGCCAAACACATCATTTCAGAGGAGGTGCTTACAGCAATTTTGTTTTCTGAGAGTCACGTCATTGCAAGACTCCTGGCCTAATCCCCGGAGATATCACAGTGTCAGGAAAATAACCAAGTGGGATTTGGAAATTAAAGGAGCACTATTATAAGCCATTTATTTCTGTGGTAACCTGGAGATGGGGAAGGGGAAATGTTGCTGCTACAACAAAAGGCTAGACTACAGACCTTAGGCTCCAGGGCCCTTCAATTACTCTGACCCCCTAGCCTTCCTAGTTCTTTTGGTTATTTTCTTTAAATAACATCTCCCTCCCAAAACATATACACAAACATTATATAAGCTCACAGTCTATAAAATATGGATCCATCCTTGCTACCCCCAAAACAAGAACTGATGTTCCTTAAACATTTACACTTTGCCAGAACTGTACTTTACATGTGCTGCTATATTTAAGCCTCTTCAGGCCTCTTGACAGGTGAATATTTATTTTTAGAGTTACTGCCAGGAAACCAAAGCTCAGAGTGGTTAAGGAAGTTTCCTAGAATCACACAGCCAGTTAGTTAGGAAGCTAGGGTTTGAACCCACGCATGACAATCGCAATGTAGGTCTGTACTCAGTTGTATCCAATACTTTTGTGATCCCATGGACTGTAGTGCACCAGACTCCTCTGCATGAGATTTTCCAGGCAAGAATACTGAAGTGGGTTGCCATTTCCTTCTCTAGAGGATCTTCCCAACCCAGGGATTGAACTTGCGTCTCCTGTATTGGTAGGCGGATTCTTTACCACTAGCACCAGACAATTGCTAGGGCTACACCTTTCACCATGAAATTATATGAAGAACGTCCCAGTGCTTACCTTTAGTAGAAGCTCACTGCAGGATTTTTTTCTGTAAAATAGAGGAGAGCATTTTTTGCCTCATTAAATTTCTGTTCAGCATGACTCTTTGAATTAGAGATTGTTCCCAGAGGGTCAGGCAAAGGTTTTTGTTTTTGTTTTTTTAAATCAAGGCAGCCCCCTTATAATCTTGTCATAAATGTAAATTCAAACCACACTACTCGTTTGTTGCCCAGAAAAGGTATGGAACATTATCACCGGCAAAACGGAAGACTCTCCGCTTTCAAGCATGACACCACGTGGTGTGGCTGCTGGGACTGAGTGGGTTTGGTGGATTTTGGGTGTGGTCACTGAGTTCACACAACCCATGTTCCAAATCCTGACTTTGCTTCTTACCCACTATCTAGCCTTGGCTATAGACTCAATCTCAAGGAGCCCCATTGTGCTCATTTGTAAAGTGGGGATGAAAATAAAGACTTACTTCATAAGGTTGTGAGAGAATCAAATGGGAAGAAAGTCCTTTGCACAATATCTGGCTGGGGTTCCCAAGACAAGCAGAACCCAACAGGATGTGTATATGTCTAGAGTGAGATTTATTTTTAGGAATTGGCTCACTGGATAATGGAGGCTGATGAGTTCAATATCTGCAGGGTGGATTGGCAGTCTGGAGGTGTGGGGAAGAGCTGATATTACAGTCAAGTTCAAAGGTTATCTGCTGGCAGACCATCAACTGATTAGATGAGGCCCACCCACATTATTGAGAGCAATCTGCTTTCCTCTGAGTATACTGATTAAAATGTTAATTTCATCTCAAAATTAGCCTCACAGAAACATCCAGAATAATATTTGATCCAATATCTTGGCATGGTGGCTCAGTCAGATTGACACATAAAATGAACCATCACAGCATGGCCCCCAATACACAGTGAGTCATAGGAAATGATTTTATAAGTGGGAAATAGATTAAGAGAAGTGAAATGGCTTAATAGTAATGAAGCTGTCTTATTTATTAAATTTGCTGTCTCTCCTCCACCAGAAAGTAAGCGTCACAAGGAATGAGGTTTCTATTATTTTTTTAAAGAATATCTATTTGGTTTTATTTATTTATTTAGCTGTGCCAAGTCTTCGATCTTTGTTGCAGCACATGGGATCTTTAGTTGTGGCATTCCAGAATCTTAGTTCACTGACCAGGGATTGAACCCAGGTCCCCTTCATTGGGAGCTTGGAGTCTTAGCCACTAGACCACGAGGGAAGTCCCTTACCTAATTTTTTCACTGCTGAATCACTAACAACTAGAATAGTTCTTGGCACATAATAGGCTTCCAATAAACAGTTCTTGACTAAATGCATGCAAGTATCTAACTCACGTTTCTTCTATATACATATTTTTCATCCCCAGATCTCAAAACACCTTTATCTAAACAGAGAACAAATTTCTTACTTCAGGCCTCCCATACCTTGAAAGGGGCCTCATGTTCCTGTCTCATCACCAGGAAGGTGTGAGCAACACAGACTTAATTTAGCTCATGAGCACTTCTGATTTCTCCACATGCATTTTCTTGCACCTGAAGACCTATTTGGATGTGGGTTTCATGGCAATTCAGAGTCTGGCAGATCAAGTCCCCAAGTAATTCTGGGGGCCAACTCTGAAAAGCCTATCGTCCTCTGTGGTTTCAATGTGAGAACATCCCAGTGCTTTGAAACCACAGGAATCTCACTGCCTGAGCCTGTGAGGAGGCCGGACCTATTTGCTAAATCCTCCTTCCCTTTCACACCTGTCTCCTCCCCAGGCTCCCCTCCTGCCCCTGCTCTGGGGCTGACACCTGCCCCTCTGAAGTTGGGTGTTAAGAGTGACTGACAGCCTCCTAACTGCGGTCTCAGCTCCCGGCTCTCACCACGCCTCATACCTCAGAGGCTTAACACAAGTTCTAAGGTATTTGTAAATCTTCTGCAGGCTGGACTTTCCCCTCCCAATTGTTCCTAAAACTGATCATTGTGAGTCTAGCGGATGTTGTGTTAATTGCTCAGTCATGTCCGACTCTCTGTGACCCCATGGACTGTAGTCCACTGTAGCCCATCAGACTCCTCCATGGAATTCTCTAGGAAAGAATACTGGAATGGGTAGCCTATCCCTTCTCCAGTGGGTCTTCCCAACCCAGGGATCGAACCCAGGTCTCCTGCACTGCACGCAGATTCTTTACCAACTGAGCTATCAGGGAAGCCCTGTGACCATGACGTAGCAAGTATAATCATGGAAAGCCAGTAAGACTAAGGAGGGATGAGCAAAATGTGAAATGAATCTGGGTCCTAGATGATTCAGCTGAGACACTGAGTCATGCCTGGAACCAGTGAAGGGTGCCATGATAAGCTCTATACAGGTTGCACTGAATGACCATCTATATGGAGTTAGGAATGTATGGCCCATGGGCCAAATCCAGCATTCTTCCTATATTTGTAAATAAAGTTCTATTGCAATGCAGCTACACACATCCAGCTACATATTGTCTAAGGCTGCTTCTGCACTACCAGATCAGAGTTGAGCAGCTGTGACAGATAGTACCTAGCTGGTGGTGGTGTTCAGCTGCTTACTCGTGTCTGACCGTTTGCGACCCCATGGACTGCAGCACACCAAGCTTCCCTGTTCTTCACCATCTCCCGGAGTTTGCTCAGACTCACGTCCATTGAGTTGGTGATGCCATCCAACCATCTCATCCTGTCACCCCCTTCTCCTGCCCTCAATCTTTTCCAGCATCAGGGTATTTTCCAGTGAGTTGGCTCTTCACATCAGGTGGCTGAAATGTTGGAGTTTTAGCTTCAGCCTCAGTCCTTCCATTGAATATGCAAGTTTGATTTCCTTTAGGATTCACAGGTTTGATGTCCTTGCTGTCCAAGGAACTCTCAAGTGTCTTTACCAGCACCAGAGTTCGAAAGCATCAATTCTTTGATGCTCAGCCTTCTTTATGGTCCAATTCTCACATCCCTCCATACAAAGCCAAAATATTTATTATTTGGTTCTTTACATGAAATACATGGACCCCTGAGGCAGAGAGGTACAAATGAGCAGTGGTGGTTTATATAAGGGTGATGGGGACTTCCCTGGTGGTCCAGTGGCTAAGACTCATCTGTACTCCCAATGCAAGGGGTCTGGGTTAGATCCCTGGTCAGAGAACTAGATCCCTCATGCCTTTACTAAGATTCAGCCAAATAGATTTTTTTTAAAAAATGAAAAAAAAATTAAGGGTGGTGCACTCTGGATTCAGACCACTTAAATTCAAGTCCTGACTGTCTTTAAGAGATATGTGACTTACAGGTCATTACTTAACCTCTGCAGGGAGGAGGCATTGTGACAATAGTCTCCCTCCCCTTTCATAGTCCTCTTGTGAACATTCAAGGGAATCCTTCCTGTAAAGGACTCAGCACAGTGGTCAGCAGTTTGGTTCCATCACCCTGTGAAGACATCCTTGTATGTGCATGCCAAGTCACTTCAGTCATGTCCAACTCTTTGCAACCCCATGGACCTAGCTCGCTAGGCTCCTCTGTCCATGGCATTTTCCAGGCAAGAATACTGGAGGTTGTTGCCATTGCCTTCTCCAGGGGAATCTTTCCAACCCAGGGATTGAACCTGCATCTCTTATGTCTTCTGCACTGGCAGGTGGGTTCTTTTAGCATTAGCGCCACCGTCCCTAACCGCGCACAACTTAACAGGGAGGCAGCCGCCCAGCTGCCCAGGGGTATTGTGAGCATTTTCCTGTAAATCTGGACCCAAGCCCCTTGGAGCATCCAACAAATGAGGATGAACACGAGGTCAGGACACATTCCATCTGATCATCCTCTTCTGCACATCTCAGACCTTTGGTCTTAGGGAATTCCCAGCTTCCGGAAGGCAGTGAGTTGGCAGCACTCATGGTGGAAGCAGTTACTCTGGTTCTGGCCGTGGCCTTTGCTGGCTTTGCAGATGGAAGGGCCATAGTCCAGCAAAGCCACCCAAGCTGCTGACCCCTCTGTTTTCCTGTGTCCTCCAAACATCTGGGCAGCAGAAGGCTGTTAATGTGGGCACTCCGGCCCCGAACATCACAAATGATACAACCCAGTGAGGGAACCCTGGGGATCGTTGGCATCGAGTCCCAGGAAAACCGTGGGCAGGAAGCCTTTCCAAAGCTCTGCCTAATATACCTTGCAGCCAGGCCATGTGGCCAGGGTTCTCGTGCTTTATGTCTTGCCAGAAACATTTCTATCAAATGCTAAGGGTGTGACCTCCAGGAGGGCTGGAAGGCCCACTAGCTGGAACTCCCAAGTCATGTAACATTGAGAACTGTGACCCCGCCCTTCCCCAAGCACAATGTCTCCGACAGACAGTGCTACCAAGCAGGACTCTGAGACTGGCCCTTATAAGGGTGATGAGTGCACCTATTGTGAGCACGTACTGTGCTGTGTGAGGACTCTTCCCTGGACCTCCTCAGCTCCACTAGCTTTCTGTCCTCCCCAACCCCTCCCCAGCAGCCTCAGGACCTTTGCACTGGCCATTCCCTCTGCCAGGAATGCTCTTCCCCCAAGATATCCACACAGTCACTCCAGTATGTCCTGTTGTTCAGTCGCTCAGTTGTGTCTGACTCTCTGTGGCCCCATGAACTGCAGCACGCCAGGTTCCCCATCCTTCACTATCTCGCGGAGCTTGCTCAAACTCATGTCCATTGAGTCGGTGATGCCATCCAACCATCTCATCCTCTGTCACCCCCTTCTCCTCTTACCCTCAATATTTCCCAGCATCAGGGTCTTTTCCAGTGAGTCAGCTCTTCACATCAGGTGGCCAAAGAACACTTCCTATAAGCCTCTGCTCAAATGTCATCTCATCAGAAAGACTTCTCCTGACCACGACTTAATGAAGTCCCACCTCCATCTATGTCTCCATCACCCTTTTTCTTTACCCTGTGCAGTTTCACTTGGTACAGCTGATCATTACCTTCTAGTTTCCATATTTACATGTCTAGCGGTTTTTCTGTTTATTGTCTCATTCTGCAAATCTGCCCCCCTCACTAAGTTCCATGGGGCCAGGAACCTTATCAGTCATATTTACTGCTGTGTCCCCAGTTCCTGGAATAGTGTCCAGGATGTGGTAGGAAAATAAATATTTTGTGAGTGGATGAATGCAGAGTTTGTAGTGATCTTTTACATATTTCTTATTCTGGAATCTTTCATCAAATTGCATCAGTGCTACTTATACCCAAGTGAACATTGCTATCATTATTGATGCTAATAATTCTATTGTTACAATATGGATTTTATAGTAATAATAATGACTGTGTCAGTCAGTGTTCTGCTTGGATCTTTTTTTTTTAAGATTTTTTTGATGCACGCCATTTTTAAAGTCTTTATTGAATTTATTACAATATTACTTCTGTTTTATATTTGGGTTTTTGGGCAAAGAAGCATGTGAAATCCTATCTCACCCAACTAGCGATTGAACCTGCACCCCCTGATTTGGAAGTCAAAGTCTTAATCACTGCACCACAAGAAAAGTCCCTCTGCTTGGTTCTATAAGGGACCAGGTTAAGATAAAGACACAATATGGCAAAATAGGATGGATAGTTATCCCCATTTTAGGGTTGAAAAACCTGGAACCCAGATAACAGGTTACTTGAGGATATCTAGATCCTAAAAGGCCAAGGTGTAGTTCAAACACGAATCTGTGTGACTTAGGTAAGAAAGCATTGTGCAAAGGTAAGATAGCCCCTTTCTGAGGCTTTGTTCTCTCATCTGAAAATGCATTACCTGTGAAAGTTTCATCTTTGGGCATCTTCACTCAATTCCAGTGCCCACATGTGCCATGGCCCAGAACGTGGCATCCCTGCACTGGTTATTGATGTTTGCTACTCTCACGGGGCCTCCCAAGTGGTCCCAGGGGCACGGTGGTAAAGAACCCGCCTGCCAGTGCAGGAGACGCAGTTTCGATCCCTGGGTTGGGGAGATTCCCTGGAAGATGGCGTGGCAACCTGGAGAATCCAGGTATTCTTGCCTGGAGAATCCCATGGACAGAGGCGCCTGGTGGGCTACAGACCATGGGGTCACAGTCAGACACAGCTGAGCACTCACGGCTGCTGTTCCTTGCTACTCTGATAGTTAATGCATATCAAACATACAGCACCCAACTCTTACTGAGCCCCACTGTATGCAGGCTCTGCACTAAACATTTTTTTAAATTTATTTATATATTTACTTATTTGACTGCAGCGGATCTTAGTTGCTGCACACAGGATCTCCATTGCCACATGTGGGATCTCTTAGTTGCAGCATGTGGGATCTTAGTTTCCTGACCAGGGATCGAACCACGGGTCCCCTGCATTGGGAGCTTGGAGTCTTAACCACTGGACTGCCAGGGAAGTTCCCTGGACTAAACTTTTGACACACATCTTCTCATTGGTCTTTACCACAGACCTTTAAAATAAATTTGATCCACCCCCCTTTTTCTAAAGAGGCTGCTGAGGCTACAAGACATCAGGAAACTCGATTCCTCTGAGTTACACCGTCCATACAGGGCCAGTAATACCATTGTCTCAATGTGGAAAGGAAAGAAAGGTCTTCATTTTCCAATCTCAGTCAGGGATAACTTAAACACACACACACACACACACACACACACACACACACAACCCACAAAGGTTCATGAATGGAAGTTGAGTGCTACAAAGCATGGGCTTCCAGTTCCCCAGAGTCCTGCAACAGCCAAATGGTATGTTCTTTGTTTTTTTTTTCCTCCTCCTTTTTGTCCATATTATACACTTGGCATCTGGTATTACGGTTCAACTGAGGGAATTATTGCATTCAGCCAATGTCATGGAGGAGGGCTTTGAACTTCTGGAAGCAGCAGAGTCTAAGGTGGCAGTGCTAAGTGGGAGCAGAAGGGCCAGGGTCAGATGGCTGAGTGCAACCCTTAACCACTTATTCCTTTCAGGAAAGGATGTAACCCAAGAATGGCTCCTTAACTCAAATATGACTTGCCCCCACCCTCTGCCCACAAAAAAGTCCTCCCCGTTCAATTATGTTTAGTACAAATCCATGCTCATCTCAGCAAAGAAATGATGGGGTTGCCATCTGTGAGCACTCAGTCTTCAATGTCTCCTGGAAGATGCGTCAATATTTTCCAAATGGAAAAAGCTTGGCAATAGTTTCCAGTAGGAAGTTTCTTAGGGGAAATGAAGAGTGGAATGTGTTTATTAGCAGCTTCTTTTTCTTGAGCTGGGAGAGTTATTGCAGAATTAGCATGCCATCCAGTCACTGGTCATGCCCTATTCGGGGACCTATCTCAGTTGTGATGGCACCTCACATGTCTCTCTCCAGGTATGCCTGAATCACTTATAGTAGGAAACTTCATCTCCCACTTGACTCCTAGAGTCATAGGGCTCTTAAGTTTCTTTTTTTTTTTTTTTTAAATTGTATTTATTTATTTGGCTGCACTGGGTCTTCGTTGCTATGCATGGGCTTTCTCTAGTTGCAGCGAATGGGGGCTACTCTCTAGTTTTGCTGCATGGGTTTCTCATTGCAGTGGCTTCTCTTGTTGCAGAGCACGGGCTCTAGAGTGCCTAGGCTTCAGTGGTTGTGGCTCAAGGGCTTAGTTGCCCAGTGGCATGTGGGATCTTCCCAGACCAGGGATCAAACCCATGCCCCCTGCACTGGCAGGCAGATTTTTAATCACTGGACCACCAGGGAAGTCCTTCTTAAGATTCTCTAACAGTGCTCCATGAATACATGTTGATGTACTGGCTGGTTAAAGTAAACGCCTCTTTCTGTTGAGGAAAACAAGTAGCCTACAAAATGAAAAGGTAACGTAATTCACACAGTGAGCAAGCCACAGAGGAGGGGCTGGAAGCAGCCCTGATCTGGGGCTGAAATCAGTAAGAGTAACTCTTCTGAGTTTGTGTCCTTGTCTGCATCCTGGGCATCCTGGTCACCTTCTCAGGGCTTTGGGTGGAAGGCGCAGTGGGGTAGTGTTAGAAGATGCTCTGCTTGGACCTGGTCCATGCTGAGTGCCAATGGCTCTGACCACATGGCTTCGGAAGAAGACAGTAAACGGAGGAGTGGAGAGTCAAAGAAACAGCTTAGTCGTCCTGAAACAGCAGGTGGGGTTTCCTGTTTGGAGATGAAAAGAGAAGGGGGGAGAGAGAGAGGTGCAGAGAGGGCAAATGGAAGAAGAGGTAGCAAGATGCAAGGCCTAGAGCCATGTACTAATTAAGGGCTGCATCACCAGTTCAGTGATGTGTCAAGGTGACAGTCAGTCAAGCAGATGAGGGAGATGAGTTAACATCTCCTGAGGGATGGCCAGGCCTGAGATTGGCTGGCAGACAAGAGCACAACAGTGAAAAGGAAGCTGCCAGAAGGTTATTTGCCTGAAATTGCAGTGAAGGATTTGAACTGTCTGCCACCCTGGTGGCTCAAATGCTCTCTCAGATAAGGCAAGCTCCAGTAGCCCTTGGAATGCATTCCTATCGTTGGACCATGTGAGCTGATGCAAGGACAGAATGGATATTTGGGGACATGCAGGAAAACACTGAAAGGAAATACAAAGAGTCACAAAAAAGACCGTGGAATCCTGCACTAACATGTTTTGTCCTAGAGCAAATCTGAGGGTAATGCAACCTTCAGGAGTGGCTGGATCCAGATGCCCAATATGATGCCATGAAGAATATGTATCTCATTCTCTCTCTTCTTCTGCTTTATGTCTTCTCTGTTGACTTAATTCTGAGGCAGGTCCTTGCCCTCTCCTGGCAACATGGGTGGGTCTCTCTCTTAGGCTGGGTTTCCTCAGAAACACTGAGATAAGAATTCAAGTGTAGGTGATTAATTTGGGAAGTGACCTCAGAAAACTCGGGTCGGAGGATGGATGGAGAAGGGAGAAGGGAAGGGAAGGAAGGTATGACAGGGAGCGGGTTATCACTATGGGCAATTGATGGTCAGTTGCACTTGGACCTCTGTGAGATGATTCAATCCACACCCCTCTCAGCATAGAACAGAGCACATGTCCCATTTCAGGGTGAAGGGAGTTGGGGTACAGATTCTCTAATCCCTACTCATGATTGTCTGAGGACTGTTCCCAGGGGCATTACCTCCACAGCACCTCTGCCCCATGCAAGGGCTGATGGCATCAGAGAAAAACCCTCAGGGGAGGGTCTCCAATCTCTGAAGTAAGAGGTGTCAGCAAGCACTACAGGACTACAGAAGACACCACGAGACACTAGCAAGACTCTCTCGCTCTGTTCTTCAGTCACTCAGTCACGTCCGACTCTTTGTGACCCCGTGGACTGAAGCACACCAGGCTTACCCTGTCCTTCGCCATCTCCCAGAGTTTGTGCAAACTCATGTCCATTGAGTCGGTGATGCCATCCAGCCATCTCATCCCCTTCTCCTCCTGCCCTCAATCTTTCCCCGCATAAGGTTCTTTTCCAAAGAGTTGGCTCTTTGCATCAGTTGGCCAAAGTAGTGGAGCTTCAACTTCAGCCTTAGTCCTTCCAATCAGTTGATTTCCTTTAGGATTGACTGGTTTGATCTTGCTAGCCCTATAGTTGTAGCCAAAGTTCTGGGACTAAATCTTACTGAACTGATTTGGATCATATGTCCTTCCTGGAATCAAGCACCATAACCAGAGAAATGGGTGATGTCAATTAGCCAACTCAAAGGAAAGGAGCTTCCCTGGTGGCTCAGTCAGTAAAGAATCTGCCTGCAATTCAGGAGACCCGGCTTCGATCTCTGGGTTGGGAAGATCCCCTGGAGGAGGGCATGGCAACCCACTTCAGTATTCTTGCCTGGGAAATACCAAGGACAGAGAAGCCTGGCAGGCTACAGTCCATGGGGTCACAGAGTCAAACCCAACTTAGCAACTAAACCAACCACCTGACCAAGGAAAAGGAATCTATCTGTCCAAACCATACAGATTGAGAGCAGGGAAGGGTAGTTCCCTAGTGCAAAATGATGGGGACGTTTTACCAAAGAAATCTGAAGACACGCTAGTCCTCACAGACAGATGTTGACTTGTCACTCAACAAGTGACATCCCTGACTCTGTCACCCTCCACCTCTAGTTTAGACCAAAACATTTCCTTTTGGACCACTCCTGGCCCGAGAGCAGCTCCATGGGAAGAGGGGAAGGTGGTAAAGTGAGTGTGATTAGTCGCTTTCAATTGCTCAAATTCTCATGAAATACACACCCATAATGCTTGCGCACACACACACACACATATGCATGTGCGCACGCGTGCACACACACACACATATATTTTTAACAGAGGCTTTGAAGACTCATTAAAACTGTTTACATGAGCCTAATGGGGCCAAATCTCATCAATGACTTTGACACTGTTTGCATTGGCCTCGGGTCTCGGAGAATGGGTAATAACCTCAATGCATATGCCCATGTGCCACTGTTCTGTGAAGGGGAGCTCAATAAAGAGAACATTGAGTCCCCTTTTATGCTTTGTAACTTGGCAGGTAAAATCTGAGGCTATTTCCTCACATGGCCCTTTTGCATTAATGTAGTTTAAGTACTTTGGGAAGGTGCCTAAGTGACAACCATTATGCAATTTTCTTTCAAAGGTGGAGGAAACGACAATCAAAAAATCCGAGGAAGGGGTGAGGACTCGTGCCCACTCCCTCCCCCTGCGAAAATGTCAGAGGGACCCTTAACCCATGGTAATTGCAAAATAAACAGAACTTGGAGTTCTTACAAAGCCAGGAGTGCTCTGGAGAAAGAACAAGGTCAGTCAGGAGGGGCAGGCTATCTTGCCTACATTCTGTTTGTTTGGGTTTTTTTTTAAATACTTAATTTATTTTAGTTTCCTTTCTTTGGCCCCGCTGCATGGCGTGTGGGATCTTAGTTCCCTGACCAGGGATCAAACTCATGCTTCCTGGAGTCTTAACCACAGGTGGACCACGAGGGAGTTCCTGCCTACATGTTGTTTTTGAATCTCCAAAGAGATGGAAAAATTAATCCCCAACAAGTCAAGCACATTACCTAGAGCTAGTAGAGACTTTGAGAAAAGAGGCTGAAAACTATTGATAATCAGTGTATCAGCTTCAGTGCTTCTGGGACCTACTTACTTATCTATATAATGGGAATAATTCACATTTTAGGGCTTTGGGGAGGATTAAGTTAGCACATACGATACATCCTATGCACTATAGCACGGGTGGCTAGCTGTTTCTTAATATCCATTTTCATCTTCTTGGATAGCACTGTATTATGAGTTGTGCTTCCCTGGAGCAGGAAGTGATAACCCACTCCAGTATTCTTGCCTGGGAAATTCCATGGACAGAGGAGTCTGGTGGGCTACAGTCGTTGGGGTCGGAAAGAGTCAGACACAAGTGAGTGACTAAACCTACCTCACTTTTGATGTTCAGACTACCTGCCCTTTGTCGAAAAACTTCTGTATAACCTGGCTCCTCCCCTCGCCTCCTCAGAGCAGTTCTCTCAGGGTCACTTGAGATGCCATTTCCCTGGCTTAAAATCCTAAAAATTCCTACCAAATAAAACATAGCTCCCAACTTCTAGGCTGTGACTATGTTCTAAGTCAACAGTCCAGGCACCAAGGGGGTAAGGGTCAGAGATGCTGCTCGACATCCTACAGTGCCCAGGACGCAACCCCACCCCCACCCCCGACACACACACAAAGAATCATCTAACCTCAAATGCCAACAGGAGTCCAGTTCAGAAATCCTAGTCTAGAGAAGCCTGCAGGGAGTGAAGGGAAGGGTGGGAAATTCTCCCTGAGCTACGAGTCAGATGCTCCCATCACAGGAAAGAGCATGAGAGAGGATGAGCGCACAGTGAGGGTCTCAGAGGATGGAAGACAGGAAAACAAATGAAGGAGGATCCGCTAATGGGGGCACTGTTCACCACACAGCAGATGCCATCAGCGTCCTTCCATGGGGTGCCCTTGGCCCATGGCAGGGCCACCTGCAGCTTCAGGGGCCATTCCCTTTGTGTGATGTTTTCTTACCTCAAATGTCTGCCTTTCTCTGCTTTTCACTGACACTTTCTCAGCTCCCCTAGAAGTGCCCAGGATCACTGGATGAATACTGCAGCCCTTCACCCCTGGCTGGCCACGCTCTGCAGTCTTACCTGGGGTCTCCTGGGCTCACCTGTCCTGTGATACCCTTTCTGTTGTTTTTCTGCTTCCCTGCCTTTTCCTCCCTCTCCCGTCACTGCTTCTTGGGGCTTGCCTCCCAAATAAACGACTTGACCCCAATTCTCTGTCTCGGATCTACTTTGGAATGAACCCACATCCAGGCAGCACAGATATCCTGGGACTCTGACTCTGGCTAGAGCCCCCGGATGGGCACGCAGGCTGGCACTGGGATATCATTGCCTATTTTCACCCAGACACCACTCTCTCCAGCTCTAGTCAGCCAGCCACCACGCGCCGAGAGGGCAGCCTCATTTCTCATTTGGACGTAGCTGGGGACTTCCCAGTCCTGTGGATAGAGAGGCAGATGCAGAAAGAGCTCACTGCAGGCGGTTCTCAGTTTCTTTGCAAAATGCCCCCCAGCTCAGAGAGTTGGTTCTGTCAGCTCCACTCCATCCCTTCCTCGGATCCAGTGCTCCCAGCCGTGTCAGGGGTCAGGGGGCCCATCTGCTGCCTGCATCGACCGGTGACGTCCACGGCAGAGTCGGCGAGCTTTGCTACAAGCTTAGGCTGCTGCTGGGGGCTCTGTCACCCAGAGCCCAAGGGACACGTTCCTTATGCTATGTCCCAGCCCCCTCCTGGTCCCCTGTGTCACTAGATCTCTGGGCCTGCAGTGTGATTCTCCTGTCGGAACTATTCAATGGAAGGAAGACGCAGGCTGGGCACCTGGGCAGGGGTGGGAAGCTCGGAGCGGGGGCGATCCTCGCTGCAGGGGCAGGTCGTGCATGTCACAGGCCCGTCTGCACAGGCTGCGGAGCAGTGGTTGTCCCTGGGGCCGTGGATGCAGCCTGAGGATACAGGCAGCTCTGGGCAGAGGAGAGATGATAGCAGGGCTGCCAGCATTACCCAGGAGGAGGGACATGGTCCCTGGCGGGGCTAAGCCACAGGGAGGGGCTGCGGAGAGGCGAGGGTGGGGGAAAGGAGGCCGGCGGTCCACACCCACAGCCAGGGACCACGACCGGATGTCAGGGCCAGAGGCCGCTCCCAGTGAGGACGGGGCTGCGCAGTGGCTCCCTCCATGAGTCATCACCTCTGCCTTCCGAGATGCTGTCCCTTCCCATGCTAGGAAGAGACTCAGGAGTCCTCCAGCCTCAAAGTGCTAAACAGACAACACACACACACACTCACCCTGTGCGGAAACACAGCCAGGAACACACACACGCACACAGACAAATAAACACAGAAACACAAACCAAAAAGAAAACACAAAGCGCAAATACACACAAACAGCCACATAAATGCACACCATCCCACCAACACAAATACTCAAAGAAACACAAACGTAAAAGCATACAGAAAGAGATAAACGGGCGCACAGAGAAATGTGTATAGATATACAAAAACACATACACACACAAATCCCCATATACACACAAACACCCATATACATGCCAACACACATACAAATACACAAACTCAGGAACAAAAAGCACTCGCATACACGTAAAAACATACGTAGACATACAGACACAGAAACGCGCACAGACATGCACACAGACATGCGCACAGACGCAGACCCACATGTGACCGCGTGTACAGAAACGCACACACACCCTTCTACGTGTGTCCGTGCAGAGAACTTGGACCCTCCAGGATGTCATGGCCACCTTGGTGCAGTTCCTCCAGGCCTTTAGATTGTGAAGCACAGATGCAATGCCCAGGGCCTAAAAGCCTCATGAGGCTGTGGACACAGCCAGGCAGAGGAGCACTGAAGCCAGAGCCCCTAGGACAACGAGCCTGCAAGGGGGTCAAATCCCAGCTCTGCGCCTACCAGATGATATAAGCTGAACCTCCATTTCTTCTCCTGTAAAATAGGGGTGCTCATACCACCCGTCTCGTGAGGATGAAGTGCATAAGATGCAACAAGCTTAACATGGATGGACCCAGAGTGTCATACTGAGTGGAGGAACTCAGACAGAGGAGGAGAAATATTGTATGACATACCTTATCTATGGAATCTAAAAAGAAATGATACAGATGAACTTACTAATACACAAGAGAAAGAGACTCAAAGACTTGGAGAACGAACTTATGGTTGGGGAGATAAGGAGGAAGGATGGGGGAAAGGGATAGTTAGGGAGATTGGGATGGACATGTACGGGCTGCTATATTTAAAATGGATAACCAACAGGGTCCTACATACAGCACAGGGAACTCTGCTCAATGTTATGTGGCATCCTAGATGGGAGGGAATTTGGGGGAGAAGGGATACGTGCATATGTGTGGCTGAGTCCCTTCCCCGTTCATCTTAAACTATCACAACACTGTTTGTTAAATGACTATACCCCAATATCAAATAAAACATTAAAAGAAAGAAGATATAACATCTAGACGGGGGTGTGTATGGGGGTGGGGGTGGGGATGCTGACGCTTGGCCGGTAACAAGTGCTTAGTAAAATTACTTCCACTAAATCAGATTCTCAAATGCCACCATCTCTGAGTTCCCACCTGCACCGCTCAGGGTCTCCATGTTTAGCATCTCTGTCCAGAATCCCCAGAGGATGCCTCATGCAAGCTTGTGAAGAATAATCCATTTTCGCATTACGATGACCTGCCAGGGAAGGGCTGCCTGTGAGTCCTGGAGGGCGGGTCTCACAGGGTCAGGATGTCCGAGTCCACTGTAAAATCGCCAGTGCTAAGTCAGTGCTGTTTCTGGGTTCTCCCAGAGCTGCCAGCTCCCCCAGGGGCCAAGTGGTGCTGTCTCAGCTTTAGACCCTCGGCATCAGAGCTCTGCTGGGCTGGTCAGAGCCAGGGGCAACCATGCCCTGACTCACTCTGATGCCTGAACACCTCATATGAGCCCTTCTCTCCAAGTCCTTATGCAACCTCCTCTCTCATCCTCCCCTCCCCTCTTCTCTCTCTCTCCCTCCCTCTCCCTCTTCTCTGTCTCAATCCCCCCACTTCCTCTCTCACCTCCCCTTTACACTTGACCTAGAGCATAGACACCGCTCTTCTGCCTGCTGCACACCCCTCTCCTCTCCGTCTGTTTCTCTCAGAAGCCTGCCCCCCCACCCAAGGGCAGCACCACTTTCTAAGAGGAAGTTTTGATGGGGGGCAGGAAAGAGCACAAAGTACTGGGGAAGGGGTACCCTGCCACCCAATAGAAAGAACACCCCAGCTTGGAGCCAGACAGACCTGGGGTTGAATCCTGAACCTGCCACTTACTGGCTCGGAGTAACATCCTAGCTGTGCCACTACATAGAGGGGGGACACAGCAGGCAGGGTGCCCATCCCAGTTACACCCCCAGCCTTGACGGTGCGGCCAGAGAGCCCTGCCTGGGATCCTAGGGGACCCCTTCCCATCTGTTTGTACCTCCCCCACCTCCACCCTGAAGCCCAGGGAGAGAATGGATGGACAGGCTTAATGAAGTGAAAGTCTGTTGCTGATCCGTGTCTGACTCTTTGCGACCCCGCGGACTGTAGACCACCAGGCTCCTCTCTCTGTCCATAGGATTCTCCAGGCAAGGATACTGGAGTGGGCTGCCATTTCCTTCTCCAGGGGATCTTCCTGACCCAGGGGTCAAATCCAGGTCTCCTGCACTGGCAGACAGATTCTTTACCATTGAGCCACCAGAGAAGCCTGGACAGGCTTAACAGAGAGGAGCAGGACATCCAGTTGGGGGTGATAACCCGGGTCAGCTGATCCTTCCACCAGCACACACGGGCAACACACACACACAAAATGTGTCAAGACTATCACTCGGGCGACCTTTATGGGAAAAAGCTATAGAACTCTTCTAAGCATCTTCCTACATCTGGGAGCCTATTGATATGGTAGTGATGGCTTTGGAATGCAGACCCAAAATGACTTTGCATTCTGGTTCTAGAACTTTCTATGCACGTCCCTTCAACCTCTCTGAACTTCCACTGCCCCCGGCTGGAAAATGGACGTCAGGATGTCTCTTGTCCAGGATGTCATCAGGGATTCTGCTCAGCACAGACTAGGCTCCACTGTCCTTTTGACGGCATTGCTATCATTCTGATGAGCTCAAAGAAGGAGCGAAACTGTCTCCAAGGGTGAGAGAGCGCAAGACGGGGAGGGTGGGTGTTGTCCTAAAGACACACTGTGTCTCCGTCTCCGTTTTGCAGAGCGCCGGTCTTCGCTCTGCGCCTGGGCTGATTTCCTCATGTCTCTCTCTCTCTGCCCCGCCATTCCCTCCCACCCCTCCTTCCTCCCTGTCCTCCAAGGGTGAAGTTAGCATACCACTGGGGTTAGCAGAAGGTACAAACTGAATTAGATGTTAAATCAATTTGGCCTTCCTCCCCAGGGGCGGCGTGGGCAGGTTCCACATGAATAATGATTTGTCTGAGGCAGCAAAGTGGATTATTTGATCAAAAAGGGGAAAAAACAACTCATGTTCATTTTTTAATAATGGCTTTTGCATCCAGTCTCCGAGCTTGACTAAGAGGGATGGGGGAGGGACAGGGTGGCTGGCGGGGAGGATGAGCTGGAAGACAGACAATAACCCCAAAAGCTCTTTCTTCTGGGAGCTCCTGTCCCAACCTCAGACTGCAGCGAGGGCCTCCCCATTTCCCGCTCAGAAGGGTTTTAGGTTTTTTAATCTTTGACTAAACATCGGAATAATATTTATCTCGAGCGCTTGACAATCTGGCATGCCCTTCTGTCTATCATTGCATGTATTACAGCTCATTTAGTCTTACTGTGGAGTAGCTATCACAGCTCAATTTCTAGGTGAGGAAACTGAAACTTCTACAAGAGGGTTTCTGAAAGCTGGCACTGATGACATTTGGGGCTGTAGTTCTTGGTTGTGTGTCGGGGTGGGGGATGGGGTTTCTGTGTACTGTAGGGCATTGAGCACCATCCCTGGCCTTCACACCCTGGATGTGCTGGGCATGTAACCAAGCAGAACCCTACTGGGTCTTCCAGGCACAGGCCTCCCCCCATGTCCTCTGCTGTAGCTCCTCTCTGAAGTACCTAGATAATAGTATTTGATGCAAATTTCCTAAGTTGTTTTGCAGATGTGACACCCCCGCCCCACCACCAAATGGAAGATATTAACTACCTGATGACCATGAGCTCATAGCCCCAGGCCTCCTGGAGCCTAAGGACAGATGTCAACTCCTGTAACACCACCCTGTTACCTCACCATCAGCCAATCAGAGAATTGTGCTCTAGCTGATCGCACACCTAGTGAGCCACCTCCCCCAACCCCCAACCTGGCTTTTAAACATGCTTTGTGGTAGAGAACAGGCTTGTAGACACAGCAGGGGAAGAAGGTGGGATGAATTGGGACAATAGCATTGATGTGTATGTATATATATATATATATATATACAGGACTTAACAACATTGTAAATCAACTATGTGTGCTCATTTGTTCAGTCTTGCCCGACTTATTGCGACCCCATGGATGCCTAGCCCTTGCCAGGTTCCTCTGTTTATGGAATTTTCCAGGCAAGAATACTGGAGTAGGTTGTCATTTCCTGCTCCTTGGGATCTTCCCGACCCAGGGATGAAACCTACGTCTCCTGCATTGGCAGGCTGATTCTTTACCTCTGTGCCACTTGGGAAGGCCAAATCAACTGGTTCAAGCTACTTGTGTGAGCTCTGCTTGTGATCCACTTGTAATTTTCTCCACCTTTGTGAAATTAGCCACTTTTCACTCTTTTTTTTTTTCCTCCAGCTTATGGTTTGGGGCTTTCTCCCTTCTGCAAGTTTTATCACTGGCCTCCTCAAGGCCTTTCTAGGTGACCAGATCTAGGATTGAGAAATGATAAATACATATATTTTCTAGAAGGTTTCTTTTGGCTGCGGGTGGGTCCTCATTGTTGCACACTGGCTTTCTCTCGTCGCAGCGAGCAAGGACTACTCTCTGGTTGTAGTGCCCGGGCATCTCATTGCAGTTGCTTCTCCTGTTGCAGAGCACAGTCTCTAGGCACACAGGCTTCAGTAGTTGCAGCATGTGGGTTCAGTAGTTGAGGCCCTTGGGCTCTGGAGCACTGACTCAGTAGTTGTGATGCTCTGTGGCATGTAGAGTCTTCCCGGACCAGGAATGGAACTCACGACCCCCGCAGGTGGATTCTCAATCACTGGACCACCAGGGAAGTCACAGAAAAGTGGTGAATATTTGCATTTGGGAAAGGAATGCCACTGAGTTGGACTTAGCCCTCAATGCATGCATGAAGTCTCATTTTTTTATTATTTTATTTATTTTAATTGGAAGCTAATTACTTTATAATATTGTGGTGGTTTTTGCCATATGTCGACATGAATGAGCCACAGGTATGTTTAGGAGTTTGATGGCTCCTTGCAGCCATCAGAGAGTCGTGGAGACACCCCCGAAGCAAAGTGTTTTCCCAGGAAAAGTCTTGAGCTGATGACTTAGAGTAGAGTGGATGGTTGTTTCTCTGAAATATCAGGAAAGTAATACAGGCGACACAATCATGTTTCTCATCCTCATCCGCATTTATTGAGCTGTTACCAGGCTGTCCTGAATGTCATGCTAACTTCTTGGTATGTATTTTCTATTTCAATTCTTGCTGCCCAATGGATAGGTTCATGATTAGCATAATCTTAATGAAGAGGAAATTGAAGATCAGAGGAGTTTTGGTGACATGCCCAGGAATACATTGTTGCAAACAGGCAGAGAGAAGCTTCCTGGTTTTAATATCTATAGATATATTGATGTACATTGAACTGATCTATGACATGTAATGGGTGAATCTGACCAAGTAAGGGGCACACAGAACTCTTTGTACTGGGTTGGTAACTTCTGTACTTGTTTCAATACATACATTTTTTAAATTAATGAAAAAGCTATCAGTTGAACACCTGCTGGGTGCCCAGCCCCCTATGCTACATCCTCAGGAATAGAATGAAAATAAAGTGAATATTGGGCTTTCAGGTGGCTCAGTGGGAAGGAATCTGCCTGCAGTGCAAGAGATGTGGGTTCAATCCCTGGGTCGGGAAGATCCCCTGGAGAAGGAAATGGCAACCCTCTCCAGTATTCTTGCCTGGGAAATCCCATGGACAGAGGAGCCTGCTGGACTACAGTCCATGGGGTCACAGAAGAGTCAGACACAACTTAGCGACTAAACAACAACAAAAGCGGATATTAACCCTGGTCTGGGAACTTTCATCTCACACAAGGGTCAGCAAGCAGCTGCCTGGGGACCAGAGTCAACCAACTGCCTATTTTGTAAGAGGCTTCACTGGGATCCAGCCATGCCCACTCTGACTGTCTGGTCTCTAGCTGCCTTCACACAATGGCAGAGTTGAAGAGTAGAGTCGACACCCTGTGGCTGGCAAAGCTGAAAATATTTACCATCTGGACCTTGACCATAAAAAGTGTGCTGAACCCCATGAATCAGTCTGTTCTCAGGCTGCCAAAGCACAGAAGGTTACTTTCTCATGATTCTGGAGTCTGGAAGGCTGAGATCCACGTGTCAGCAGGATTGGTTTCTTCTGAAGCCTCTCTCCTTGGCTTGTAGATGGCCATCTTCTTTCCAAGTATTCTCAGCATCTTCCCTCTGTGTGTGTCTGTGTCTTCATTTCCTCTTCCTATGAGGACACCAGTCAAACTGAAGTAAAGTGAAAGTTGCTCAGTCATGTCTGACTCTTTGCAACCCCATGGACTACGTAGTCCATGGAATTCTCTAGGCCAGAATACTAGAGGAGGTAGCCTTTCCCTTCTTCAGGGGATCTTCCCAACCCAGGGATCAAACCCAGGTCTCCCACATTGCAGGTGCATTCTTTACCAGCTGAGCCACAAGGGAAGCCCAAGAACACTGGGGTGGGTAGTCTATCCCTTCTCCGGTGGATCTTCCTGACCCAGGAATTGAACCAGGGTTTCCTGCATTGAAGGTGGATTCTTTACCAACTGAGCTATCAGGGAAGCCCCAGATTGGAGGAAGGCCCACCCTAACGACCTCATTTCAACACAATTACCTCTTTAAAAACCCTATCTCCAAATATCATCATGTTCTGAAGGACTCGTGAAGATGTCAACATATGAATTTTCAGGGCAGACACAATTCAGCCCATAACACCCTGGTTTAGTGGGAATAAGGGCAACAGAAATGGTCTATGTACAACTAAACTATAAAATTCTCTGGGGGTGGGGAAAGTAAATATACCCGGCTTCTCGGTGGAGGTGACATTTCAACTGAGTCTTAGTTAGGATGCACTTACGTTTACCAAGCAGGAGATGTTCGGACATCCTAACAGCAGCATAAGTCAAGCTTGGCAGCCTTGGAACATGTTGGAAACCAGCACAGCTAGACCTACTATGTGCCAGTGCTCAGAAGTCTGGTGCAGCAGAAAAATTCAGTCTAGATGCTGAGAAGACATCACCATCTGTCCTGGGTCTAGACTACCTTGCCGTCCTGCCTTCTGTTTAAGAAGTGCCCACAGAAGACCAAGGGGAGGACTTCAAGGAATTATGTCTCCAGAGGTAAAGGTTTGCAGAAAAGCTGGTCTAAGGGGAGGGGATAAACAGAAGCAGGTCTGAAAGTCAGAACTCCGCCCCCCCCCCCCAGCCACTGCTCCATCAGACCAAGCCTAGAATCTCAGCCACCTCCTGCTTATGGGAATCCCACTATCCCTTCCTGGATGTTGAAGAGTTCTGACAGCTTTGGAATAGAGTCAGTTCTGCCAACAGAGCTGTTCCCATCATCCCCAGAAGCCATTAGGTGGCTCAGCCACCACCCTCACATAAGGCAAGAGGCAAATCACAACTTCTCTCCCATTTTCCCAGCCTGAAGTTGCAGAATCCTAGTCTCTAGCAAGCTGAGCACTTCAGAGCTCTGTCCGAGCCCCCTTTCACCAAACCCGATGGATGAGGTATTTTTTTTTCCTGAGGGGGGTTCTTCCTTCACTTCTCCTTTCCCCTGGCCTCTTACCTGTCTCTGCTGGCATTGGTTCAATGACAGGACTGTAATATCCTGAGTCCAGACTCTTTTTTTTTTTTTTTTGAGCAAACCCAGCCAAAGATTTTGTTGGCCAAGTGGGGAAATATTTCATCCCTACTTCAGAAAGGCCAGCAGTGGCCTGAGAGCTGAGTGGATTCCTTGTGGGAAAATCATGCCCCACCTGATGTATTTGATCAAATACATCCCGGACCTGAGAGTATCTCTTTCTGCCATTTGGGGATTAAGGTTTTCTACAGCTCTTTCATTCACAGCGTCTACATCTCATCCAGGAGACGGCACTGCCCCATAAATCAGGCTGCGGAGGACAGTCAGGGTCAGGAGTCTCCTTAAACTTCACCCGGTGCCTGCCCTCTTCCCAACCACCACCACCTGGGGCCGAGTTTGCGGGGCTCACAGGCAGTGGCCCTGGAGGGAGCATCCGGAGTCGATGAACTTGTTCCTCCCACTCGGTTAGCCCTGGCAACGTTCTTCCTTTAAAAAATAAAAAATATTTATTTATTTATTTTTGGCTGCACTGGGTCTTCATAGCTGTGCTTGGGCTTTCTCTGGTGGGGGAGAGCTGAGGCTATTCGTCAGTTGCAGTGCTCGGGCTTCTCATTGTGGTGGCTTCTCTTGTTGCAGAGCAAGGCTCTAGGACACATGGACTTCAGTAGTTGTGGCTCCCAGACCCTAGGGCACAGGCTCAGTAGTTGTAGCCCACAGGCTTAGTTGCTCCATGGCGTGTGAGATCTTCCTGGACCAGGGATGAAACCTGTGTCTCCTTCATTGGCAGGCAGCTTCTTTACCACTGAGCCACCAGGGAAGCCTCCCTAGCAGCTTTCTTAAGCAGCACTAGAGAAGCATGGGGGACTGGTATTCATGGAGGACCTCCTCTGTGCCAGGCAGAGTCAGGCACTTTGCGGATGTCATTCTCCTTTTACACACGAGGAGTCTCGATTCAGAAGGCTAGACTAAGAATGCTGTAGCTGCCTTGGCATCCCAAAGGATCATGCAAATTCATTCAACCCTTCCTTCCTTCCTTCCTTCCCCCGCTTCATCCCTTCATCCTATAGAGAGCCTTGATTACTGAGTATCTGCCAGGAGCCACACTCAGACAGGCGGCTACTTAATGAGAATGAGTCAGGCTGGACTTGCCCTTGCATGGAGCTGGCATCTTGGAGACACCTGTCCTTCCTGAGGCGGGGCGGTGGGGGGTGTTTCTATGAGACTGTGATGCACAGTCTGAATATAAAAATAATACCAATGAGGGTTATAATACAGATGACTATACTAAAATTAATGAGGAACAGGAGGAAGCAACTCCTCATTAGCAAGATGGAAACAATACCTATTTTATTAGCTGTTGAAATGCTCATTTAAAAATCTCTGGATGCAGGATGTTATAATCAACCTTGCCTTCTACTTGAAGTGATTGAAATCTTTGCAGGATTCTTCAGAAAATCTGACTAGTTCATGTCTATACAATGCCCAGTATCCATTCTATACACATGAGCTGATATTTTGTGTGTTGACTTTTGGGAAGCCGAGGTCTTCTTGGGTCCTGAACACTTGAATTTCTCATTCTTCTCTTCTGAGTTGGCTCAAAGTGAATACGGTGTCATCTTGGCATGACCCGTGGGATTCTCTCAATTCTCTCTCTAGCCTGGCTGATGTCAGAGACCCCCAGCCTCCTTCCCCAGGAAAGAGAGGCAGTATCTGCTGGGGCTGGACAAAAGAGCCACTTACCTATGAGAGCTGAGGGACCAGAATTCTAGTCGGAGGCCCTCCTGTGAGCTTGGGCAAGTCACAAGACATCCGGCAGGGTCTTGGTAAAATGCAATGAGTGCACGCAAGGCAGGATAATTTAGGAGAATCTAATGAAGAGCTTGTTTGTACAGATGTGGGCGGAATGTAGGGAACACAGCAGAGGACAGGGTGGAGTCCCCACTGGGGGACAACCCCATGCTCAGGCCTGAAGGGTTAAAATAAGGGAGCAGGCACTCAACTGGGAGTCAGAGTGCTGTGCCGAGTGAGAGTCACCCTGCCGGATCTGTAAGCTTTGGTGGAGGGATCAGAGGTCTGCAGTGAACCCTCGAGAAAGGAGCAGGGGACCAAATATACCCACCGTTCTCTCCTTTCTCCATCCAACTCTCTCTGACCTGCTAGAGCTCCCACTGGCCAAGTCTAGAGAGAAACTGATACAGGCAGTCACTGATGTGGTTTCCAAAAGATTTTTCTCAGGACAGAAAGCTGAATAAAGAAGGGTGGACCATGCGTCTCGAGGGAGAGACAGATGTCTTACACATCTCTCCTCTCTGACCCTCAGTCACAACCTCTTATTAATGAAGACGTGGTTTCAAACCCTTTATCCTAGTGGCAGAATTTGTCCTCTGTAAAGGATGCTATGAAAATCATCAACACAGAAGGCATATCAAAGTGGTCTGCTCTGCTTCAAATGAGGGTGTCAGAACAAGGTTCCCACATCCCAGCAGCTCCCTCATCCCTTGGGATTCAAAAATCCTTCAAAAAAGGTTTACATGGACACAAACCAAATATTCTTAGGTCATTTTAGGATTCACAGTAGCCCCTCCTCCTCATAAGATTTCCTCCACTGAACTCGCAGCATGTCTGAAGTTCCCACGTCACTCCCTGACTTTCAAGTCAAGTTCATAACACCCGAGAAACAGTCTGATCTTATTCTATTAGCCTTGATAAAGTTTAGGTCCGGAAATCAATGCCCAGGTTAGGCTGTATTCGACATAATTGCCACCAAAGGAACGTCTGAAATGTCACATTGAGCTGGGAACACTCAGTTCTTCTTGCCTTTTGAGTCTCCCACATTTATGTCTTTTCTTTCTTTAGCTTTGGCATTTAAACTTCCTCCCCACCCTCCCCTTCTCCCCTTCTTACTCTGTCTCTCTCTGTATTTAGAAATGACTGTAGAAATGCAGATATTAAAACTCACATTCTCTCTCTCTCTCTGGCTGCCACAGCATAACTTATTCTGATCTGACTGTCCTAGGAATTTTAGCTCCACAGTTCAGAGTATGGACTTTGACATCAGAATAGCTTTGTTGTAAGAATCAAAGAAGATAATGCATGTAAAACACTCGACACAGTTCCTGGCAAGTAGCAAGGTCTCCAAGCAATTTTATTATTATTACTTTCTAAAGGATAATGTACAGTCTGTCCCCAAAGCCTCCTGCCTCGGTCACTATGGAATTCTAAAATCAAGTTGTTTCCTATTCGATCTGAGCCTTTGCACTAAAATAAATAAATGCATTTGATAAAAAAAAATTCATCAGAAACTATATGTGAGATACAAGAATACAAAGATTTTAAAAAAGACATTGCAAGAATGGGTAAGTTGCGAGGGTAGCATTGACGTATATACACTATCATGTGTAAAGTAGAGAGCTAGTTGTAAGCTGCTGTAGGGCACAGGGACCTCGGCTTGGTGCTCCGTGATGACCTAGAGGGGTGGGGGGGAGGGGGGCTCACGAGGCGGGGAGGATATACACATACATATGGCTGATACACTTCATTGTACAGCATAAACTAACACAACATTATACAGCAATTATACTCAGTTAAATAACTGATTAATCAATTAATTAATTAAAAAGAAAGGGAACGACCTAGGTCCTGCATGTCTGTGGGCAGATAAGAATTCCGTGTTAGATATAGTGGCCAGAAAAGTTCCCTCAGAGAAGGTGATATTGAAACAAAAAACAGAAAACAAAAGTGATGTAGAAAGCCACATCGATATCTGGAGGAAGAGCCTTTCAGGAAGAAGGAACAGTAAGCACAGTGGCCCAGAGGCAAGTGTCTGATTTTGGCAAAGAATTGCAGGGAGCCTGGCATGGTGGGAACAGAGCGGGTGATGGAGAGGGTATCAGGATTTGAGGTTAGAGCACTAATAGGGCACCTGGATGAGGAAGGTCTTTGACTTTGACTCTGATGAAAACCATTGGAGGGCTTTGTGCAGACAAGAGATATGGTGTGACTAATGCATGAACAGACCTTCTCTGACTATTCTATTAAAACTGCACTAGCGCGTAAGCACTGTTTGAAGCTATTGCAATAAAACAGAGATGATGGTGGCTTGCTCCAGATAGGAGCAGCAGGGATTTTAAGAAGTGGTGGGAACCATGTGGATATTGGCCGAATGGACTCATGGGGGCCAAGGAGGAAGAGATGGGATTGAGGCTTGATGACAAAAATGTAGCTTGAGTTCTTCATGACCTGGGCAATCGAATGAATCTCAAAATGTCCTTCAGTTCCTTTTCATGCATGACTCGATCCCTCTCTTTTCTCCCTAAACTCAATGGGGTTGTCAACTTGCAGTCTGTCTCAGCATCTCAGAGGCTGGCTGCCTTTTGGGGATGACTGTGCATCACCCATAGCAAGTGGGGTCCAAGTGGGTTGAACAGGGATAGCCAAGCCACATCTGTGCTGAACTGCTGCCTATTGTTACCCCGTTGTAAAAGTGGAGAGGCCCATATATTTATAACTCGCCGAGCTATGGGTCAGCATCTTCGGAAGGGCACGTTGCTGTCTGCACCCTACACTGCAGGGAGTTGCCTCAAGGAAATGCATTAAGGAGAATCAGCAGGAGGCAAGGGTACCATTGGTCAGGCTCCCTCCCTCTCAATTATTCATCGCTCATAATTTCCAGCAAATCACTGGCTGTTCATTGGTGATCATCCATTATTGAAGCACTTCCTAGGGCCTGGGCCAGGTTTTCGGGAGCTTAGAGCTGGGGCGTACTTTTGAAAGCTGTTAGACAACCCCCAGGGAGACAGGGGTCTCCGGAGTGGTTGGTCATCCGCTGAGGATACACCTTTTAATTGTTGGCATTTGTGGGAGCCTGGGATTGGTCAAGATCCAGCGTGTGGTTTACCATCAGTAATTGACAAGGCCCTGCTGTTTTAGGCGTATGTGTGTGTGTTAAGTTGCTTCGTCTATGGGGATGTTGGTGGACCCCAATGGTTACAAGCCTTCTTGCTGTTCCCAAGAGTTCAGTGTACCGTTATTGGCTTGTGTTCTTAAAGATTCAGCTACTACAAATATATAGATGCTGCTCCTCTCAACACTCTCTGGGCCAACAATTTGGCAATTGAGTCAAAAGGACTGGAGGTTATAGACCATTATAGACACCAGAGAGGTATCTTATACCCTAGTGAACAATACCCTCATCCAGCCAGAAGCCTGGAAGTTACCCTCTATCTCTTGCTCTTTTTCCTCCCCAACAATCTATCCCAGATTCCCCCAGTCCACCTCCAATTCCTCTTGGATCTACATCCAGTATGTAATAAACATATATGTCACTTAATTCCCACGTCTTTATCTTTCTGCCACCGTTACTTTGCTCTGTGTTGCATTTGGGTGACAGCTACATCTTCCTTCCTGATCGTCTTGCCTCTTTCTAATAATCCATTCTCCATTCAGCATCCACAGTGAAGTGAAGTGGCTCAGTTGTGTCCGATTCTTTGCAACCCCATAGACTGTAGCCTACCAGGCTCCTCTGTCCATGGGATTTTCCAGGCAATAGTACTGGAGTGGGTTGTCATTTCCTTCTCCAGGGGATCTTCCCAACCCAGGGCTCGAACCCGGTCTCCCACATTGTAGAAAGATGCTTTACCATCTGAGCCACCAGGGAAGTCCCCTAATCAGATAACATTACTCTCATTCTCTAAACCCTTCAAACGGCTCCCCATTGCAATTGTAATTAACTATTTTGTCTGGTGTACAAACTAGCTCTTTACCACCTCACACAAGAGCATTCCTCTTTACCTCGCTGATCTTTGGTCAGCTACTTGAGCAAGCTTTTCCTGTACCAGTGTTCTTGCATAAGCTATTCCTCTTGGGATGTTTGCACAACCTTTAGGGATGGTCTTCCAGCAGATTCTTCTGTATCTGTCCCCTTCACATAACTCAGGCCTTAAATGCCACTTCTTTGAAGAATCTTACCCTGACCACCCTATCTCCAGCAGGTTGCCTTCCTCCTCACCCTGCTAGTCTCCATCACTGGATTCTGGTTTCTTCCTTTGTAGCTTGCATGCCATTTGCCAATGGCTGTTTATTTGTTTTTTGTTTTAAAATTCAGACTCCAGGAAGCTCCCCAGTGGTCCAGTGATTAGGATTCGATACTTTCACTGCCATGGCCCAGGTTCAATCCCTGATGGAGAAACTGAGATCTTGAAAGCCACGTGGAATGGTCAAAATAAAATAAAATTCAGATTCCATCACAGACCGTAAACTTTATAAGATCTCTACCAGTGCTTAGCACAAGGCTCGACACACAGTAGGTGCTCAGTAAATATTAGTTCTTATATGCATACATGAGTAAATAGATAAGGTAAACATTTTATGATTCCAAAATAGTGTCTGTGAATCTAAAAAATGTGTGCCATCTCCTACTATACTCCCAACCTTTGGTGACTGGAAACCTTAGCATTCTTCATGCTAACAAAGATGCACCCATAGTTGTAGCATCTTTAGTTCAGTTCAGTTCAGTTGCTCAGTCGTGTCTGACTCTTTGCGACCCATGAACTGCAGCATGCCAGGCCTCCCTGCCCATCACCAATGCCCGGAGCCTACGCAAACTCATGTCCAGTGAGTCAGTGATGCCATCCAACCATCTCATCCTCTGACGTCCCCTTCATCTCCTGCCTTCAGTCTTTCTCAGCATTAGGGTCTTTTCCAATGAGTCAGTTCTTCCCATCAAGTGGACAAAGTTTTGGACCTTTCAGCTTCAGCATCAGTCCTTCCAATGAATATTCAGGACTGATTTCCTTTAGGATGGACTGGTTGGATCTCCTTGTAGTCCAAGGGACTCTCAAGAGTCTTCTCCAACACCACAGTTCCAAAGCATCAATTCTTTGGTGTTCAGCTTTCTCTACAGTCCAACTCTCACATCCATACGTGACTACTGGAAAAACCATAGCTTTGACTAGACTGGCCTTTGTTGGCAAAGTGATGTCTCTGCTTTTTAATATGCTGTCTAGGTTGATCATAGCTTTTCTTCCAAGGAGCAAGAATCTTTTAATTTCATGGCTGCAGTCACCATCAGCAGTGATTTTGGAGACCAAGAAAATACAGTCTGTCACTGTTTCCACTATTTCCCCATCCATTTGCCATGAAGTGATGGGACCAGGTGCCAAGGTCTTCATTTTTTGAATTTTGAGTTTTAAGCCAACTTTTTCACTCTTCTCTTTCACTTTCATCAAGAGGCTCTTCATTTCCTCTTAGATTTCTGCCATAAGAGTGGTGTCATCTGCGTATCTGAGGTTATTGATATTTCTCTCGGCAATCTTGATTCCAGCTTGTGCTTCATCCAGCCCGGAATCCACGTGTTTTCCCCTCCTGGAAAAGGGACTCCAGTGCAACAAGCCTGGCAGACAATTGCCCCTCCTCTGCCTGAACACTGCCAAGCCATGGGCAAGTCTAATCAGTATATAGCCTTCCGTGGCTGGACAACTGGGACTATTTGAAGGGTTTTTCTTATAGTGACTCAGAACCTGCTTTCATGAAGATGCCTATCATTTTATTTTATTTACATAGTTCAATGAAGAATGTGGACTCCAGAGTTTTCTAGACTTCAAGTTTCTTCTTTTTATAAAAAATTCATTTGTTTATTTGGGTGCCAGTCTTAGCTGAGGCACGTAGGATCTTGGTACCCTGACAAGGGATTGAACCTGGGCCTCCTACGTTGGGAGCACAGAATTTTAAGCAGTGGACCAACAGGGAAGTCCCTGCTGGCTACACAACTTTGGACAAGTGGCTAAACCTCGCCCAAACTCAATGCCATTTTCTGCAAAATAGAGATAATGATATTATTATTACAGAGGCAGAATGGAAAGGAATTAAGAGTATACACTCTGGGGCCAGCCAGAGCCTCTGGGTTTGACCCCAGGCTTTCTGCTCACTTACTGAGGGACCTGTACAAGTAGCTTTCATTTCTGTGTGACTCAGTTTCCCATCTCTAAAGCTGAGCTAATAATAATATCCATTCAGCTCATCAGTTGTTTTTTTTTAAAAATAAGTGGTTCAATACATGGGAAATATCTAGTGCCTGGCATGTAGTAAGTACTCAATCAATGTTGTCATCACCCCCATGATGATGGATCTCCTCCTGCTACTTATCTTGGATTTTATTGTCCCAGATTTTTGCCCTGCTCTTCAAAGGGATCCAAAGGAATTAAGCGTGAACTAGGCAAAAGCCAACCATCCCATAAGCAGGGAGCAACATTCACGCTGTTCCATAGCCATAGGCAAACACCCCCATGGGGCATCAGTTGATGCAACAGAATCTGTATTTGGAAATTCCTGAATTGCTGTGTTTTTTTGTTTAATCAGTTCACTGATTGCTGGTTTATTCAGCTGAGTGTCATACTTAACTGCATTCTCTGGCAGGAAAACCGGAAAAAATGAAAAAAGGATTGTGTTTGCAGTGGGGGGTGTGTATGTGTGTGTCCACATGCATTTGAGAGCTCTTAGGGGCTTTCATCTGGAGGAGGGCATGGCAACCCACTCCCTCATTCTTGCCTGGAGAATCTCCATAGACAGAGGAGCCTGGTGGGCTACAGTCTATGGGGTCACAAAGAGTCAGACATGACTAAATGACTAAGCACAGCACAGCATAGGAGCTTTCATAACCTAATGTTCATCGAGCACGTCCAGAAAGGAGACACAGTGTACAGGAATCCAGACTGATTTGGCTATAGGATATTTGTGTTTGGGGAACATCTCTTAAACTTCTATTAATGACTCATCAGATTAGATTTGTAGATCAAACCAACTGCTTAAAAACAAGCAGGTGCCGGAAACACTTACAGAGTTATTGCCTGATTCAACTCAAGAATGCCTCACAGCTCATCTGAAGTTTTCATGGTAAACAGGCTGCGTTCCTCCAGAACCCCAAACTGTTTTGGTATCAGATGGCCCTGGTTTCTTAAGCACGACAGAGCCCTCTCCCACTTCTAGGAGAAGCTTTGACTTGCAGGGTCCATGGGGCTCAGTGAGATCTCAAAGTCTACCTTTAGAAGAAAGGAATGAAAAAATGATGGATAGCCACTGACACCTCTCTGATGTTTTCTTTCTGCTTGGATCATGTGGGCTCCTTCTTGTTGACAATAACATCTAATGACTTCGACATGTTGGTGGTTTTCAGACATCGCTCCGAAATAAGGGTGTGAAGCAAGACAGTTCTCCTGAGAACCTTCTGAATAGAGTGTTCCAGGAAAGTTTCAAAGGACCAAGTCCTAGTTCCCATAGTGATCAAAATGTTCATTTTTCTTATTTTTTCAAATATATATTTATTTGGCTGTGTTGGGTCTTAGTTGCATCATGTGAGGTCATGCGTCATTGTGTCACAAGATCTCTCTAGTTGTGTCTCGAAGTTCCAAACCACGTGGGCTTTGTTGCTCCAAGGCATATGGGATCTTAGTTCCCCAACCAGGGATTGAACCTCCATCCCCTGCATTTTAAGGCAGATTTTTAACCACTGGACCACCAGGGTAGTCCCTTCATTTGTCTTCTTCACCCCAGAGAGAATCTACGGTGTTCTGCATAACAGTGTGAGGAAGGCTGAATAACTCCAAGAGTAATTAACTCCCTGGAATATTTCTATTGTTTTAGAGATCTTTTAAATGCCTGTGTAATTTAATGAAGAGACACAAACTCCATTAGGCTAATTACATCCTATGATGAAGGCCAGGCTAGGAAGACAACAAATTAAATTTTTCCTTGATGTTCTTCTTTATGCTCACTCTCACATTTAAGTGATGAGGTACATGTTGATTGCAAAGGTTTGGGTCTTAGTGTTTTGTTGGGTCTTTATCTAGTTATTCTCTGCACACACTGCAAAAATGACTGGAAATTCAAATACAGTTTTATTTATCACAGGATTATTTATTAATCCTGAAGCAGAAAATATAACCCCCTAAAAAACTTAGCATGCATAACTGATAAGCAAAGAGAATACTAATTCAAGAATTAGCTAATTGCTTTTTTCCCCCAATTAGCTGATCTTTATTCATTGACTAGAATCCTACTAAATTTCCAATTAATCGTGTATTGAAGGCAGATTATGGCAGATGAAGTGACCTCATTCATTGCTTAGCAATCTCTGATAGGAGCCCTGTCTAAACTCCCGGAAGTTCCAAGAAAAGTCCCTCATGCCGTGAGATATCTGGGCCAACATAGAAGGAAATGAGCATTTTCCAAACACATGCAAAAAAAAAAAAAACCCTGGGGATACTGGTGAGGTTTGATCATGCGGTCAAACACAAAAGCCTAAGAACTCCACCCCCAAGGATTAACACTAGGTCCTCACATCTTTCACTGTGGTTTTTTCATATTTCTGGGATGAACATTCTCCGGAGTTTAGCACATTTTCTTCAGCATGTTCAGGAAGTTCGTTAGCCCTGACCTATGACTCAGCTCTGGTCACAAGCTCAACTATCTTCGAAGATTTATTGAGAAAGTCCAGGTCTTGGACCAGTGGGTTGATGGAAAAACTGGATTGCTCATGTTGGATCTTCAGTTCTCTGTGGGCTGGGTTTTTTGCCATCTTGGTCCTGTCCAGGTGCCTGTGTGGATGCCTCAGTTTTTATTTAGGCTCCACTTTATATAAATCTATCCATCACCTCTGAGCTCAGCCCTCTACTGAAAATGCTTACGTGGCTCTATCCAGAGGCTGTGTGATGGTGGCTGTGGGTACTGGGTCCAAAAATCAGATCCCATGTTCGGAGTTGCTAACTAGCTGTGATATGCAATGATTTCATATGCAAAATCAAATCTATATTAAGTAGGTAGGAACTATAGTTATGGCTATGAAAGCTGAATGGGTTTAGGGGAGCAGTCTACCAATGTATGCTACTTACATCGAAGGGGATCAAAAAATAAGGTGCATGGGCAGAGGACAAGAAGTATGGCAGCATGGACAGATGTGTGATGCAGCAAAGGGAGCAGAATGTCAACAGCAGCATCTAGGCGGCGGGTATGCAGATGTTCTTTGTGTAATTACTTCAACTTCTCTGTGTGTTTGAAAATCCGCACGATACAATTTTGAGGACATAAAACGGAACGACTTGACCCTTTTCTCCTGGATGGTACAGGGTAAATATGTGAGGTCTAGAATTACTAAAGCTATTTTACTCCCTATTCTATTCTAGAATAGCCATTCTATTCTACTTTTAGACCTCTAAATTAAGGGAGGTCGGAAAGACAGCAGGGGCTTCCCAGGTGGCCTAATGGTCAAGAGCCCACTTGCAAATGCAGGAGACCTAAGAGATACGGGTTCAGTCCCTGGGTCAGGAATATCCCCTGGAGGAGGGCATGGCAGTCCAGTCCAGTATTCTTGCCTGGAGAATCTCATGGACAGAGAAGCCTGTCGGGGTACAGTCCATGGGGTTGCAAAGAGTCAGGCATGACTGAAGTGACTTAGCATGTACACACTCACAACAGTCCGAAGGGGGTTGCCACGTGGTCTGACACACAGTAGAGGGAAACTGGGCCACCATTTGAGCTGCTGGATCAAGCCTTACTTGAAGTCCATCTGTTTCTTGCATTCCCAATTACATGAGCCAATATATCTTCTTTACTGGTTACTGCTACTTATTAAAATATTCTTAACCAATAAGTCAGACTGGACCCTTCTGGGGATATAAAGGAGAGGTGAAGCAAGTATCATTCTAGGCACAGAGAGCAAGCAGCAAGACCAACATGAAAATACACAGGCAATAAAAGAGAGATGAGGGTTTGGATGAAATCAAAACTGTGGGTGAAAGAAAGATAAACAGGAGAAAAATATTCGACTCGAGCCAAGTTCTGAAAGGTGTCCTATTCCCTAGGTGGCAACTTGACATTTCTTCCCTGGGAAGTAGGGAGCCATAGAAGGTTCCACACAGGAGGGTGCATGAGTGGGGAGTTGCATTGCAGCCCAAATGAACACCTGCCCCAGGGCAGATGGTTTGGCAGACTTCTTCCTCCAACCGTGTTTTTCTCCTTTCTCTGAGCCACATAACCACCTTACTCACAAGAAAAAGGCTATTAAAAATGTATTTTATCGATTATCCTTGGCCTACAAAACCTTGCTCCAAGGAGAAACAGTTTCCCAGCCAAACCCTCACCATCCAGCATGCCAAACCTCCCTTTCTTCCGCAGGAAGAGCTGGAGGTGATATCAGGGTATCCAAAGGGAGGGTACCTTCTCATCTGTGAGGTCAGGAGGGAGCTCGAAGGGCCCCCTGAGCGTCTCTCCTGAGATGGCTTTTCCCATCCAGCCGCACGTAAGGTGGTTTCCTGTTCTAAATATTTAACGCGATGCCTTCGGTATACCCTCTAGAGAATGAGAACTAACAAGCTGATGTTTATGAAGCGGGAGGGTGATGATCACCGAAAGACACACACTCAGACACAACGAACCAAACAACCTTAATTCCACCCCCATTCCCAGAACCGAAGGAACGTTCATGATTTATGGCTCCACTTGCAGAAGGAGGGAGGAAAAAAAAAGAAAAAGAAAAAGCTCTCATTTCCCTAAGAGGGGCAGCAACTAAAAGAAGCAGCTTTGCTTGGGCTCCCTTTGAAACCAGAAACCCCACTCCCTTTGCCCTGACGGCTTCTGAGCGGAGCCAGAAAGAATGCTCTGTGTACACTTTTAACCTTCCTCCCCTCCCCAAGAGAGGGCTCTGGAAATTCTCTCAGTGCATTGGACTCCTAGAGAGATGGGAGACCCCCACTGCAATGGGGATGGGGTGATGGGGGGAGAGCTGCTTGGGGACGTCTGAGAGGTGTTTTTCTGTGTGTGTATGTGTGTGCTTCTGCATGCTTGAATCTCAAGGTCAAATAGCAATTCTGGAACACCCAGCACTGTGCAGAGGCTTGCGGCTTATCAGCAAACCCTCTTTTCAGCCACATTTTCTGGGGTCAGCAGGGAGACCCTGAAGTCACTGACTAGTGTGGGGAGCTGAAGCTGGGACAGGGTCTGAGCTTAGTAGAGGGTCCCCTAGAGAAGAGATGGGCTGAAGCATTAGGAGCTGGTTTTTGGCACTGAGAGGAGGGTGATAGGTTTCGAGGGGGGACAGTCTTGAGGAATAAGGAGTTGTTAGCAAAAGCAATATTCAAGGGACTTCCCTGGTGGTCCAGTGGTTAAGACTTTGCCTTCCAATGTAGAAGAGGCAGGTTCAATCCCTGGTCGGGGGAGTAAGATCCAGCATACTTCAGGGCCAGAAAAAATCAAAACATAAAACAGAAGCAATATTGTAACAAATTCAATAAAGACTTTTAAAAGTCTAAACCCTAATCATATTCAAACTGTTTAATGACCCGTATGGTAAAGAAGCAGGCCAGTTCGAATAGATGTCAGCTGTAAACAATCAGTAAAATTGTACCTGAGTTTACAGAGGACAACCTCACTGTGTGTTGGATAATATCCTTTTTTCTAAAGGGATGACAGTACTATCTGAACTCAAATGAATCTGAAAGGTCATATTGGCATGATTGCAAAAAATAATAATTCATGAACTACTAGCCAGATGAGAAAACTTCATACCATTGAAGAAGTCCCAAAGTGATACCACACAGGAAGAAACAAAAACTCAGCAAGGTTGTCAATAGCACTTTTTGCTTGTTTGTTTTGGTCAAATGATTTTGGAGAGAGCCTTCAGTTCAACAAAGACCACCCCCTCCTCCACTGCTTTTTTTCTAACTGCAGAGTTTCTCAGAGCCTTGAAGAATGCCTCTAAAGAAGAGGGTGGATAGAGCTTATGACATTGCTTAACTCTTTTCTTGAGGAGCATCTTCTGGAAGTAGCTGGTACTTGGAAAACTGTTGGGAAACAAGGCTGTTTTTCTAGAAAGGACTAGGTTTTCTCAGGAGATAGTGAGTTCATAGCCAGTGGAGGTAATAAACTGGGAGTAGACAGGATCATTGGGCTTTCTCACAGGAGATCTATATTGAGGGCTGGGTATTGGATTAGGTACATTTCAAAGGCCATTCCAATCCTGGGATTCTGGCATTCTGAGTTAGAGACTCCACTGGACACACAAGGAAAGCCAAACCTTTCGAACCTATGACTTTTGTCTTGTTATTCAACAAAAGGAATTTATTTTCCTTCTCAATGTGCACTGGTCTTCTCTTTTCAGATACTACTCATGTTTATCAATATTATTATTGATAGTAGCAAATATTTATAAAGTGCTTACCACATGCTGGGCACCATGCCAGAAGTCTACATACTTTATCTCATGTAATCCTTTCAGCAAAGTGGCAAAGCAAGTTCCTTTGATCTTCATGTTATGCCTGCGGCTCCAAGAGGTCATGCGACTTGATCATGTGACTTGAACAGACAGTAGGAGAGCTGAGGAGCAAACCCACCTCTGACTCTAGAACCCAAGGTTGGCTGTGGAATGGCAATTGCGGAACCATGATTGGCATCTGGAATCAGACAAGACTGACTGACAGCGAAGATTCTATTAGCCAGCTCTGTAACCTTGAGCAAATTACTTGAATTCTCTGGGCCTCCGCTTTCTCTATCACAGGAGGAACTGAGCAAAATAAATCTGATGCTCTTGAATTGCATCAAAAGAGGTACAAGGGACTAGAAAAAGGGGCATACATTCATTATTCATCTACTCACTACTTATCTATCCATGAGTAACCACCCCTTGTGTATACACGCATGCATGCTCTGCCATGTCCGACTCTTCATGACCCCATGGACTGCAGCCTGCCAGGCTCCTCTGTCCATGGGATTTCCCAGGCAAGAATACTGGAGTGGGTTAAAAATTCCTTCTCCAGGGGATCTTCCTGACCCTAGGATTGAACCTGTGTCTCTTATGTCTTCTGCACTGGCAGGCGAATTCTTTTTACTATTGTTATTATTTATAGAAATCTTTGATGCATATGAAGCACTGCAAGTCTCGTTAGGTGATGGGGATTTTTTTTTTCCTTAGTTGGAAGTTCAGGCCAGTCACTGATTCGACACCAAAGTCACCGTGTGACAAATCTCTTCTCAGAGCTTCAGTTTCCCCATCCATGACATAAGGGGTTAAACTTACATGCTTTCCAACTCTGACCGTCTCTAAAGCAGTATTTCTCAAAGTGGGTGCCATGGATCATCCACATCAGACTCATCTGAGATATTACATAACTATTTCACCCAAGACATCTGGAGTGGGAATTTGCATTTTTAGCAAGCTCTCTGCTTAATTCCTGCATGCATACTATGAAAGAATTAGTCTAAATTGGCAATTCAAAGAAACCTTACTTCCAAGCCATTTTTCTAAAAACAATTCCTTTATTTTACCAAAGTGAGTCAGTCCCATGGCCAAAATGAATTGAGAAATGTCAATAATCAAAATCCTTGTTGGAGATTTGCAGTGTGCATTGGTATACTAAAGGCCCTGAATGCACTATAGTAGAAGGAAAAAGTAACTGAGTCTTGCCCCAGCATCTCTTGTATTTTGCCAATGGAAAATCTGCAAAGAAATCTCCACCCTCAGCTGCCTACGAAACTTGCTTGAAAATTAGTGTTCTGCAGAGCACTTTTTGAGAAAAATAAATAAATCTAGGTGACTGATATAAAACGCGCCAGAGTCAGAGCTCAGTACACAGTCACTGGTTGGTTGCCCAATAATGGAAATGAAACATAAATGGATTGTAGTTGGAGAGGTGTGTTAGGGAGTTAATGGGAACCCACACACCTCTGCTGGAAGCTCTCCGAGGGAGCACTTAGGAACTCCCCAAAATAGCACACTTAATCCTTTACGCCTGACTCAGGCCGGAGGAAGGCAATGGTCTGGGTGACTCAGCCCTGTGCTCCCTTTTGCTCCTAATTGAAACTGTTGACTTTGCCATCTAACCTCTTTGATGGTGCTGAAGTCAGGACTTTGCTCATCTCCGAGGTACCCAGGTTGCAGGAGCTCAGATTAGCTCCATGACTCAGGGGTTTACCCTGCCGCTTAGGCGTGCAGAACAGAACCCGGGTTGGCTCTACTACGTGTGAAATTCCTCCGTGCCTACCCAGTCCAAGCCCTCAGGGCCAGTTCTTCTCATACCCCCTCCGGAGCTTGCAGCTCAGTTCCAGTGTGGACACTGGCTGATCTGAGTCACCATGATGCAACCCCAGCTTCCTTGTTCTCCCTGAGGCTCCCCTTCTTTGTCCCACTGATCAAGTTCCTGGACTGAGAGTTGATGAGGGGCCTGAGTCAACCGTGCCAGTGCCAGGCAACATCTAAGTTCTTAAACCCTACAGTATTCTCAGCATCTCATGGCAAGTCGGAGACACAAAAGCTGCCTCTTGCAATTTCTTTGTTAATTCCTGAAGAATTCATCGAATGTTGCCTTGAGGATGAAAGCAGATGATGAGTGATTTGGGAACTGACTCAGAAAGGATGACTCCAGCCTTGTGTCACAGCGAGATTATTTTAGGAGAGGATGCAGGCATCAGGTTGGAAGTTAGAAACTTGCCTTTCTCAATTTTCCTTTCCAGATCATCAACCCATATCTTCAAGCTAGAATGCAAAGTCTCACTGGCTTGTGGGTCCCATGGAAGCCGGAAGCTCTTCTGTCTGGTCCAACACTTTATTCTCAGTGCCCAGATTAGAGGCTTAGTTACGAGCCTTACCTTCATGGCGTTTGTAACTGGGGAGGGTGGGCAAAGCCACACAGAGAGATGGACAGCATAATGTGGCAAGCAGGTCTCGTGAGCCGGACCATCATCCCACATATCCTGTGATGACATGTGCCAGTTCAGGGCTGAATGCTTCATCCTCACCACAACACTGCAGGGGGAGATACCATGCTTATCCTCATGGTCCAGATGGGGAAACTGTGGCTTTCAGTAGTGAAGCTGGTTTTTTTCCTTCTTGAAGGATATCTTTTAAGAGAGATTTCGGTATGTAAATAATTGTAGTAGACTCGTCTTTTGAGAGGAGAACAGAGTTTTTTGAATGGGAGACTCTACTCCTGTTGTTAGAACAGTGGGCCGGCTCAAGGGAGAGCCGACACATTTTGTGGGCTAGTAGTCAATTTTTACAGCCTCAAGTAAAAGAAAATTCCTGTTGGAAGGTTGGCATTAGGTGATTGGTTAAGATGCTGTAGGGTGAGTAAAAGAGTGGGTATTTTTTACCTAATATGGGGTCAGGGAGCTGGCCGGTTTAAATCCGATGGGAGGTGCTCATGGCAACAGTTGCTATGGGGCTCAGTCAGTTCCAGAGATGACCTTGGTACAGAGCTCCACATCTGTGGCCTCAGTGCAAGGCTTTACACCTGTGAGCTTGGTATAGGGCTCCACATCCCCTCTCTTTTTATTAATGGGCCAAATCCTTGGCCCCTTAACACCCTGCTCTTGACTAGAGATCCACCTGTGTCTTGGGCCATGAAGACCCAAGCCGTTGGGGAAAGGACTGTAGACCATTCTTAGCTTCTTCTTGCTAGACAAAGGCAATTGTAGACTATTTTTGAAAGTATTATTTCCTATTTTAATTTTTTTATTGAATTATAACTGCTTTACAATGTTGTGTTAGCTTCTGCTGTATAGTGAAGGTTCCTTAAGAAAACTAAAAACAGAATTACCATGTGACCCAGAAATCTCACTCCTAGGCATGTACCCTGAGCAAACCATAACTCAAAAGGACGCATGTACCTCAGCATTCACTGCCATACTTTATGCAATAGCCAGGACATGGGAACGACCTAAGTGTCCAAAGACAGAAGAATGGATAAAGAAGACCTGGTACATGTATACAGTGGAATAGTATTCAGCCATGAAACAGAATGAAACTGGTTCATTTGTATTGATGTGGAAGGACCTAGAGTCTGTCTCATAGAGTAAAGTAAGTGATGTCGCTGCCTTATATTATGCTGTCTAGGTTTGTCATAGCTTTTCTTCCAAGGAGAAAACATCTTTTAATTTCAAAGACCTGGAGACTTGAAATATCTAGATCCATCTGCAGGTGTAACAAGAGTCCAATGCGGCTGGAATGGAAGATGTTTGAGGGATGTTTGGGGGGCAGAGGGACAGAGAAGGAAATGAGGCTTGAAATGAAAGGCAGGGTCACCCTCTGGAGATGCTCTGAATCATGTTAAGGAGTTTGGACTTTATCCCGAAAGTGAAGGGAGGTGTGACAGATGCTTGTCACGCCCTAGCCCACATCCCAGGAGTCTCACGTCAGCACCCCATGTCTACTATGCATCGCCTCGTCTCTGCCTTGCATTTTCCAAAGCTGTAAAAGGCTTGCCCAGCCATGCATAGGCACAGCCCAGGACAGCAGAGAAGGCGACTTGGAGGCAACTCTAAACAAATAGAGGATGGGATAAATATGTATGTGTATGAGTCACTCAGTCGTGTCCAACTCTTTTGTGAACCTATGGACTGTATAGCTCACCAGGCTCCTCTATCCATGGGATTCTCCAGGCAGGAAAACTGGAGTGGGTTTTCATGCCCTTCTCCAGAGGATCTTACTGGTAGATAAATGCTCCAGTCTTTGTTTCCTCCAGTGGGAAAATTCTATAGCATGAGGCTTATTCTATGTAAATTTCCTAAGCACCCTAGCAGACTGAGCCCCAGGTACCCTCAGGAGGAACCAGTTTTATAAAAAATTTTGACTGGAGTGTAGTTGCTTTTTTTTTTTTTTTTAATGGACTTCCCAGGTGGCGCAGTGGTAAAGAATCTGCCTGCCAGTGCTGGAGATGCAGTTTCGATACCTGGGTCAGGAAGATCCCCTGGAAAAGAAAATGGCAACCCGTGCCAGCATTCTTGCCTGAAATAATATCATGGACAGAGGAGCCTGGTGGGTTGCAGTTCATGGGGTCGCAAAGAATCAGATACAATTGAGCGACTAAACAACAGCAGCAATGTCTTTGCTTTACAGTGTTCCGTTATTTCTAGCTTTTAAGCACACTCTCTATGACCTCTCCTACCTTCTCCAGCCTGACATGACTGAAGAGACGCATGCACACCCTTCTCTGGCCCACTGTTCTAACTCCTTCACTTCACTTTCCTGCTAGCATCTCTCAAATAAACTACCTGTATCTAAATCCCTCTCTCTGGCTTAGAGGGGGAAACCAAAGACAAGATGATGCTGGCATGTTCCAAGGCAGGAACTGGAAATAATGATGAGTATTTGATGATGATCAGATCAGAGGCCCAGAAAGCTCATTCCAGGGGTGTCTGGGATGGAAGATGGATTAGAGGGAGGAGGGACATGAAGCAAGAGGAAAGGAAGCAGTCAGGAGGCTAGTAGGAGCATCTTGAGGAAGAATAACCTGGGCCAGACCCAGGGGAGTGGTGATGGGTAGAACAAAGACTATCCAGGGTGTCAAAATTTCTGTCCCCAAAACAAAGCAATGGAAGAATATTCTTCCAGTCCTGAACTGAGCTGGGTGTCTCTTAGCACCCTGGAGCCACAGTAAATCTCAGATCTACAGTGAGTGCCTTTCTGAGCCCCTGACTCCAGGGGCAGAGAGCGATAATCCCTTTCAAAAAGTGTTTCGAAGTAGAGGGTGGAGTGGAAGGTGTTTTTACAAGGCTCCAACCAAAATGGGATGAAACACACACATGCACACACATACACCCTCAGCTCTGCCCATGGGGGAGAACAGAGCAATTACTATTTACTCCAAAAATCTGGAGTGATTTGTGGAAGGGGAGGGGGGTGGTTATTTATAATGTGCAGGGGGAGGAACTTTTGGCTTCTGATGCTCTCCAGTAAGTGACAACCAGCCTGAGGGGAGTTTTATCTCCTGGTGATGAACTTGTTTTCACCAAACAGAGGTATTTGAAGAAAGCAAACCTCATGGATGCAAAAGAAAAGGAGATGATAGGTAGATAGACAAAAAGAAGGGTGAAGGGAGGCAGTCATTGCTGGTTTTGTGCTGTACTTTGAAGTCTTAGAACTAGAAGCAGTCATAAATTTACTGGTGTGAGAGATAGGTAATAAATACCTCTCTGACTGTAGGGTGTTTCAGCTCATGTGGACTCCAGTAGCACCCAGAAAGCTCCCTCCTGGCCCCCACCTGTCTTCTCCAGGATGCCCCCTGTTTCCAGAGTAACACAGTCATGCCATACTTGACCAGTTCCCCAGAAATATTTTTTTCTCCATCATGTTCTTCTAGCCTCTCTGGCCATACCCACCTGTTGGGTGTGCTGGGCGAGATGAGTCTCTGCTATGTGACTTGAAACTGTAACTCAACCTCTCTGAGTCTCAATGGCCTCATTTAGGCAACAAGAATGAATATGGATGCTCAGATATCAAGATTAAGTGAACTAGCTGGCAGGTTGAAAAGAGGCTGGTATGCACTATGCCTAATATATGCTATTAACCTTCTTACCTGAAGAAAATTCAGGGCAGCCTGACCTTTCCCTCACTTACTTGTCCAAACATTGCACCTTCCTCTTAAAGCAGTGGTTCCAAACCTTCTCTTTGAATCAGAATCAACTAGGGAACCTTTAATAATGCTAATGCCCAGGTCCCCTCCTGCCACTGATTCTGGTTCACTTGATCTGGAGAAGGGCCCAGCCTTTAGAATTTCCTCAAAGCTTTAGTGGTTTTAACGTGCAACCATGGTTGAGAAAGACTCTGTTAAGATGTCATCTAGCCTAGGGACATTCCTGGTGTTCCAGTGGTTAAGACTTTGCCTGCCATTGCTAGTTCAATCCCTGGTCAGGGAACTAAGATCTCACATGCCTCATGGCCAAAACATAAAACAGAAGCAATACTGTAACAAACTCAATAAAAACTTTAAAAATGGTCCACATCCCCAAAACAATCTAAAAAAAGAAACAAATAAAACACACACACACACACACACACAAAACAAACAAAACCTCATCTAGCCTAGAGATTGCCGAACCTGGCTCTCTGTGTCTGGGGACAGAGTAGTCATTCACCCCAACCTCATGTACTGAAATAGAATCTTTAGAAGAAATGCCTGAGAGTCTGCATTTTAAGATATTCTTTGATTCATTCTAGTTCAGAGGAGACATTCTTTGCTCTGGGAAGGTTTCCATGGAACCCCAGGTCCAGGTTGGGAAGCCCTCTCCTATGTGTCCATATTCCTTCCCTCTGCATGGTCATCAGGCAGAGTTTGTTATTTACTCTGGGTCATAACCAAATGTCTGTATCTCTTTTCATATCAGCAATGTTCAATCTGATTTCCTTGGCCCCTAGCCCAGTGGTTGACACATGGTAGGACCCCAGGAAGTACTTTTTTTGGCCATGACTTGCAGGATCTTACAGTTCCCCAACCAGGGGTTGGACTCGGGGCCATGGTAGTGAAAGCACTGAGTCCTAGACACTGAACTGCCGGGGAATTCTCCAATAAGTACTCTTGGAACAAATCGGTGGACAGGACTCCTTCATCTCTCCATGCCTCCTTCCCACATGGCAGCCTAGCAATGCCCAGTTACTCTGAATCTACTTCCAAGGGTTTGCAAATGCTGCATCCTGTATCTGAGCCCCCATGGAGGAGATGCTCCCAGGGTTATCTAACTACCAGCATCCCAGGGTGACAGAATGCCAGAAGGAGGGTAATGATGGCAGAGGAGACCTCACATCACCCACAGCATGCCAAGAGAGCTACCGTGTGCTTGATTGGCAAGCTGTCTCATTCCCACCCCATCCCCTAGATTAATAATTACACAGTGTACTCTCAGGAAAAGAGCATAGACTTGGGAGTCAGAGAGCCCCAAGTTCAAATCCTGTCACTTACTAGCTGTGTGACCTTGGGAAAATCACTTAACCTCTCTGAGCGTCAGTGTCTACTTCTTCAACTTGGGGTGGTGGAAGTGTTAGTAGCTCAGTTGTGTCCGACTCTTTGCAAACCTATGGATTGCAGCCCTCCAGGCTCCCTGTGTCCATGGGATTCTCTAGGCAAGAATGATGGAGTAGGTTGGCATGCCCTTCTCCGGGGGATCTTCCCAACCCAGGAATCGAACCTGGGTCTCCCGCTTTGCAGGCAGACTGAGCCACGGGGAAGCCACCAACACGGGGATGATGCTGTTCAAATGGCGGGGTTGCTGTTAGGACTGATGGAGGTGGTAGGGAACATTTCACACCAGGTTCATACTCTGCTTTAGCCACCAGGCTTGAAAGCAGAAGATCGTCTTCAAAGGCAGGTGCTACGATGCCCTTCATTTTATAGGAGGAGATGGAAGTTCAGGAAGGTTGAGTCACTTGCCTGTCATCAGCCACTTGGAAGTGGAGTCAACCCAACACTGCCTTCCAAGTGTTTGCAAAGGATCCACCAGACTCAGGGCATCATAAGTGCTCAATTACTGCTCACCCCGCTCCTTCTACTCCAAGGCTTCTCCGCGCATCATTAACATCCTGAGGGAAAAGAGACTTCTAAAGAAAAATCAGATTTCTCAGGTGCTGATAACCGAGTGTGTAGGAGTCCCCCATTCCAGGACAAAGCATTCTCTTCTATCTCAGCACTTATCCCAAATACCAATAGCCTTTGAGTCCCTAAGCACGGGCCAAGAATGACCCAGAAGAGTTTTGCTGGTCAAACGGGGACCAGCTAATGGAGAAGGGGCCGTTTCTTCCCCTCTCTCATTGCCCTGGTCGATGGGCATTGATCCCCGTTCAGCTGAGTGAGAGCCGTCTTTCAAAGTTTATTCTGGTGTCAATTTTTATAGTTCCCCCACAGATCAATAGCATGCAAAAACATTAAGGCAAACTTTGTGAAAGCTGATCGTTCAATATGAGTTTTATGAATGGCTCCCGGACCCGGCTCTAAGCGTTTGGAAGTAAGTGGTACCTTTAATCAGATGAGTGATAGGAGCCAGTCAATAAGGGCTGCTTTCTCAGCCCTTGGAGTAAGAAGGGCAATGCCTCTGGCTCCCTTTATCAAGTGCATTTGTTTTTCTCCGTTGGAGAAGCTGTTTGGGTGTCGCGATGAGGAACTCAGACCTAACGATAAATAAACTGATTTTTAAATATGGAACGAGGAGAGGAACAGGCATCTCACAGCAAAAGGAAATCCAGATAGCCAATAAGTAGAACCAACCATGTCCATCCTCACTAATAATCAAGGTAGTGTCAGTTACAACCAGAAGGAGAGATTTTTTTCCCCATATTCATCTGTTTGGCAGGGGTTGAAAACAAATGTGGTTGTGTAATAGTCTCTGTCTCTGCTACTGGGAGAGTAACCTGGTTTCAACTCAGTTTAGAATTATCACACAAAGCTCAAGTAGAATATTGTACTGAGTCAGCCAAAACATTCATCTGGGTTTTTCATGTTACGAACTGTATGTATGTATGAAAAGTTCCAAAACATACAAAGCAATGCTGTACAATGTTGATGAATAAAAGAAGAAAAAAATGTGAATCAGTTCAGTTCAGTTCAGTCGCTCAATTGTGTCCGACTCTCTGCGACCCTATGAACCGCAGCACTCCAGGCCTCCCTGTCCATCACCAACTCTCAGAATCCACCCAAACCCATGTCCATCAAGTCGGTGATGCCATCCAACCATCTCGTCCTCTGTCGTCCCCTTCTCCTCCTGCCCTCAATCTTTCCCAGCATCAGGGTCTTTTCAAATGAGTCAGATCTTTGCATCAGGTGGCCAAAGTATTGGAGTTTCAGCTTCAACATCAGTCCTTCCAATGAACACTCAGGACTGATCTTTAGGATGGACTGGTTGGATCTCCTTGCAGTCTAAGGGACTCAAGAGTCTTCTCCAACACCACAGTTTAAAAGCATCAGTTCTTAGGTGCTCAGCTTTCTTTATAATCCAACTCTCACATCCATACATGACCACAGGAAAAACCATAGCCTTGACTAGACGGACCTTTGTTGGCAAAGTAATGTCTCTGCTTTTTAATATGCTGTCTAGGTTGGTCATAACTTTCCTTCCAAGGAGTAAGTGTCTCTTAATTTCATGGCTGCAATCACCATCTGCAGTGATTTTGGAGCCCAGAAAAATAAAGTCAGCCACTGTTTCTACTGTTTCCCATCTATTTCGAAGTGATGGGACCAGATACCATGATCTTAGTTTTCTGTAAGTTGAGCTTTAGGCCAACTTTTTCACTCTCCTCTTTCACTTTCATCAAGAGGCCCTTTAGTTCTTCTTTTCTGCCATAAGGGTGGTGTGATCTGCATATCTGAGGTTATTGATATTTCTCCCGGCAATCTTGATTCCAGTTTGTGCTTCTTCCAGCCCAACGTTCCTCATGATGTACTCTGCATATAAGTTAAATAAGCAGGGTGACAATATACAGCCTTGACATACACCTTTTCCTATTTGGAACTAGTCTGTTGTTCCATGTCCAATTCTAACTGTTGCTTCCTGACCTGCATACAGGTTCCTCAAGAGGCAGGTCAGGTGGTGTGGTATTCCCATCTCTTTCAGAATTTTCCACCGTTTATTGTGATCCACACAATCGAAGGCTTTGGCGTAGTCAATAAAGCAGAAATAGATGTTTTTCTGGAACTTTCTTGCTTTTTTGATGATGCAGTGGATGTTGGCAATTTGATCTCTTGTTCCTCTGCCTTCTCTAAAACCAGCTTGAACATCTGGAAGTTCATGGTTCACGTATTGCTGAAGCCTGGCTTGGAGAATTTTGAGCATTACTTTACTAGCGTGTGAGATGAGAGCAATTGTGCGGTAGTTTGAGCATTCTTTGACATTGCCTTTCTTTGGGACTGGAATGAAAACTGACCTTTTCCAGTCCTGTGGCCACCGCTGAGTTTTCCAAATTTGCTGGTGTACTGCGTGCAACACTTTCACAGCATCATCTTTCAGGATTTGAAATAGCTCAACTGGAATTCCTTCACTTCCACTAGCTTTGTTCATAGTGATGCTTCCTAAGGCCCACTTGACTTCACACTCCAGGATATCTGGCTCTAGGTGAGTGATCACACCACTGTGATTATCTGGGTCATGAAGATCCTTTTTGTACAGTTCTTCTGTGTATTCTTGCCACCTCTTCTTAATATCTCCTGCTTCTGTTAGGTCCCTACCATTTCTGTCCTTTATTGAGCCCATCTTTGCATGAAATGTTCCCTTGGTATCTCTGATTTTCTTGAAAAGATCTCAAGTCTTTCCCATTCTATTGTTTTGCTCTATTTCTTTGCATTGATCTCTGAGGAAGGCTTTCTTATCTCTGCTTGCTATTCTTTGCAACTGCATTCAAATGGGTATATCTTTCCAAACATGTGGATACATAATGGCAAAAATCAGGGCAGTGTTCATGTCCTGACTGGGAGGGAGAGACATGAGAAAAGCAAGAGCTACATGGGGACCATATATTTTGTGAGTAATGATGTCATTCTTAGGGGGGAAATTGTAAAGCAAATATGGCAAAAATGGAAGTTCCATGAAACCAGCACTATCTGGTCCACTTGTGTTCAGTAGCTCAGTTGTATCCGATGCCTTGCGACCCCATGCGCTCCAGCACACCAGGCTTCCCTGTCCTTCACCATCTCCCAGAGCTTGCTCAAACTCATGTCCATTGAATCAATAATGCCATGCAACCATCTCATCCTCTGCCGTCCCCTTCTCCTCCTGCTCTCAATCTTTCCCAGCATCTGGCTCTTTTCCAATGAGTTGGCTTTTCACATCAGGTGGACAAAGTATTGGAGCTTCGGCTTCAGCATCAGTCCTTCCAGTGAATATTCAAGGTTGATTTCCTTTAGGCTTGACTGGTCTGATCTCCTTGCTGTCCAAGGGACTCTCAAGAGCCTTCTCCAGCACCACAATTTGAAAGCATCAATTCTTTGGCACTCAGCCTTCTTTATGGTCCAGCTCTCTGGTCCATGACTCTGTTCTCAACATGTACATAAAAGGTATCTAATAAATCTTTGTTGACTGAATGAATGGTGAACTTTAAAAGTCTGGGTATTGGATCCATGGTGCTCTTCTGTTTTTCTGCATCATTTCATTTGCTTGCAATATTTCACTGGGGAAGTGGGCAAGGGAAAGCAAAGAGATGAGAGAGCCAGACAGGCCTGCTTTCAAATCTTAGCTCTTCTAATTAACATGATCTTGTGCTAAATCTGTTTTTCACTAACTTATTATGGGTGCAGGAATTTGGTAGGGGTGGGGGGTGCTGGGGAATATAAGGGGTGGATATTGGTGAGGCAAAAGGTAAGAATGACACTGTGTTTTTTTAAAAAGCATTTGTATGCACTAGCTACTCATCATGATCCTAAACCCTGATGCAGTGCAGGATCACCTGAACCCTTAAAAAAAAAGTCCCTGCCAATTGCTGAAGGCTGGGGGTCATCCCAGTACCAGCATTTTGCCTAATCTCCCCAGGAGATTCTGTTACCCACCAAGGTTGGGACCTTGCCCTTGTTGCTATCCTATGTTGGGACACACTCCATCTTTTTGTTCATCCCTGTATCCCTTGTCCCTGGCTTAAAGTAGATGATAAGGAAATAAAAGCAAAGCTGACCACACTGACCCTCAGGACAAGCCTGTGAAGTGAACATGAGTACATTCCTCCAACAGACAAAGAAACTGAGATGCAGTAGCCTGTCCGCAGACAGGTGCTGGAAAACGAGAGGAGCATCTGAAGCTAAGCAGAACCTGGGTTGTTGTTGTCAGTTGATAAGTCACATCCTACTCTTTGTGACTGCATGGACTACAGCACACCAGGTTCCTCTGTCTTCCACTATCTCCCAGAGTTTGCTCAAATTCATATCCATGAGTCAATGATGCTATCTAACCGTCTCATTCTCTGTCACCCACTTCTCCTTTTGTCTTCAATCTCTGACCACTATTCAAGGATACCTTTGTTTTCCTCTCCATCTGCTTTTTTGAGCCAAGCACTGGCCCAGAAGAGTCTGAAATGATGCCAGCTTCATTCTTGTAGCCTTCACAGTCTTGTGGGTAAGAGAAGGTGCCCAGCAGTCCAGGGAACCTCTCAGAATATCTGAGAGAGATCAAAAACATTCCACCTCATCCTTTACTTTGTCCTTGGCATGCTTTCTGGTTTGAGTAGCTATGATGTGCCAAAGACAGCAGGTAAGAAAGTCCCCATCCTGTCTATAGAGGTAGATCTGCAGGAAAATAGGCAATTCAAACCCATTGTGTGCCCTGGTTGTGGCCTGAGACTTTTCCTTTGGCTCATTCTGGTAAGATTAAGAAAGTACTAGCATCTAAACTTGCAGAATGGGTGTCAGAATCTTGGAAGAAAATACTAAAAATAATGGACAAGCACTTCTTAAGACATGCTGCAACCTCCATGCCCTGAATGTGCCCATCAAGGATAGAATCCTATGAAAAATCAGGATGTAAACAACTCTGCTTTTTAATTATTGAAATGTACACTTAATTTTTTTTTAAATTTTTTGGCCATGTTCTGTTGCATGTGAGCTCTTAGTTCCTCAACCAGGGATCTAACCCTGCTCCCTACGTTGGAAGCATGGAGTCTTAACCTCTGACTGCCATGGAAGTGCCAACAGCTCTGTTTTGAAGAGTGATCTGAAAGACTCAGAACTGGAGAAGTTTTAGGAAAGCCTTAACCAATTTGTTTTGCTTAGTTTCCCTTTTTTCAGGTTGCACGAGAGTGATATGTGATGAAAATACATGTCAAAGCAAGTGTAAAGGGGCTCTTTCAATGAGTATAAAATAAGAATGCGATCTTGTGGGAAGAGCTGAAGCAGGCGCTCTTGGCTCGGCGCGGCCCGCTGCAATCCGTGGAGGAACGCGCCGCCGAGCCACCATCATGCCTGGGCACCTACAGGAAGGCTTCGGCTGCGTGGTCACCAACCGATTTGACCAGTTATTTGACGACGAATCGGACCCCTTCGAGGTGTTGAAGGCAGCAGAGAACAAGAAAAAAGAAGCCGGCGGGGGCGGCGTTGGGGGCCCTGGGGCCAAGAGCGCAGCTCAGGCCGCAGCTCAGACCAACTCTAATGCGGCGGGCAAACAGCTGCGTAAAGAGTCCCAGAAAGACCGCAAGAATCCGTTGCCCCCCAGCGTCGGCGTGGTTGACAAGAAGGAGGAGACGCAGCCGCCTGTGGCGCTTAAGAAAGAAGGAATAAGACGTGTTGGAAGAAGACCTGATCAGCAACTTCAGGGTGAAGGGAAGATAATTGATAGGAGACCAGAAAGGCGACCACCTCGTGAAAGAAGATTTGAAAAGCCACTTGAAGAAAAGGGTGAAGGAGGAGAATTTTCCGTCGATAGACCGATTATTGACCGGCCTATCCGAGGCCGTGGTGGTCTTGGAAGAGGTCGAGGAGGTCGTGGACGAGGAATGGGCCGGGGAGATGGCTTTGATTCTCGTGGCAAACGTGAATTTGATAGGCATAGTGGAAGTGATAGATCTGGCCTGAAGCATGAGGACAAACGTGGAGGGAGCGGATCTCACAACTGGGGAACTGTCAAAGATGAATTAACTGACTTGGAACAATCAAATGTGACTGAGGAAACACCTGAAGGTGAAGAACATCCAGTTGCGGACACTGAAAATAAGGAGAATGAAGTTGAAGAAGTAAAGGAAGAGGGTCCAAAAGAAATGACTTTGGATGAGTGGAAGGCTATTCAAAATAAGGACCGGGCAAAAGTAGAATTTAATATCCGAAAACCAAATGAAGGTGCTGATGGGCAGTGGAAGAAGGGATTTGTTCTTCATAAGTCAAAAAGTGAAGAGGCTCATGCTGAAGACTCAGTTATGGATCACCATTTCCGGAAGCCAGCAAATGATATTACATCTCAGCTGGAGATCAATTTTGGAGACCTTGGCCGCCCAGGACGTGGTGGCAGGGGAGGACGAGGTGGCCGTGGGCGTGGTGGACGTCCAAACCGTGGCATCAGGACTGACAAGTCAAGTGCTTCTGCTCCTGATGTGGATGACCCAGAGGCATTCCCAGCTCTGGCTTAACTGGATGCCATAAGACAGCCCTGGTTCCTTTGTGGACCCTCCTCTTTGAGGCTTGCATGCTTAAGGATCCCAAACGACTAAGAAATTTAAAAAAAACAAAAAACAAAAAAAAAAAGACTGTCATTCATACCATTCACACCTAAAGACTGAATTTTATCTGTTTTGAAAATGAACTTCTCCTGCTACACAGAAGTAACAATATGGTAGTCAGTTTTGTATTTAGAAATGTATTGGTAGCAGGGATGTTTTCATAATTTTCAGAGATTATGCATTCTTCATGAATACTTTTGTATTGCTGCTTGCAAATATGCATTTCCAAACTTGAAATATAGGTGTGAACAGTGTGTACCAGTTAAAAAAAAAAAAATAAGAATGCTAAGCAATTATGGATGCACGTGTCAAAGTTGAATGACAGCTTTGTTTCCATTTCCTTAGCGGAAGATGAAATAATGGCATCTCTATGGTCAAGGGTATATCTTAGAGTCCATGAAATACGTAGCTTGCAGTCTCCTGGAAGATGCTGATCAGTCTGCTTGATTACAGATTGATTGATATGTTGTCACCCACCTGGGCTCATTGTCGCAGCATCAAAAGAGTGGTCCTGTCCATTTACTTTTATTGAAAACCTACAGGTAGCCTAGCCATGGGGAAAACAGAGCAATTTAGACATTTTTTCCTGCTCTCTGGGAGCTTGAAGTCTCCAGAAGACTCTAAAACAGGGCAAAGGAACTGGGCTTTAAAGCAGTTATGAATAATGTGCAGTGTAAGGGCAGAGAGGGAGAGAGAATTTCTGACTCAGGGACAAATAGTCCTGAAGGGAGGTGTGATTTTGCTTGCAAATAAATTAACATTTATCTCTCTCATTGGAGGTTGCTGAATGAAACCTCCAGATTTCACCTGGTTTGGGCCCCTTAGGATCACTAGCAGATATAACTGGGCCCTCCGTGTGTCTCCAAAGATGAACAAATGTCTTCAAAAAAATGAAGTGTGTCATGAGCGGACATTTTGCTAGGATTTTCTAAGTAGGAAATAAAAGTTTAACAAGGACAGTGTGTCAGGAGAAAATTAAGTCCAGAAAGATGCTGGGTAGGGCAAACCAAACTGAAGAATTTCAGAATTCAAGGTCATATAGTAGAAAGGGGCACACATAACTTCTGTTTGGATGTTTGGATCAAATATGTGCACATTTCATATGAGTATATACATGTGACATGTTTCTCACATGCCTGGATATGCCTGGTGATACACATATGTAAGGCATGTTTAGATATGTAAGTACATATGCCATGGGGTGCATACATGTGTGTGAGTTTCTGTGTATCGGGGTCCAAGTTGGCAGAAACATGTGTTTTCTATACTTGACTCTGTACACAGAGCCTATATCTGAATGTACATTTTCCTGCATATGACATATATGCATGCCTGCATGGGACCTGCATGCATGTGTGTCTGAGTGTAGATGCGTGTGAAGTGCATGGTGTGGATACATATGTGTATGTCTGCATGTCTAACTGGGGCATGTGAATGTTTACATATAAATATTGTACAAGAGAGAACATGTAAGAATATTTTATATATGAGGACACATGAACATATATGTATAAATGGAAAATATTGTGTGCATGCGTTCATGTTCAGTCGCTCAGTCTTGTCAGACTCTTTGTGACCCCATGAACTGTCACCTGCCAGGCTTCTCTGTCCATGGAATTTTCCTTGGACAGGAATACTGGAGTGGGTTGCCATTTCCTCATCCAGGGGATCTTCCCGACCCAAGGATCAAATCTGCGCATCCTGCAGCTCCTGTGTTGGCAGGCGAATTCTTTACCAGTGAGCCACATGGGAAGCCTGGAAAAATATTGTGTTGGCCAAAAACTTCGTTCAGGTTTTTCCATACGCTGTAATGGAAAAAGCTAACCAAATTTTTTGGTCAATCCAAAATGTGTATAAATGTATGTCATGAAAATGTGGACGATTGCACAAACATGTGGGAATGTGTGTTTGGATAAATATCCAGGTAGATGAGCTCTGTTTTCCTGCCATGCTCCATGACCTGTGGAGGTGGGTTTCTACATTAGTGTGTGCTCAGTAGGTGATGTGTCTGCTATGGAGGTGTGTTTGGGCACCCAAAGCTGAGTTGTGTGGAAATGTGGACTCAAGTGCCAGTGCACATAGAGGTATATCATGTGGGGTGTGTGAGGAGTCAACTCACATCTCAGTGCACTTAAAATTGAATGGTGGATTGTATTGTCTTATCAGTCAAAACTCAATAAACCAAAAGGAGGGAGCCAGTTGTGTGATACGATACAGAGATTGGGGCTGTTTTAGATGGGATGGTCCATGAAAGTATCTCCGAGTAGGTGCCATTTGGTGCCAACTCCAAGAACTGGGGGCTCAAAGCTCAGATTGACCCCTTCCTCTGGCCTGGCGCCCAGTGTGGCTTCCGGGCTCTAGTAGGTCCCTGTTTGTTGTTGTTTAGCCGCAAAGTTGTGTCTGACTCTTTTGTAACTCCATAGACTATAGCCCACCAGGCTTCTCTGTCCATGGGATTTCCCAGGCAAGAATACTGGAGTGGGTAGCCATTTCCTTCTCCAGGGGATCTTCCCAACTCAGGGATCAAACCCATGTCTCCTGCATTGGCAGGTGGATTCTTTACCGCTGAGCAACCAGGGAAGCATATAGCTAGACGGTCCATGGGCACCACCCCCCCAACCATCTTCTTCTTGGGATTTTCTCCTTTGCTTCCTGAATCTCTCACCCATGGGTCACTTGTTCTCTTCCTCCACCCAGGACCCTTCCAGGCTTGCCCTTCCTAATAAATATTCTCTAATAAATATTTTAGTGCCCATGGAGATCAATGGTGCATCAACGATGGGACGCTGGATGTAAATCATCTCAGCTTTGGCGTCACCCCAGAAATCAATGTTCACACATTAGGGCTATTAGTTCATTAGGAAGCCTTTGATGGATAGCAGCAAGATCTGGGATGTCACACCTGGAGTCCCCCTTCCTCTTCTTCCTGCTCTGATACAGCCACTAAGGGGCAGGTGCCTGGGGAGGGAACTCACCCTCAGAGACTAACCCTCTCCTCCACATCAGTAGAAAGTGGTCCTCAGTGGGGTATTCCATTCTCTGCCTCCTTGCCTAAGCCTCACAACTACATTTGAGATTTAAAAAAATTTTTTACTTGAAGTATAGCTGACTTCTAATATTGTGTGTATTTATTTATTTTGGCCACACCCTGTGGCATGTGGGATCTTAGTTCCCTGACCAGGGATTGCACCCACACCCCCTGCATTGGAAGGTGAAGTCTTAACCACTGGACTGCCAGAAAAATCCCCTTCATTTGAGATTTCAACAGCTAGAAAGAGGTGGTAGATTCTGAGTGTGAGGATGTCCATCATTTTAGAGCTGGACTGATGCTCAACTACCAGTTTGTTCATTCATCAATCATTTATTGAGCACCTACTGTGTGAAAACAAAAACTGGCAGGTGAAAGTCAACAAAATGTGAATACCTTTTGAGCTCTTTACTCCTCCTCTTCTTTTATGCAGAGAAATGTGCATACGACTTTGATGAAAAGAATGCATGTTATAGTTTTGTCTGCAATGAACCATAAAGATCTAAACATTTGCCAGTGGGCGATGGGTTAAATGATCCATGGTTTGTCCATACAGTGAAATATTACTCATGCAAACCCAGTGGATTAAATGTTTAAAGATAGTTAATATGGTGAAAACAAATATGTAAATACACAAATCAGTAGATTCATGCCCATTTCGATGAAAACTCAAATCCACACATTTACAGCACACCCCTGTGAACACCCAACGATGCACCACTGCATATACAAATCTTCAAATATTCACATGGACCCACAGACCCACAAACCCATATGCCCACCTACTTGTGGACAGACAGCCACACGACCCTAAGGCCGTTGGCCCCCGTGCTCTGAGCGTCTGAGCTGAGCTCCCTTCAGCTGCCACCTGCTAGTTCTCTCCAAGTGCAAAGGGACCAAGGATGCGATGGGAATTTGGTGTCAATTTTCACAGAAGCCCGGGTCAGTCTCTGCAGGGTTGCGGGGACTCGGCCCCAGCAGAGAAAGGCCTCACCTTGCCCTCAGGGCAGCCAGCCAGGAAACAAGCTGATTTCAGCGATGATGCGGATTGCCCCCCAGCTGCCCGAGTTTTCTGGAAAAGGGCATCCTGTTCTCCTGTCTGCACATGTCTGGGACACTGGAGCCTGAGACAGCTTCTTTGCCTCTCTCTCCTGCCCTCGGAGCAGGCTGGGAGGCCCAAGGGAGCGAGCTTGCTGAGATTTCTAAAGCTTCCTATTTGCCGAAACCAGCCTGTTCCCACAAATCCCAAAATAGAGTCCCTGGCAGAGCTGTGAACTCTGAAATGCAGAGACAGCTGCAAAGAAAAATAGTGGAAAGGAACAGGCAGGAGAGCTGTCTGCCTTCGCCTCCAGTCTCAGAAGGATCCTGGAGTGGACAAGGGCATCGAGGGGTCACTGTTCCCTGTACCATCCACCCCCTGGTCTCCAAATAGACTTCAAATGATGCCTATTGAAAATGTATAAAACTGCTCAGAGAGCTCTGGGGAAACGCAGGACATTTCCTTCTGCAAAAAAAAAAAAAAAAAATTACTGTTCCTTTGCCTTCCCTGAAAGTTCTTTTCTGAGTCTAACCTAAAGCCTTCAAGCCTTCAAACTACCGATATATCTCATCCTCTTCCTCCATGTCCTCTGGGCCTCCTCTTCTCTGAGAACACTAAGTTCATTTTCCTTCACCAGTGAAATGAGTGACTCATTTCCCTGGGCACTCATTATGCTGTAAACACATGCCACTGTTCTTCCTAGGGGGGTGGCCATTGCCGTGATTATTACCAATAGGTGTTCAGAAATGCCACAGAACCACAGAGGGGACAGAAACAAAGGAAATTTCTTGAAAGAAAAATCATTTTACCAGGGCCTTGAAGGCCAAAAAAGATTTTGAATTCAGGAGGGCAGCAATTAGAAAAAGGCAGCATTTCGGGTGGAAAGAACAACTTTGGCTCAGATAAGAAGATGGGGGTGAGGTGGTGGGGTAGGGGGGTGGTGCTGTATTGATGGCAGTGGGAAGGAGGAGAACATAGGAAGCAGAGCAGCTCAAAAACAGGAGCACAAGCACCAAAAGATAGCTCACAGGTTGTCATGAGAGAAGGAAATGATTTTAAAAAGGAATGAGAAAGAGATGTATTAAGACCTGAAAAATGTCAGCATATGTGAGGATGAGGTGGTGTGGGGAAACCAGATTAAAGGAAGATAAGAATTCAGAGTAGCCTGGAGAGGCCAAAAAATGGAGCAAAGACACTTAGTAGTGAATGGAAAGCGGTCAGCACGCCCATTTTACAGATGCAAAAACTGAGGTCAGAGGAATGAAACAAGCCCAAAGTCTCCCAACTGAGTTAAGTAGCTGAGCTGCATGCAGTTCAATCAGCACACTGTCCAAATGGCCCTAAAGTTCACTGATTGTTTTTCTTTTTAAAAGAAGGGCCTGGAAGCACAAAGTCATAGTCTCAGATGGGAAAGAGCAGAGCAAGGCTCACATGGGAGGGGGAGGGGATGGAGGACTGGGAGATGGGGGTGGGGGGCGGGTGGTGGCAAGGGTGACATCACCACTGTGTCCTGAGGACCCTGATCCATCTACAGACCATCCTGGGTTTATAGCCACTGCCCTCCATTGGCAACCCCAAATGCTCTTCTCCCTCTCAGAGGTTTATTGACGAAATCTGCCCTGAAAACAGTTCTACCACCCCCCACCCCGCACCCCCTGTCTGGGGCTCAGTCACCCTCCTCCTGCAGCCTCCTCCTTGGCTCATGTAAGCCAAGCATGTAAGCCCAGGAGCCTTGCCTGGGTGGGGTCGGCCCTTTGAGCCAAGACCCCAGAAGTCTGGCGGCGGGCAGGGAAGAGTGTGGCTCTGACCACGGTCTCTGTTGAGCAGCGGCTTTTCCTGTCCCTAATTCGGCTGAGGACCCTGCTCTCAGCAGGGCCATGGCTTGCTGATAGGGTCACCAGTGACTGGTGGAACTCTGCCAGCACTTGCTCCGGCTTGGAGTTTTGGTGTAGGAAGCGCTTGGCCTGCTAATCACAGGGGTAGGGGTGAGGGGGTAGCTGGAAGCAAGTCAATGACCTGCGCGTGGGACAGGGAGAGAAGGAAACAGTAGGAACATAACATTAACGTAGGCACAGTCTCTGGTATGCAGCAGGTAGTGAATAAGTGTGTGCTGCTTGCATGAACAGAGGAGGAGAGGAGAAAAGGGAGAGAAGAAAGGAAGGAAAAAACGAGGGAAGGAGGGAGGGAGATAGAAGAGCCCTCGGTGAAGCCAGGACTAGCGAGTCCTGCCCCACAGTGAGCACATCTGTGTGAGCTCAGAGTCCGTTGACTGTATTTGGAATCTGAAAATCAGGTTCGGAAAGCACATGTGTCTACTGTGCGCAGTCCTGTCCGACTCTTCTCAACCCCGTGGACCATGGCCCGCCAGGCTCCTCTGTCCATGGGGACTCTCCAGGCAAGAATACTGGAGGGGGTTGCCATGCCCTCCTCCAGGGGATCTTCCCGACCCAGGAATCGAACCCTGGTCTCCCGCATTACAGGCGGATTCTTTACCCTCTGAGCCACAAGGGAAGCCTAACCTTTAAATATTTAAGTAGGCTATCAGACACATAAGAGTCTTGAAAATAGTAAAATTGCCAAGACTAGCAAAGTATAGACTCTGGACCCAAACTATTTTGAATTGAATCCTGGCTCTGCGATGTATAAACTCTGTGAGTTTGGTCCAGTTACAGAACCTCTCTGTGCCTTTTTATACCTGGAAAATGGAGATAATAATCATACCTGCCTGGCTTCTTGTGAAGGTTAAATTATTCAACATTTGTGAAGCAGTTAGAATAGAGCCTGCCACAAAGTCAGGGTTTAATCAGCATTTGCTGTAGCTATGATCAGAGAGGGGAAGTCACTTATCCAAAGCCACACAGCTAGCAGAAGCAGTATTCCAAACTAAGCTTCTTTGATCCCCAAAGCCACACTTTTTTAATAGAGTAGAGATGGAAAGAGATCTTTTATTTCTGTGAAAATAAAGCAGCAGAGATGGAAAGAGATCCTTTATTTCTGTGCCCTCTTCTCCCCACCCCCCCTGCCCCACCAGTCACTCCCAAGCAAAATTGCTCTTCCATGCCATCTCCCTGGTCAGGGCTGAGAAGCCTCGCATCGCCCTGTTCCCAGACAGAGCATGTTCTCTCTTCAACTTTTGTCCTTGAAAAGGGCCAGAGCTTCTGTGTGAAGGGGAAAGAGAGTCTGCAGGCAGCCTTGGCCACCCAGCCTCACGGGGCCCTGCAGGATTGCTTCCTTCTGCTTTTCTCTGCATGTCAGGGTGACAGAGACCAGCCCAAGCCTGGCGTGCCTGGAGACTGTCTGCCCAGCCTTGCCCAGAACACCCCTCAGGGAAGCCAGAGGCCGGGATCACAAGCAATGAGCGAACGGGCTGGCCACTGGCAGGGCAGCTAAGAATAATAATAACAATGGATGATATTGCTTACTATACATTATGACCTGGGCTCTTTAAAAATAGTACCATCTTAAATCCTTACTTCATCTCTTGAGAGCTTTCTCACTGGTTCTTTCTTATAGACAGGGAGATTAAGTTCAGAGGTCAAGGTATTTGGCCCAAGTCATACAATGTTAAGGGGCAGAGCCAAGATTCAAAGCCAGTGCTGACTGGTCCCAAAGTCAGGCTGTTAACGCATGCTACAAAGCCTTACCTGGTTGGCTGCTTGGGACACTTTATTCCTTCTGGTCCCAGTACCAAGGGCCAGCTGAGATAAGTGATCACTGAGCATAGTCTCTGAAAGAATATGGAGGCCATCTTGCCCTGCCTCTCACTGGCCCTTGTGTGGGTCAATATAATGATGCAAATATATGCAAATCACATGCAGAATTACCTGTCAGTTTTCTGAACTCCCAAGGGGCTCTTCAGAAAATTCTGAACTGGTATTTCCCAATTTTCAGATATTTAAATACCACTAGTCAATTCATGGAGACTCGTTGGTAAAGAATCTGCCTGTCAGTGCAGGAGACAGAAGAGATATGGGTTCAATCCTTGGGCCAGGAAGATCCCCTTGAGAAGGAAAGGGGAACCCATTTCAGTACTCTTGCCTGGTAAGTCACACAGACAGAAGAGCCTGGTGGGCTACAATCCATGGGGTCACAAAAGAGTCGGGCATGGCTGAGCGACTAAACAAGTCAGTTCATAAAATCTGCATTGTTATTTACTAATATTTTTTAAACGTGATTTATTTTTCTTAACTTAAATTCACCCCAAAACAGGAAAATTGAAACCAGTACCATAAATATAAAACCATTACCACGAACCAAAATGAAGTCTAGAAATAAAAACAATGAACACCTTACAATGGTACAAAATCCTAGCTGGGGGTACTTCCCTGGCAGTCCAGTGGTTAAGACTCTGTGCTTCCACTACTGGAGGTACAGGTTCAGTCTCTGGTTAGGGAACTAAGATCCCATAAGCCACGTGGCTCTGTTAAAAAAAAATAAAATCCTAGCTGGGAATTACAATTTAAAGGTTCCTGGAGCTTTGAGTGGGAGGACCTTTCTCACTCATACTGGCTCTCACTCTCTTTTTTATTTGGGAAAAATGGGTGTATGTTCATTAAAATAATTTTATATTACAGATCTGCTGGTCACAAGTGGTGGGTGGGGCCAGACTCTGTTCTTTCCTGGAGTCTCTGGGGAGAATCACTTCCTTGCCCCTTCAGTTCCACCTGGCTATAGGACTGAGATCTACATCTGTTTGCTGGTTGTCAGCTGGGGACCACTGTTACCTGCAGGAAGCCTCTGTTTGGTCCTCACACATGTCCTCCTAATTTTCATGACCCCTGGATCCTTATCATGCTGCCGTCTTTCTGGTTCTCAACAGCCAAGGCAAGTTCTTGGATTGTAATGACTCATGGAATTAGATTGGTCCCACCTGGAAAATCCAGAACAATCTCCCCATTGCAAAGGACTTAACCTTTATCATACCTGCAAAGTCCCTTTTACCAGGAAAAGTAACATATTCACAGGCCTGAACATCTTTGTTGTTGATGTTCAGTCACTCATTCGTGTCCCACTCTTTGTGACCCCATGGACTGCAGCACTCCAGGCTCCCCTGTCCTCCACTGTCTCCCAGAGTTTACTCAAATTCATGTCCCTTGAGTCAGTGATGCTCCCTAACCATCTCATTCTCTGCCACCATGGATGTCTTTGGGGGGTCATTATTTTGCTTACCCCGGAATACTAGCACCAAACAGAGACTTTCTTCTTGGTAGAATCAGAGAGGGAGGAAGGGAAGGAAGAAGGAACAGAGGGAGGCAGGGAGGGAGGGAAGGAGGGAGCTGTCTGCTGAGTCTATATAATTTATAATCCTGTCTATGGGCCACTTAAAATAATTCTGTGAATGAAACCTTGCTCGATAAGTCTTGCCCTGCCATGATCACAGCTGATAAGCTTTGAAAGTGCTCACATAGCCAGTCTCGCCCTGGCCATGCGAGTTTCCATCTGAAACAGGAAAGAAGCAACGGAATGTCTCAGAGAGAATCCTCAAGAACTTTTCACTCAAGGCTCACATCTTCCTTTCAGACTACCTGGAGATATTCCCCGACCCCCACAACGCTCTCCTGGCTCAGAGTTGGATCCTTCTGGGTTCAATTTCTATTTGGTTCCAAAGGAGTCCCTTCCAGCACCCAGAACGTCTGCAATGTGTCATTCCCCTGCACTACATGGAGGCTTTAACGGCAGCCCTGGGAAAGGCTGAGCCTTGCTGCTGGGAGGCGCTGGGTGGCTGGCTTCTTTCTCTAACAGGCCTGGTCTCTCGCCCTTTGCTAATTACTTTGATCCTTTGCACTTTGTAAAAAAAGCCCCACAACACCAGTTGGTCCCCTCTGGCTTTAACCTTGCAACCCAGTTGGCCCTTGTAAAAGTAGGGGGTGGGGGCTGGAAGAAGGCCAGGCAGGGGCGGGCACAGGCTCCCCAGATCTACGCAGACTGCCTTGGGTCTGTTCCTTTAATGATCGCTTCCCAGGGCTCTCACAAAAAAAAAAAAAAAAAGGACAAATAAAAGGCGTTTTACAAGATGGCAGGGCTGTGTGTGAGACTGACTCCATCAACCACCAGTTCATTCGGGAGTTTCTTTGCCTGTTCACATAACTTTCCTTACAGATCTCTCAGCAACTGGCTGCCTCTGTCTTATTCACTCCAGCTTCCCACAGCTCTGGACAGCCTCCTTTCCCACCCCTGGCTCCAGCCTCAGGCCCTGCCCTTGGCAAATCCTCAGTTTTATCCTCTTCTGCTCCTTTCCCCATTCTATGAAGCTACCCTGGTGAAGCAGTGTGAATTTGCCATCTGGGAAGACAGAGAATTGACTTGCAGGAACTTATGAAGCTGAATGTAAAAAAGAAGACTGTTGATTGAGATGAGGATTAGGAAGGGAGCCCTGTGGGCAGGCATACATAGGAAACAGGGTTTTTTTTTTTCTCCTGGAAAAAGCATAAATGTGGCCCAAACCCCACCTATGTGTCCTTAAGAGTAGACTCTCAAAAAAAAAAAAAAAAACAGAGTAGACTCTCTATCACAGACTGGTTGACACACACGTGTGTAACAGAATTAGGTTCTATTATAACAAAGTCCTAAAAGTTGCATGTTATTTACTTTCAGAAAAATCTACTTTCCTTAATCCAAGGTGATCCCCATTATAGAGTATGTATAGGTCAGCTTTTGCTGCATGACAAACTACTCCCAGACTCAGTGACCACCGAAACCAGTGTTTACTTAGTCTATGATTCTTCTGGTCAACTTTTCTTTTTATTTAAAAAAAAAATTATTTTTAATTGGAGGATAATTGCTTTACAATGTCGTGTTGGTTTCTGCCATACAAGGTGAATCAGCCATAGGTATACATCTATCCCCTCCCTCTTGAACATCTTTCCCACGCCCCCCCCCACCCCATCTACCCCTCTAGGTTGTCACAGAGCACCCGGTTGAGTTCCCTGTTTAATACAGCAACTTCCCATTAGCTATCTATTTTACATATTGTAATGTATATGTTTCAGTGCTGCTGTCAATTCCTCCCACCCTCAACTTTTGAGCTGAGTTCAGCTGGGTAGTTCTTCCAGCCTGTGTGTGTGTGTGTGTGTGTGTGTGTGTGTGTGTGTGTGTGTGTACGCGCACTCAGTCGTGTTTGACTCTGGACTGTAGCCCCCCGGCTCCTCTGTCCAGGAAATTTTCCAGGTAAGAATATCAGAGTGGGTAGCAACTTCCTTATTTCCGACCCATGGATCGAACCTGCGTCTCTTGTGTCTCCTGCATTGGCAGGCAGATTCTTTACTACTGTGCCACCTCCGTCTGGTCTGTGGGGGACTCACAAATGTGTGAGTCAGCTTCTGGGTTGGCGGGATGATGGCTGGTCCAGGGGACTTTGCTGGGACTTCCTTGCCAGTCCTGCATGTGGTCCTTTACCCTCCGGTAGATAGCTCAGGCTCACTCTCGTGGTGGTGGTGGCTTTCCAAGGGAAATGAAGGCATGCAAGGCCTCCTGAAGCTTTGGTCAAGAATTGCCACCTTGTCAGCTTCTGTTATACTTTACTGTTCAAAGCAAATCACCAGGCCAGCCTAGATTCAAAGATGGGGAAATACTCTCCAGTGCTTGCCGGGAAATGCCACAGTCACACTACAAAGAGCATGGATACTGGGAAAAGAGAAAGATTGTGATCGCTTTTGCAGTCTAACACAGTTTATTTCCCATTGTCATTCACTGGAACTCTAGTCCCAGGAAAGGATCAATAGGGATGATAGGGTATGAAAGAATGTGTGATCAAAGAATTTGTGAAAATTTGGTCTCAACAAAGTAAATAAGGGACTTCCCTGCAGATCCAGTGGCTAAGACTCCAAGTTCCCAATACAGGGAACCCGAGGTTCCATCCCTGGGCAGGGAACTAGATCCCACATGCCATAACTCAAGAGTCTGAATGCTGCAACTAAAGATCCCTCAGTCTGCAGCTAAGATCGAAGATCCAGTGTGCTGCGACTAAGACTGGATGCAGCCACATAAATAAATAAATATTAAGAAAAATAAAAAACCAAAACCAAAGTAAATAAGCTTTAATGCAGGACTTCTCAGAGCCTTAATCACCACAGTGCCTGATGAGTGAGCCTTCAAGATTGGAAAACACAGGCAGTCCAGTGATTGACAGATTCCCAATTGGATTATTCTTTTGGAGGGAACATCCCCCAGAATTCATAGCTGTAAACTGTATTTTGGGAAATACAATTACGATAACATAACTCACGCGAATTTGCATCAGATATGTCATTCCAGGTAAAGATGAAAGGGGAGCATTCACAGGAACTTCTTTCTTACCTGGACCACTCCCAGAGGTCAGCGATCATTACTGAGATGCTGTTAAGAATTGGAATGATTCTATGATTGTAGGGATTTACTCCCAGCATATTTTTGCTAGGAGAAGAGCCGGGCAGTGAAGTTCATCAAATTGGTGATAAATAATGCCATCACCAAGACTCATCCCACCCAAAGACAAATGTTCTGGAGGGATGATTCAGAATAATTCCTTCTGGTCGCTTTTCCCCATCTGTATTTATTTTCTTTATGTGGTTGACCTCACCCAAGTTTCTGACAATTTTTTATTTACAACTTCACATTACACCAGAAGCATTTTTTAAAGATCAGTTCAGGAGGAGCTCAATATTCTACCATATGGATGTAATATTTTGACTAATAACAGCCCCTCTCCTAAGATGGGTATTTATTCTTGCCCCTCCTATTTCATTATTTGGAATCAGAGCTTCTGTAAGAGAGTTGAGTTTGTTGGGTTTCGTTATTTTGTTCGGTTGGAGAGCTGAAAGGGTCATCGGGGAACTGAAGGCATCGGACTTTTTATTTTCCTGTTTGTTTGCTTTTCGTGGCAAGGTGAGCATGATTGGAAGTGCAGTTAAGATCAGGTCAGTGCTCAACATTTCCATTGCTGGGGTCCCAGTTGGCAGGAGGAAGAGGAGGATTCTTGCTGTGTTTTCAGATAAATTGCACTTGCGGTCTCGCCAAACTGCAAGCAGGATTCAGGTTTGGCTGGAGTCTGCGGTCTCTCTCACAGCTGTTAAATCCTCTGCAGACCACAGGCCAAAAGTGACTGTGTTCAGGGACTCTGAATCACTTATTTCTCTCCTATTTCCTACCTACCTTCTATCCAGAAATCATAGAAGCAAATCTATTCTTAGTAAATGGGTTTTCTGGTTTTTCAAAGTTAAGAGAGCTCAGGAGAAGGAGGGGAGAAGAAAAAGAAAACCTAGCTGGTGTTGAAATTAGCTTGTGTTTAGTTACTTTTTCCCCCTTGGACTAGATTTGACTTTTTCCACAGTCCCTGAAGCGTGAGTTCTGTAGTAGTTTTCCACAAGTCTGATCTGAGGAAATTAGATCTTGGGACACAAATTGTGAGCCCAGAGAATCCCCTCAGGCTTGTATCATGTAAAGTTGGGTCATGGAAATCTCCCAGATTGCTCCTGTATTCTCAGATGCCCTAGGGACTCAAGGCTAGCAGTTTAAGTGCTCTGAGCCTCAGTTTCTGCATCTGTCAAATGGGACTGTGTGTCAACAAATTAGGTGAGCTAGCTGCACTAATGTGCCAGGCTCTATTCTAAGTGCTTTACAGTGAAAACTCTTTCATTTCTGGGAACAACTTTATGACATAAGCCCCATAGGGACCCTCATTTGACAAATGAGAAAACTTAAGTCAGAGAAACTGTAAAACATACTGTTCATTATAAATCAACTACATACATACAGACAGACATACACAAAGTTCTGAATACAATTCCTGGTGCCCAGTGGGCACTCAGTATATTAGGAGATCTCTAAGATCCTGAGCCAGCCCATTCATCATGATATATTACCATAACTTCTTTCTTTTTTTTCCCCAAATTTAGTTATTTGGCTGTGCCAGGTCTTAGTTGCAGCATGTGGAATCTAGTTCCCTGACCAGGGATCGAACCCTGGCCCCCTGCGTTGAGAGCACAAAATCTTAGCCACTGGACCACCTGGGAAGTACATCTCATTGCTTGTTTAACTCTCTGACTTCTCCCACAGACAGTAAGCTCTTGGAGGGCAGGGATTGCAACCAGTTCCCTCATACATTGTCCCCAGAATGCAATCCAGGTCCTGGCCGGCAGTGGATGTTCCATAAATGTTCACTGAATGAACAAATTCTAAAGTAGTAGCAGCTCGGTTCCCCACTCACAGCCTGGCCAAATTTCCACCTCATCCTGCCAGATCCTTACCTGGTCAGGTGTTCAGAGCTTTGCTGGAAAAGAACTCACCCAAAGTACCAAAAAAGGAAAAAAGGGAGGGGGTTGATGAGTGGGAATGTGGATCCTACTAAGATCTGGGCAACAGGAGAAAAAAAAAACCTGTTTAAACAGGGCCTTCCATTACTCTCTCTATTCTTGTTCCTGAGAGGAGAAAAATGAGATGCAAAGCCCCCATCAACTATAAACTCATGGAACAAGTCAGATCAAACGTCAAATAATGAAGGAGCCCCGACTCATGAAATTCTTTGTAGAACAAGAAAGATAGTTGTAAAAGCAAGCAGAAGTTTTTGAAGACATGGCAGAAAACATATGCTGAGAAGCATCGTTCACTTTCAAGCCAGCAGATGCTAGACTTGAGATGCAATAGGTAAGGTGAGCTGATTTGGAAGAGCTGGTACAAAGGTTGCATACAGGAGAAAACCCGAGTTTTAAAGAGGAGAACTCCAACATACGTTGGTGGCATAATGAGTTGAATGTTGAATTCAGCAAATATTGAGTTGAATTATATACATGACAGTCACTGTGTGACAGGCTGAGTTCATGACAGTGAACAGGACATACTTTTTCCCTTGCTCTCGGGGGCTTATATTAGATGGGGAAATTTAAATGGAATTAAAACAAACTTACAGTAAACTTAGGAGCCCAGGTTGACATAATCACAGGAAAAAAAAAGTCTAACCACCAGGTTGGAAGCTGATCTGAAAGTACAGACATAAGTTTGAAAGCAATCGGTTATTCATTCAACAAACACATGAGTTAAATTTTCGCCATATTATGAAATGGGAAAATTTGTTCTTAAGGTTTCCTACCTCATGTTTCAGCACATTTTTATAGCCTCCTGATTTCTCTCCCTCTCACCTCACCAACTTCTCAATTCTCTATTGCCCTACCTCCCCCTTCCCCACATTCCACAGTTTAAAAGTTGAACCTCAGCTCCTTCTAAAGAGAAATGGAGAAACTAACGAGGGTGCAAATGACAAAAGACAGCTTGACGTACTTTGCAACTTTAGGAATTGAACATAAACCAGCCTTTGTGTTTAATCCTGTATTTGCTCCTCCCAAAGAAACAAATCTTTAACTGCAGAATTTCCAAAATTGAGGTTTATGCTGTGGGAAGACACAGGAAATACAACCTTTTATAGCTACAGATTTCTCTTAAGGCATTTAATTCAGAGGCAGCAGTTTCAGCAAACCATTTATTAAGCTCCTAATACACGCCAGGTGCTTGAACAAGTGCCATGTTGCTTATTCCTCACTGCAGTCTCAGACCTGGGTTTTGAGACGTCAGGAAGGGTTTACAGAATAAGAAGATGCACTCTGCGGGGAGGTTTCGGCTCTTGTGTAGAATGGAGTCTTCGGGGATATAGGCATATGGGATGGGCGTGGGGGTCTCGGGAAGGAAAGGAAGAAAATAGTAGCAGAGCATGAAAATAAGAAACAGACAGTGGAAAATAGCAATTATAAGGGCTGATATGTGTTAATCAGGGGCCAGGTCCCAACACCCAGCAACTGTCCTAACTCTCGCAGCAGACGTTGGGATGCAGGTGCAGTTGTCATCATCATGCTTGCCAGGTAGTTGAAGAAACAGACTCTGAGACATAAGGAACTGGTTGTGGGTCAATAAGCAGCACAACCAGAATTCAACCCAAGGCTGCCTACTTTTACCCACTTGTGAGTCACAGGACCCTAGCATGAAAGCCATGTTGGCCTTCTTCTGTAGAGGAGGCAATGGGGAACTCCCAAATGGTATTTAAAAAGTATCCTCACTCTGTGATGACCTGGGAAGGGTGGGCAGGGAGAGTAGAAAGGAGGTTCAAGAGAAAGAGTATATATGTACACATCCAGCTGATTCACAATCCTGTTCAGCAGAAACTAACACAACATTGTAAAGCGATGATACTCCAATTAAAAAATAAATTAAAAAAAGAGATATCCCAGGTCTGTATTCTGGCAAGAGAACAAGTCTTGGCGTCTGATTAGAATGATACCTCAGCTCTAAAGGTAAAATAAGAATTAGCATCTTGGTTAAGCTTACAGAGAAATACTATAGAATTTCTCCCATAGACCTCCCAAAGTGAAAGTCACTCAGTCATGTCCATGTCTTTGCAACCCCATGGACTATACACTCCATGGAATTCTCTAGGCCAGAATACTGGAATGGGTAGTCTTTCCCTTCTCCAAGGGATCTTCCCAACCCAGGGATCAAACCCAAGTCTCCCGCATTGCGGGTGGATTCTTTACCAGCTGAGCCACAAGGGAAGCCCAAGAATACTGGAGTGGGTAGCCTATGCCTTTTCCAGGGGGATCTTCCTGACCCAAAATCTAACTGGGGTCTCCTGCACTGCAAGTGGATTCTTTACCAACTGAGCTATCAGGGAAGCCCATAGACCTTCCAAAGCACTTCACAAATGGTGCCAGGTGGGAGGTCAGGAGAAGGTAAAAAAAGTCCTAACCAAAGTCTTTAAGAAGGCCTGAGTGAGACTTGGATCCCCAGTAGCCATTTGCCTCCTTACACACTAAACCAGAGTGTTTGGGGGTGTATGTTTGTTTTTTAATATTTATTTATTTATTTGGTTGCATTGGGTCTTAGTTGCAGCATGTGAGATCTAGTTCCCCGACCAGGGATTGAACCTGGGCCCCCTGCATTGGGAGCTCAGAGTCTTTAGCCGCCTGACCACCACGGAAGTCCCTGTATGTTTGTTCTTTCCCACTGAAATACAGACAGGGCAGGAAGAGAGTCTTGGGGGACCCAGGCCCAACATCAAAGCCTTTCACCCAGTGTTGCCAGAGTCCTATGTCCTACCCCTCACAAACTAGCTTTGCTCATAAGTGTTTGTGAGCCTTCAGCCTACCAGTCTAGGTGACTCCATATTGAAATATTGTTAAACGTGAACAGAGTTAATTTCCAGCCATTCATGTATGTCAGTGCTTATCATTTGATGCCTTTAATTCCTAACAATGATATCATCCTCTTTCCCAAAGCAGAATGAAGCTCTGAGTTGGAAAGTGACTCCCAGGGAAGCTCCATGGATTTGGATAATATTCAAGCTGTTTTCTTGGCCCTCAAGTCTGAGGCAGACTAATCAGGGAGGGTGGATAATCTCTGGTATTGTCGGAGATTCCGATCTCTTAACTGAGATGAAAAGACCAGACCGGTCTCCATTTCCCTGGCTCAGTGGTCAGTAAGAATGCATCTCATCTCACACGAACCCTGGGAGCCCTAGGCCTTGGACAGACTCCAATGTACTGTGTCCTCCCTAACTAGGTCCCTGATGGTATCACAGACTTGCAGTTGAATGTTAGAGACCCTTTGAAATCAAATGACACTCATTCTATATGTGGGATCCTATAGCTCAGGGAGGCTAAGAGCACTATCACAGGTCATAGAGTCACTTGTTCAGTTAACAAATGTTTATTGAGTTCCAGCTGGGCTCCAGGTCGGTGATGGGCAGTGGCAAGGAGGTGATAAACAAATCTGACCCTGGACCTGCCCCCTTGGAGCTTACTGGCCAGTAGGAAATGCAAAGATTAGATCAACCATAATAAAGAATGAAGTAAATTTGTATCAGGATGCACAGGGCAGCAAAGAAGAAGTTGAAGGGGCCAGGGGGACTCTGTGTGGGGTACAGTGGGGAGCCTTTCAGAAAGGCCTTTCTGAGGGGAAGATGCGTGAACAGAAGTGTCCAAGGGAGGGAGCCAGGTGATGGAGTGGAGGCATTCAAGGTCAAGGGAATGGTCTATGTAAAGACTGAGGGGCAGGAAGGGGCACAAGGTATGAGGGCCCAGAACAGGACCTGCATGGGCTGAACAAGGGGAGCTGACAGATGAGGCCAGGAGAAATCAACAGCCACTCTAGAACTGAAATCCAGGGCTCCTGGCTCCTATGTGGAATATAATAAATGACAGAGGGGAAAAACACAAACAGATCTAAAATGTGGACCCTGCCAGTGTAAGAGATGGGAAAGTTTATTTTGAAGGTCTTCTCACCTCCCCCTTCAGGATTGAAGGTATTGATGAGTACACAGCGTTACAAGGGAAAATTAGGGCGGTTGACATTGAAGGCCTCTGGGTATTCCCGAGGCAGTTTGATTCTGGAGACTGGCCCTCTCTGGCCTGAGCAGACGAAGTCTACAGGGAACACTTGCTCCAACTTAGTGCCACTGCTCAAAGCAGCAGTGACTACACTAGAGGGAAGCTGTGACATCCTGGCCACAACACCTAATAATCTTGAAAGTTACCTGGATAAACAGACTGCCACGCTGGGATCAGTGCTTCTGTGTAACAGGGCTGGGACTAGAGTAAGGCAAGCAAGGCACTCACCTTGGGTGTGAAATTTAAGCTAATGTCAAAAAAAAGCCATCATGGAGATAAATAATATTTTAATGCAGTATTTCAAAAATCAAAATGAATGCCAAGGACCCACAATGAAAAAATTTCAAAAGTTTAAGTAAAGACCAGATCCAACCCTACTCATGTACAACTCAGCCTTATTTGACTCACCATAATCCTGGCCCTGGTTCAATAAAACTTTATTTACAAAATCTGGCGGGCAGTCTACAGGACATAGTTTGTCAGTTTCATTTTGTTAAAATATCACATTAAACTATTATTTGCTTATCAGGTTTTTGGTGTCCCTTAAATTTTGTTTTAAAATCAGTGTCTCCCTCTTCCATGGACGTGAAATTGAGCAAACTCCAGGAGATAGTGGAAGACAGAGGAACCTGGTGTGCTATAGTCCATGGGGACACAAAGAGTCAGACAGGACTTAGAGACTGTACAAGAACGGCAATTTCTCATTGCCTGTGGTGTGAGCTCAGGCAAATAACTTCCATCTCTGATCCTAGATGTCTTCTTATGTAATACATGCAGTAATGGTGGTTCCAACCTCCAGAGCTGTAGTGAGGGTTACCCTCATAAAAGACATTTGCACAGTTACTAGCACTCGATTAATAGTGATTGCTTGTGTGGCTATAGTAAATATTCTGTTTATTGATGTTGCTTTTATAAGAGTTCTCTCCAACGAGAACCAACTCTGGGCCCTCAGGGGACTTTAGAGGACCTGGCATTCTCTATGGAGGGGGCAACTTTCTCACTTAAGAACAAGCCTCCTTTGGGTAATGGGGGCAACTTGGAGCTGCCTGCAAAGAAACTGTTCAGCCAAGGCCAGAACCAGGTGCCTCGTGGGCTCCCAGAGTTCAAAACCCCATCATGGGGTGGCCCAGACTCTTGCTATGAATTTGAACTTGTCTTGCAAAACTGAAGTGTTTCAGGACCCAGGCACACAGTGTTGTAAAAAGGGGCAATTAAACCTATAAAACCAAGGTTTACAGGGGAATTTATAGTGTCGGAGGCTTTTTATAGCTTTTTAGATTAGTTTAAATAGAGGAAAAACGAACAGAGGAAAGAAAAAGAGAGGACTTGAAATTTGAGGAGACTTAAAAGTTCAGAAAGAAGCTTTTAGGAAGCACAGAGGGGTCATAATCAGAGGCACATTTTTCCATCTTGCTGTCTCTTGCAAATTGGAGCAAAAAAAAAAAAAAAATCAAGAATAGCTATCTCCTATCCCTCCTTTTTTGCCTTGCCTTGGCTGTTCAAGAAGACCTGCAGGGGCTGGGCAAAGTCCTGAAGAGGGACTGGAGAATGAATGTAGGATTTTGAGAACATCAGGAGGTCCCATGGTGACTTCTCCAGACCCTGGGAGGAAACTAGCTTTGCTCCATCAGGCAGGTCTATGCAGTAAGGAGTCGATGTGCAGCCATGGGAGTTTGTCACAGGAGATGGGAAAGCCTCATGAGCCATGAGGTGACGTTGGTCCTCAACCAAGATATTACACAAAATAAGCATGGTGCACAAATGTAGATATAGATATAGTATGCTGTACAACGGGAAAATACACACACAGGCAAGATTATAATGTTTTCCAATTTATCAAATTTTTAGAGTGGACATGCAAGCCGCTGTAACAATATATGACTCCAGAAAGAAATGTGTGTGTGACGACACAGAGGAAAGAAGACTCACTTTCCCCCCGTTTTGTAAACTCTAACTTCCATTCTGTGATCATGCAGAACTTACTCAAAACTCAGGTTAATATTTTCAAAACTATTTAAGCTCCCTGGTGGTGATCTGTACTGTAGTTTTGAGCGATGTCACCATTGAGGAAAACCAGGTGACGTGTACACAGGCTTTTTCTGTCTTATTTCTTCCAACCATATGTGACTTTACAATTACATCAAAATAAAAGGCTTCCCTGGTGCCTCAGAGGTAAAGAATCCACCTGCAGTGGAGGAATCACTGGCCAGAGACACAGGTTCCATCCCTGGGTTGGGAAGTTACCCTGGAGAAGGGAATGGCACCCCACTCCAGTATTCTTGCCTGACGAATCCCATGGACAGAGGAACCTGGTAGGCTGTAGTCTGTGGGGTTACAAAGAGTCAGACACAACTTTGGGACTAAACAAACAAACAAAAATTAAACTCACTTTCTCAAGAGACTTCCCTGCGTCCTCTGCTGCCCAGCTTAGTCCTACCCGAAAGGGACCTACTCTGACCCGGCATATGAGTTATTTACGCTCTGTATCAGTCATAACTGTTGGTAGGCTATATTGTTGTTGTTCAGTTGCTAAGTTGTGTGCTAAGTGGTGTCTGACTCTTTTGAGACCCCCGCCCACGGACTGTAGCCCTCCAGGCTCCTCTGTTAAGTCCATAGGATTTCCCAGGCAAGAACACTGAAATGGGTTATTTCCTTCTCCAGGGGATCGTCCTGACCCAGGGATCTGAAACCACTTCTGCATTAGCAGGCAGATTCTTTACCACTCAGCCACCAGGGAAGCTGTTGGTAGCCTATACTGGTTGTTAAATATTTTGAATATCACATCCAGATATGTACACTCTTATGGTAACCTAGACTTCTCTTTCAAAAGCACTTGTCAAAATTCAATTACATAGTTGAAAAAGTTTTCAAATTACAAACTCCAGAAGCGTTTCCCAGGAAAGAATATTGGAGCAGGTTGCCATTTCCTTTTAGAGGAGATCTTCCCCACCGAAGGATTGAAACACCCCCCCAAGCCCCACCCACACTGCAGGCAGATTCTTTACCACTGAGCCAGGGAGGCCATTTTAACAACAGATATTTGAGCTCAAATAAGCAACCTTCTTTTCAGTCACTAAGGATTTTCAAATAAAGTTCTACAAGAGATCATTCAATTGGTTTGATTTGACCCAGGTAGTATGCAGCACTCCTATTGGACTTTTTAGATTACCATTCAGTATGGAGCATTCCTATTGGACCTTTTTGTTCACCATTCAGTATGCAGCATTCCTGTTGGCCACTCTGACAGATGCTTACGCCGGTGCTTCCAACCAGCGTTTCCACAATGGCTTCCCAGGTAAGTTCTCATTTCTTTTTCTTCCTTTCAGTTACTTAGAATGCCGATTTACCGGTATTTGCGTCTTTTATCTTTAGATAGAGGGCTTTCTTTGGCTGGAATCTGTCATAGAGAAGATATGTGAGAGGAAGTAAAGGTCATGTTTAAACTCAGGCTCCTGGGCCCGTTCTAGCACTGTTGCTAAGTGTGGTCTCAGAAAAGTAACTGACCTTTTTTTGTGTTTTCTGGCATTCTCACCAGTAAAATTGGCTAATAACAGTACCTGCGTCATAGGGCTTTTGTGAGAGTTAACTGAGTTAATACAAGTCAAGAGCTTGGAACCACAGCCAGATATACGTTAAGCATTTAACAAATGTTAGCTAAAAGCGTTTGGAGAGTCTTTATGACATGGTATATGGTTGATTTTCTTCCCAAAGCTGATTTAACTCAGTTTGAATTTTTGGTTCTGCCACAAAAGTCAAATTCAGTTCTCTTGGTGAAGAAGCTTAAAGACTGCTATTTCCTGTCCTAATTATAGGCTTCTGCTGATGTCACCCTTGTTTTCCATTAAACATACTCAAGAATGTCTGGGTTGATTATTTCTTTGGCCAGGTCCTTAAAAATTATTGAATATTTGTTGAGTTCCAGGAATTCTACTAAATGCTTAAATACGTGATTTTATTTCATAATGTTTAATCATAATTCTGATTCTGAAATAATCATTTTTAAAAATGTATCAAGCAGCAATTATTGTGTTAAGTATCTTAGCTCATTTCACCCTTGGAAAGGCCCATAAAGTAGATGTTATTATCTGTATGAGATTGATTAACTTTTTCTAGATAATAGAGGTAGTCACTGATACAACAGTGATTTGAACACAGATTTGGCTGATGCCAGAACTTGTAGTGTATTTCCAGACTTCCCCCCTTTGCTGTGCTTATACAATCTTAATAAAAAAATGTAAATAATTATCATGTGCTACAGTAATACATAAATATCATACTCAAAAGTTATCTGTGATTTTTTGGGTCGTGGGAAGTTTGACAAGCACGGTTTTGGCAGATTATACCTAAAATGTGTATGTGTGCCTTTGTGTCTGTCTGTGTGTCTGTCTGTCTTTTTCTCACATGTATGATATTTCTGTGTGTGTGTGCTTTTTTTAATCGAAAGTTAGTTGCTGAGAGTTATAGGTACATGTCCACTTTAGGCGAATTTCTTTAAAAACTAGGCATATTTTTGGAAAATTGAAATTTTAAGTAAGGGCTTTGTGAAAGTTGCTCAGTCCTGTCTGACTCTTTGGGACCCCGTGAACTATAGAGTCCATGAAATTCTTCAGGCCAGAATACTGGAGCTGGTAGCTATTCCCTTCTCAAGGAGATCTTCCCATCCCAGGGATTGAACCCAGGTCTCCTGCATTGCAGGCAGATTCTTTACCAGCTGAACCACTACATTAAAAGAACATGTGTCACTCTTTTTTTGGAAATTTTTTTTTAAAAATTCCTTTATTTGGGGGCTGTGCTAGGTCTTATTGCGGCTCAGGTTTTTCGCTAGCTGTGGCAAGCAGCAGTTGCTGTCTAGTTGCCATGTGCAGGCCTCTCATTGCTCTGGCTTGCTTTGTTACAGAGCACGGTCTGTCAGGCACAAGCTTAATAGTTGTGGCACACAGGCTTAGTTGCTCCCTGGCATGTGGGATATTCTCAACCCAGGCATAGGACCCATGTTTCCTGCATTGGCAGGCAGGTTCTTTACCACTGAGACACCTGGGAAGCCCCATTTCTTTGGAAATTTAAATGAAAATTTAAGTAGAGGATGTAGCTATTAGAAACTATAGTGAAAAAATACATAGCACTCATTCTTTGTAAATTAGATAAAAATTTAAGTAGAGGGTTTAGCTAACTTTTTAAATTACAGTTATTCTCGTGGGGGAAAATGATTTTGTTATTATGTTAAATCATCATCTCGGTATGTCATTTCACATACCCCACATGCGTTTGATTTTCACACTTGATTCTCTCATATTGGGTGCATCATCTATACATCTTAATAAAGAGATGCATTAGGGGGTGGGGCTCATTGCATGTTTTTGATATCCAGATATCCTCCAGGGCTCTGCAGTTGCTATGGAATAAAGTTCGGAATATATACCCTGGTAATTCAGGCTAGCCAATGCACAAGTTGATTTTTCTTCTTTGTGGTTTCTAATAGCCTTCCCTTCATCCTGCACCACTTTTTTCTGGGCAGGAAACCCAAAGGGACAGCAATCAGGAAGAGGATTCCATCCTTGCCTTCTCCCTTTCAATGGAAGTGGATAATTCAATCAGTCCACAGACGTAAGGCCTCATCAGCCAGCAAGGAAAGGCAGTCCTTAAGCCAAGTCGATTCAGAGTTCATTGTTCTCTCTCTCTCTTCTTCTCTTCTTTCTTTCCTTCTAAGCTAAATCTAAAGGAAGACAAATCAATCTACACCGAAAGGGAAAAAAAAAATCAGGCTTATTTTCACCAAAAGAAAATTTTGTTTTGTTTTTTTGGATCAGAAACACAGGACTTCCCAAATCAAGTTAAGTGAGTCCCAGATGTGGACTCATTTCAAATGAAAAACACACCCCCATCATCTCAGGCAGAACTCTGCTTGAGGAAACTGGTGATTGCAATGCCTGACACAAGAGAATTTCTCCAGAGAGTTTGTCCCAGCCTGTGGAGAGGAAGAGGAATGGGGAAGATGAAGGGCTGGCGTGCTTCTCCTCCCCCTGGGGAGAAGAGAGACGGGATTCAGGTTAATGAGGTTGGAGGGTCGATGTGAACCAATCAGAGGAGTGGAAAGCATCTTTGAATAGTGCCGAGGATGGCGAGAATGGAAGCGGCCACATGCTGAAGGCTGGCTTTATTAATGAGAAGGCACTGAATCCATATCACACAGTCTGGACATGTACTGCCCGAAACAAACAAAACCCAACGAGAAATGACAGTGATGCTCACACTTGTGAGCATTCTGGAGAATTCTTTTTCCACGGGAGAATGGTAGATGGCAGCTGGAATGCCAGGGAATGACGTGATGTGCAAATTAATATATTTCTTTTAAAGGCCAAGAGGAGAAGAGGGCCTTCTGACAGCCTTTGATTCGACCGTTAATTTTCAAAGACTGATCGAGACACTGACATGTCACATGGACCTGCTTCTAGTGTTAGACCAAAAGAAGAATGTTGAACCGTGTAACCGAAGACATCTCTTGGTGAAAGATTCTCCTTTTAACAACTGTAATTCGCATTTTCATCAATGTCATGCTGTGCATAGATGAAAACAGTCATTTAAATGTGTTTCTTCTGTCTTCTCCTAATAAGCTTGATTTTACATTTCTTGCCATCCGGTTTGTTGAACAGAAATATGGAAGTACTTTTACTCTCTATATGCTTCTTAACGGAGTTTAATCTAAGATGTGGCCTTTTCCTTTTTACTGAACTGGACTCTAACCCAGATTTTTCCCACTAGACAGTCTCTTTGGCCATTTTGGCAGGGCTCTTGCCCTTCCTTAAGCCAAACCGTTTAACCCAGTGTAATTACTTTATGATGAGCATCTCAGTCATTTCTTCCGGAGCACATGCAGCATCCTACCTTGCCATGCATCCCCACAGCATCTCAGCAGAGTTTATTAAACTCAGTCGAGCCGGATGAGTTCACATAGCTCTCCAATAATTATATTTCTCAAATTGGTCCCATAATAGCAATAATTGCAAGCATGCATTGAATGCCAGTACTCTGCTTAGAGCTTTAAATACACTTGCCCACCGAAGCCTAATCTCAACTCCATGAAGTTAAGATTGAGTTCATTTTACAGAAAAGGAAACCAAGACTCAGTAAACAGCAGAGCTGGGATTCAAAACAGTCACCGTATACTAAGTTCTCTGCACTTTGCTTCTGTCTTATACTGTGGGTCCAGTGCTAGACTCCAACAGAGCACAGATACCTGGGAGGGAGTATGTGTGAACTGTCAGGGAAGGTTACAAAGGGCTTTGTCATAGTCAGTACCAGGTCTGTTATGAGGTTACCTGGCCATGGTCTTAGATGGAGGCACAGGACAACAAAACATGAGTGAGCATGGGGCAAGGGGCACCTGAGGACATGGGCAAAGGACCGGAGCTCTGATATTTCTAATGAATACAATCCAGTGTCCAAATTATACAACTTTATCGTGTCTGAGATATGAACCTGTATTAATTTCCTGTTACTGCTGTAACAAATAACCACAAATTTGGTGGCTCTAATTTAAACTAATAGAAATTTATTCTCTCTTAGTCTGGAGGCCAGAAGTCCAAATTCAAGGTGTCAGCAGGGCTGGATTCCCTCCAAAGGCTCTAGAGGAGAAGGCTTGCTGGCCGCCTCCAGCTCCTGGTGGCTGCTGGCTTCCTTGGCTCATGGATGGCTTCCTCTGCCTCCATCTTCCTCTGTGTCTGTGTCTTCATCCTCTTCTCATCCTTCTCTTATAAGGACACTTGTCCTTGAGGTTAGGGTCCACCTGGGTAATCCAGGATGAGTCCACCTTGAGATATTTTTTTAAATTTTTTTACTTTTTTGAAAAACATTTATTATTTTATTTTATTTTTTGGCCATGCCACATGGCGTGCAGGACCTTAGTTGCCCAACCAGGGATTGAACCCACTCCCTTGCAATGGAAGTACAGGATCTTAACCACTGCACCACCAGCAAAGTCCACACCTTGAGATTTTGAACCTACTTACATTGGTGGTGGTGGTGGTTTAGTCGTTAAGTTGTGTCCAACTCTTAGGATCCCATGGACTGTAGCCTGCCCGGCTCTTCCATCCATGGGATTCTCCAGACAAGAATATTGGAGTGGGTTGCCTTTTCCTTCTCCGGAGGATCTTCCAGACCCAGGAATCGAACCCAGGTCTCCTGCACTGCAGGCAGATTCTTTACCAACTGAGCTACAGGGAAGCCCTACTCACATTGGTAAAGACCCTTTTCCCCCTCTACCAACATCCACATCCTATCAGATCTGTCGTCAGTTCTCATTGCCTCATCTTAATCAAACCTCTCAACATTTGTTCCAGTTGATCACTTTTTCCTTTCTTCATTTAGTTTCTGAATGTTTGCCCTTTCCTAGTTTTCTCTTTCTCTACCAGAAAAGAAAAAAGACCCTTTTTTCCAAATAAAGCCACATTCACGGGTTGTGAGAGGGTTAGGATGTGGATGTATCTTTCCGGAGGTCCACCTTTCAACCTTCTACTATCCATATAGCAAATATTAAAAAAATGGAATCACTGAAACCTTAGGCAAGTAGAGAGGAATTCTATTGAAAAGAAGACAAAGACCATGGGTTAGAATTTATCCCCTCACCTTGGCGGTTGGCCCCAGGCCTAAAACCCTGAAGGCTTCACAAATAGCTGCCTTTTGAGGGCCAGGGCAGCCCAACAGAAATGGCAGAAGCTTCAGCAAGCCCTGGTTTAAATATAAACTTTGCCATTTTCTGGTTCAGGTTTCGTGTAAACCATTTTGCTTCTTTGAGTTTCAGTGCTCTGCAGAATGGGACTGATCCTAATGCTTGCCTGGCGAGGTGAATGAGAAGAGTAGAAAAGTACGAGTTCTATTAGTCACAGTCGTTCCTACATTCATTCATGCATATTTAGGGGGCATGTATTTTTTTCTAATTTATTTCACAGGGCTTTTTTGAGCACCTGCCACGTTCTAGCCATTACCCAAGATGATGGGAATATAGCCATGAACACCACCCATTTCTGCCTTGATGGTGTTTGCATTCTCGTGAGAGAGAATGAACAAAGACTATATATATATATATATGTATATGTACATATACATATATATATATATATATATATAAACACATGAATTTTTTGAAAGATAACCCAGAGAGTGATGAGGATTAGAAAGAAGAATTTTCAAATGTGATGCATGGGATGGGGGTGGGGTGGGGGGCGGTTGCAAAGAGAAATCGGTTGAGACAGAGTGATTAGGAAGGCCTTCTACAAGGTGATGGCAGTTAGCCTGCATGATGAGAAGAAGCATATCAAAGAGGAGAGGGAATGGTGTTCTTCACAGTTGGACCCTCAAGTACAGAGGCCTGGTGGCCTTGATGATGGATGCATTGAATTGTTGATGACACTTAAAACCTTGTCTAATACTGTCTTTTTAGTAGTAGTAGTTATTAAAGCAATAGCCTCTCCTCCCAATGTGGTGGTCATTCACAAATTTGTTCACCAAATGTATCTGAATCTCTGCATTTCCTGGCCCCCCAGTACCTGAGTGGGGCATAAGAAGGGGGGAAGAGATGTGTCACTTCTGGACAGGAGATTTGATTAACTGTTTGGCACCCTCCAGAGCTCTCTGACTTTAGGAGGGAGATTGACAGTTTTGAAGATGATGGGTAATTCATTATCCTACCATAAGTGGCTACCATAAATGGAGCCAAGGTGGCTTGGGTCCTGCTGATCCAAGATCCGTATGTCAAGTGAGTGAAAGTAGTGTGTGAGAATAATCTCTAGTTGTTTTCAGTCACTGAGATTCTGAGGTTGGTTGTTACGGCAACATAATCTAACCTACAAATCACTGCAGATGGTGACTGCAGCCATGAAATTGAAAAACACTTGCTCCTTGGAAGAAAAGTAGTGACCAACCTAGACATCATATTAAAAAGCAGAGACGTTACTTTGCCAACAAAGTTCCATCTAGTCAAAGCTATGGTTTTTCCAGTAGTCATGTATGGATGTGAGAGTTGGACCATAAAGAAGGCTGAACGCCAAAGAATTGATGCTTTTGAACTGTGGTGCTGGAGAAGACTCTTGAGAGTCCTTTGCACTGCAAGGAGATCAAACCAGTCAATCCTAAAGGAAATCAATTGTGAATAGTCAGTGGAAGGACTGATGATGAAGGTGTAGCTCCAATACTTTGGCCACCTCATGTGAAGAGCTGACTCATAGGAAAAGACCCTGATGCTGGGAAAGACTGAAAGCAGGAGGAGAAGGGGATGACAGAGGACAAAACGGTTGGATGGCATCACCAACTTGACGGACATGAGGTTTTGCAAGCTCTGGGAGATAGTGAAGGACAGGGAAGCCTGCAGACTGCGGGTCATGGGGTCACAAAGAGTCAGACACGATTGAGCAGCAGCAACAACAACCACCCTGACTGATGTACTCTCTTGCTGAGTACAACCTTACATCTTCCCACTGTAGTCCCTCTGCCCCTACTGGGTGAGAACACAATGCTTGGCTCAACCCCAAGCTGCTGACTGCGCAGAAAGATTCTCACACCTCTTTCATATGGGGCTGCGGGGAACCCAGAGGAGTTGTATGGGCAGCAGCAGCTCAAAGGAAACAGGAGGTTCCCAGGAGAAGCAGCTGCCTGCCTTAGCTCCCACTAGCTGGACATCCCCTCACCAGAGGCGTGGGCTCTGCAGTTCCTCCTACAGACTCACACTCCCGCCCCCAACTTCATGAATCCCCTGGACACGTCCTTCACAGGCTTAGGCAATCCCACTGTTGCCAACAAGCCTGAGCACTGCAGCCAGTGAGTCTTATCCCTGGACTGTGCAAGGCACCTCCAGGGTATTAGCGTTATTTATCTCTGGGATGGGAATAGATCATAAGGGCATCTGGTGATGGGAATGAAATGCCAGAGTGAGTTCAGAGCGGCGCTTTTCATCCTTCCAAACCAGACGTCTGCACGCCAAATGCTCCCAGGAGCCAGGCACCTAACCAAAATGAGTGAAGTGGGCCAGGTGGGGCCAGCAGCAACGTGGAGCATGTGTGCCTCTTCTAAGGGCCACCACGGCTTGGGTCAGTGCTGCCAGACTCCCCAGTTCTTAGATCTCTGAACTCATAGAAATGATCTGGTTACAAAGTGTTTGCCCTTCACTGCTTCCCTTGTAGCTCCATCGGTAAAGAAACTGCCTGCAATGCAGGAGACCTGGGTTTGACCCCTGGGTTGGGAAGATCACCCCTAGAGAAGGAAATGACGACCCACTCCAGTATTCTTGCCTGGAGAATTCATTAACAGAGGAGCCTGCAGGCTACAGTCCAGGGGGCTGCAAGAGTTGGACACGGCTTAGCGACTCCACCACCACCGCCAAAAACTGCATAAACTCTGTGGTTCTCACTGGTGCCGTTTGTCAAATATTTCTGGAGGTGGCCCTGCCCAGGAACAAGATGGATGTGACCTTGAAGTTGGGCATGGTCATGTGACTCGTTGTGGCCAATGAAATGTCCCATCACTGCCAGGTGGAAACTATAAAAGCCAATGCAGCATCCCCTCCAGATTCTTCCCATTGCCTCAGTTACAATGGGAGCACTTGAAGTGATAAGAACTCTGCCTCAGTTCTTGAGTTACTGTAATAAACCAGCAAAGGAACCACCACTGACCCCACCACTGGCAGAAACACAGTGAACATGTTAGAAGAGCAAAAAGTAAATGTTATTTATGCTCCTAAAATGTGGGGGCTATTTGTTGCTGCAGTAACTTATGTTACTGCATGGTACAGTAATCATGCACTTAACCTGACTGATGCAAACACCAAACGGATAACACAAAACAAGTCTGTGGCCGTTTCTCTGATTTGCAATTTTGGATGAATTGCTTTTCTCCTCTTTTTCTCTTTCCTTGCTTCAAATGTTTCCTTCTTTCATAATCTCTCTTCATTTGGCTCATCCAGCAAACATTTATGGGGACTTCTATAAGGGAAAATCGCTCTAACATACCATAGTAACAACAGCAATAAAACCATAATTGTGAGATAGTGGAGGCTGTCCTCAAACAACTAGCCCAGCCAGAGAAGCCCAACCTTTCTGGTCCACCAGGCAGAGGCAATGCAGAGCTCAAAGTAGACAGGCTGCAGAGGGTCTCCCAGCCCCGAACCCACTTTTCTAAACCCTGCCATGATTTCTTAGAGATTTCTTACAGATCAGAAGACTCTGATCTATAAGAAGCATACTAACTCTCAGGCCCCAAAATGACACCCTGTGACATTTTGCATAACACAGCCTCCAGGCAAACCAGTTTCCTTTGGTTTTATTGATTTTTCCTTGATTTTATTCCCTGCTTAGCTACTTATTCAATGTGGGACTTTACTCCTCAAGTTTCTTGTTGAATAGGGTCAAGCGCACCTCCAGTTTGGCAGAATTGTAATGAAGATCATGCAAAACATAGAGCAAGCCCCCAGGGGAACAGCCCATAGTTGGTGCTTACTTAATGGCAACTTTTGGGGAGACAGAGATATGGACAAAGTGAAGCAAAAGGGGTATTTGGCATAGCTTTAGATTAGAAGTTACAACTCTGTGGATATGAAGAGTTAAGCGTCTGGGTTCTGGAGCGTGGCTGCCTGTGTTAGAACCCTCTCATACCAGCTGTGAACTGTGAGCGATACTTGACCTCTCTGGGCCTCGGTTTTCTCATCTGTGAAACAGGAATGATAACAATAGCGTTTGATTTCCTAGGGTTGCTGCGCCAAGTGCCAGGCACGTAATAAAGATAAATGACACGTGAGACCTTTACGTTCTTATTATGTAAAAAGCTGACAGTAGCATGTCAAGTCCAGGTTGAAGAGTGGCCAGTGTGGTCTTGGGTGAAACCTCACTTCCCCAGGCTTCTGCAAAGAAGCCTCCTCCAGGTTGGCCCTCTGGAACTCACCTTTTGAAACAAGCACTTTACAGTGTCCCACAAGGCTTCATTGTTTTCCCCTCAGCAGGGAGCCCGTGTTCCTTCTGCGTGCGTGCACTCGACTTGGAAACACTTGGTTGCAGTCCCACTCGCAGGCTTTTCTTCCCTGGGACAGCATGGCAAGACTGCCTGGGAAACCCGATCTCCCCAACCCTCAGTTCTAATCGTGTTGTTTCTTAGATTCAGGCTCCCCTATAAATCATTTTTAATGACACTTTGAGAAGAAAGACGTCGCAAAGCAAATCTTACACGACGTTCTCATCACCAACGGCATTTAATATCCTAAATCATATGCTTTATGGCGTTGCATCGCGGGCCTCAGGCGGAATGAAGGCAGTCTATTATTTTTTGCTTCTGGTGCACCTCTTGTGTGCCTGAGGGTCACTCACTTTAGGGAATGCCTGGCGGTTATGCTTGGGGGATTTGTTTTGGGGGAAGTTAGGATGGTCGCACGGTCCAGCAGGAATCTGGGGGGACTTTTTTACACAATGAGGTGGCCTGTGCGGTGGTATCCAGAGCTGGTAATATGAGAAAGTTATGAGAATATAAGCCAGGCCTGATCTGGGGTTCCTCGCCATTCACCTGAGGGGCCCCTTCCCTTCCAGGGAAGTCGATATGGTGAAAATCAAACCAAAGCGACAGCAAATAAAAACAGGCCCTACCCCGCCTCTCCCCAAACCCCAGCCAGACTGGGTAAGAAGTGGGAACATCTATGCTCCAATTCACTTCCATCTGACAGATATTCATCTGGATGTTTCGATGTGCCTACAGTGTGCCTGGATGAGAACACACAGAGGTCAGTACCGTTCTCCTTAGCGTGCGTGTGAGTCACTCAGTCGTGTCTGACTCTTTGTAACCCCCCGGACCGTAGCCCACCAGGCTCCTCTGTCCATGTCCAGGCTTCCCTGTCCCAGGCAAGAATACTGGAGTGGGTAGTCATTCCTTCCTTTCGTGTGTGCACTGTCGCTCAGTCATCTCCTACTCTTTGCCACCCCGTGTAATGTAACTCAGCAGGCTCCTCTGTCCATGGGATTTTTCAGGCAAGAATACTAGAGTGGGTTGCCATTTCCTTCTCCAGCAATCTTCCTGACCCAGGGATCAAACTTGTGTCTCCTACGTTGTTAGGTGTTATTATTCCATTCCTTCCTTAGTGTAACACAATCTAATTCACCCATCAGTGTCGAAGCACCTACAACATACAGGGAACTAGACCAGCTGCTGGCAGAGTGGCTGCCAGGGGACTGTCTCAAGCTACAGTCTTCAGAGAGTCAAACACACACACAAATCTGCAAGTGGTGAGATCAGAAGCTCCTGAATGCGCCTAGAACAGTGATACACCATTCACTTGTATAGTTAGCAAATGAATGGCTTGACCAAAGAACCAACAATAGAACAAAGTGCTCCGAATAACCCAAAAGTGCAAGACAAGTGTCTGCTTCCTTCCGACCCCTCCTTTCATTCCCAGACAGGTGCTGTAGGAAGGGGATCTGGCATAACATCTCCTCAAACTCACCCACTGTGAGGGGTCATTCACGTCTGCAAAGGAAATGTGTCAGTGTTTCATGATAAGATATCTGGAAGACTTGCCTTCCTCTCCCACCTCTCACTTCCCAGGAATGAAACCACAGGAGGGACCTCTGTGTGCCTGGCACGTGTTCACTTGACCAAGAGGAGTGGCTGCCAGGAGGAAGGTGGCCTAATTCCTGGTCGCAGGAGGTACTCTGCCCTCCTGCTCTGACGCTGTGACTCCCGAAAGAGGGGTCGTGAGAATGTGAACATTAGCTGGGCTTCTGCCATGTGCAGACTCAGAACTCAGGCCTGTGCATGCATTGGCGCTGAGCAGTTCCTGAACCACAGCGGGGCTGGGAGCAGAAAATCAGGTGACAAGGGTAGTGTACTCAGCACAGTGCTGGAACCTACTAAATGCTTAGCAAAGGGCAGTTTCTTTGTCACAGCCTCAGTTACAAGTGAGGAAACAGAGGCTCGAAGAAGGGGAGAGAGGGAAGCAACTAAGAATGGAGGCTGGGGAGGTAATAGTATCCAGGACATGTGAATTTCCTGATCAGGGTAAGGAGCTTAGCCTAACACTGGAGCTGGGTAACGTTGGGTAAGTTATTTCACCCCTCTGAGATTCCAGTAGCAACAATAATAATAGATTGAATCATATAAAATTGCCAGTTTTATACTTAAGCAATGTTTGAATGTCAGCAATTTCATAAGCTTCAATTGAATAAAAAACATTCTCATAGTGCTCATGTGAAGATCGAAAGATACGTAAAAGCAGAAGACAGCACCCAGTAAATGATGATCCCTCAATACATGGAAGTTAGTTTAGTTACCGTCTCCATGGCTTTCTTGGAGAAAAGAAATGAGATTTATTCATATCAGCATCGGAAGCAAGGCCACTACCCTGTTTTCCACCCCTGGACAAGCCTGTGTTATGGGGGCCCCGTCTCCACCTCCAGGGGTTGGTGATATGGGATCAGCAATTTCCTCTGTCCAGCCACTTGGGTAAATGATTTACCAGCTGCCCTCAAAGCCCCCTTTCCACCACAGGGTAGAGCTCTCTAAGCCCAAGCACCCTCCTTTGAACCAGAACTCTGAAATTGTCGAGGGGAGCCCTCAGGGTTCTTTCTTTTCTTCTTGGGTGAGGGGGACCTGGGGGATGGTGCAGAGGGCAGGTGTGCATTACAGATCCGAGCATAATGAGGGGGAAAGAGGCCATTTCCAGAAGTCTGTGTTAATTAGAACTTGGCTTCCCCGAGGCTGAGTGTCGCTCAGAAACATCTTATCTTCATGTTCATCATTATCAGTTTCACTGATGTATCAACAGCAGCAGCAGCAGCTTTATACTTTTTTCTCATCAGCTACGGCTACTGATTCTTTTGTTCACTCCTCTCATTCGTCCTCTTCCTTTTCTTCTTTTTCCTTCCCTTCCTCTTCCCCTCTTCCCCTCCTCTTCCTTCTTTTTCTTCTTCTTTTCTATCAGACAAAGCCACTGTACTCAAGACTCCCTTCCACATTCTGTTGCCATCTTCCTTTTCTGGGTCCTCATTCTACTTGGAATTTCTCCTCTCCCCCACTACCATCAAGATTCAGCAATACCCAGAGCTTCAGACCTTCCCTGGTTCTACTGTCCCTTCACCCCTGCATCACAAAATCCTACCTACCCTGGATCCAGTGGACTCAGTGGCATCCCCTAGATTAGAATCAATTATGGACTAATTAGTAGACTTAAACCTCAAAACCTGCAGCTGGGCAGGAATGATTGTAGAGCAGATTGAACCATTGTTGGGCTCTTCAGCAGGTAAGGGGAAGAGTTGAATAACAGATCCAAGTGGAACAGCAGGGAACCCCCTACTGTCCTCAGTGCTGTTCTAACAAAACCAGACCAGAGAATACCTCAGAACTTGGGAGCATTTGCCTTGTTCATTCCCTTTAACCACCAGCTGCCAACACTCTACAGGGACTGGCTCCAGAAGTTCCATATATAATGTGGCCATAATTAACTGGGTCAGAATTAGCCCAGTGTGGACAAATCAAAGTGTTTTTCCATGGAGCAAAGATGGTGATGTTGATGATTGTGTTAGTAATGATGATGGTGATGACAATAACAATGACGATGATGGTGATGGTGAGGAGGAAGAGACAAAAGACAGTGGTGATGGTGGTGGTGATGAGGTTGGTGATGATGACTGATAGCACTTACTCTGTCAGCCACTTGGATGATTTACATATATTACACCTTACAATCCTATCAGGTAAGGAGGTAAGGAAGTGATGAATAGTAGTCTCATTATATAGATGAAGAAAGCAAGAAAATTTCCCAGATCACAGAATTGGTAACTGGTGGAGCAGGGAAAGCCACTCAGCCCAGAAAGAATAATGGACGCTAGTGTGAGAAACAGAGGTCAAATTCTGTCCAGGGTCCCAGTTCTAGACCTTTCTTCACCCTACTTAAACCTCTGCCCTTGGGTTCTTTGAGACACCCCATTCCCATTTTACTTAAGCTTCAGTTGATTTCTGCTACTTTCAGTCAGACAAGTGCTTATAAATCGAGTCACTGAACTTTGTCTCCAAATAGAGCATGTGGTGATTCTTTTAATGTGACTTTGAGCCAGGGCTGGGATTAAGGCGAAACAAATGAGACATCTAGGGCACACAGTTTACGAAGGCACTCACTCTCAGGGTCAGGCAGGTGAGGGGAGCATTTGCACAGACCTGAGAGTGAGTGCTCCTTAAATTCTGCCACCTAGGCTCCTCGCTTCTTTCACTATAAACTCAGCGCTGCTTAAACTCCCTCTCCTTTTCTGCCATGGCTTACCCAGGTATAAAATGAAGACATTAAACCCAGGATTACAAAGAGCCATATTAGGTGTGATATTCTGATTCTCTGGCAAATAAATGACATACTTGCAACAAACCTCACATCCCACATCTGTGGCAGACATCACTAATCAATACTGGCTTCTTGATGAGCCTGGACATGTCCTCAGAATCCAACTCCACCTAGAGCCTTGAGGATCTACTGGTAAATATTTACAATTGGAAAATAAGAGGAAACTTCTCAAGGACACAAACAGGGTTTTACGTCTCTCTCTCTCTCCTGCACCTGAAATGGTACCTGATGCAGATGAAACACTGCATATATTTCCAATTCATATATAAATTCAACTGAAACTTGAACAAGAACATGCATGGAGAACCACCTACACAGGCAACAGTTACTTCTTATATGAATACTCACACAAATGAGGATTTGCATGCACACACACACAGACACATACATACACACTTTCATGTACAATGTTTCACAGCCCATGTGTTCAGTGGGGCCAGATTAGGCTCCAAACAATGTAAAGATCATGTTCTGTCCAGCTCTCATGAACTTCAAAATAATCATTTAAAATCAAAGTGAGTCTGAAAATCTAAGAAGTTCTGGAATTTGTCACCATAATTCCCTTAACTTTTTTCAATATCAAATAGCGTCATTGAAAAAGGAGAGAGGGATTTGGTGTCTGTGACTTGCTCATACTCGGACCTGCCTTGGCACTTGTAGGTGATCTTGTAGCACTGATAACAGTCTCCTGTACATGTGAATGTGGACGTGTCCACACATGTTCACAGTTGCACCCTTAAGCTTACACCCATTCCCTATGCTTTGTTCACATACATATACATGAGCACACACATTCTGAACATGTTTGCACATGTGTCCCCTTATGCGTATGTATGTATGCATTTGGCAAGGCACATGTACTCACAATGCATAGGATGATGTTTGTATCCACCTAAATGTACATGCAAGTTTCCCAGGTGGCTCACTGGTAAAGAATCCGCCTGCCACTGCAGGAGGTGGAAGAGATGTGGGTTTGATCCCCGGGTCGGGAAGATCCCCAGGAGAAGGTAATGGCAACCCACTCCAGTATTTGTGCCTGAGAAATTCCATGGACAGAGAAGCCTGGCGGGCTACAGTCTGTGGAATCACAAAAGAGTTGGACACGACTTAGCGACTAAACAACAACGAATGTACACACACAGGCACAGATACCCAAGCACGCCCTTTTAGGTCCCCACTTGAGTGTAGTTGTACACGTACATGCACATGCATGCACATTCACACACACACACACAGATGCCCATATTCTCATGTGCACACACACATACCCATGTTCATACACACTGACACTGATACATGCAGACACACATTTTCCTACAATCACCCCCCCCCACACACACACACACAATCTGCCTTCCCTCCAACAGAAGGCCCTCAAGGCTGCTCCTCTGTGGGCCTGTGCTGTCAGGGAGCCTGGTAAGAATCATTGGGGCAGCTCGACAGTGATAACAATTTCCAGAGCCAACAGCAGAGAGCTTAATCCACAGTGAAAAGCTGACAGGGCCGGCGCCTCCGCGTGCTTCCTGCCAGCTCCTACTCACTCAGCCCAGCGTGGGGAGGTGGCAGACTCTCTGTGCCCTCCAGCCATGTCATCTCCTCTCTAATGATGCCAACGTTTTGACAAAGCTGAGCAACACAGCCGGTAGGTGTGAAGTTGGAATTAATTTTCTTTCGGAAGGTCAAGTGCATTAATGAGCTTTCAGCTGGCTGATATTGTTCTTTTCTTTTTGCAAGAGGAGAGAGAAGAAAAGGAGAAAGGGACACTTAACTGAAGCTGTTTTCTTCTTTCTCTCCTCCCTTCAGGAGTCTTGGCCCCTTTTCCAAAGCCCGATAAGGAGAGCCCTGTGGGCAGACAGATGGGCTCAGACTTGGCCTCCCACGGAACAGTTAATTCCCCTGCTGCACTAGGAAAGTCTCAGCCTTAGACCTGCCTTGAGGGACAGGGGATAAGTAAAGAAGAATCCAGTGTACATCTCAGCCTTTAAGACATTTGAGTAGATACAAAGATAGTAAAAATAAATGGGTTTCATTGTATATGCCATTCCTGATTGATTAGTAGTGGCTGCCTGGAGCTGTGTGGGGAAAGCAGTGACCACTGGAGCCTCTTCGGGCTCATTGGGCAGGAGGGTCCTGATTGATTAGTGATGTCTGCCTTGGGCATCATATATGGTGTAGCAGCATAAACAGAGGTTTTTTTTAAAAAAATACCAGAGCCATGAAAAAAAAAAGAAATACCTAGAATCCAGAGGTATTTAAAAACAGAGCTATATATATATAGATATATATAAAGAAATACCTAGAATTCAACAGATTAAGAATAAACAGGAAATTCATTAAACAAGTATATTTAAAACCTAAGTGGAATAAAGTCCACAAGAAAACTTAGGGAAGAAGCTACATGTAAACAGAAATTGTAAATTAAAATGCCTTTAGGTACCAGGAAGGTGACATAAAGATTCTTGTGACCCAGATGGGGCTTCTGCTAAGCTCTAGAGTATAATTCTCATTTAAAGGATTGCTACTGTGTTCAACCAGTTCTTGCCATGGAAGAACCTGGTTGTGTTTTAGCACAGCCACCGAAAAAAAAATTTTTTGAGGGAAATAAAAAAAGTGAGTGATTTTTTAAGTGTGAAATTTTGTGATGTTTACTGTTTTCAACACTTTTTATTAAAAAAATATTCTGAAAAAAAATTATTCTGTAAGCTCCCAAATATTATGGATTTGTCTGGAAAGAGGCCAGTTTCGGCCTTTGGTTTTTTTTGTTGTATGTTTTTTTTTAATTTTTTTTAAGATTTATTTTTGATGTGGACCATTATTAAGGTCTTTACTGGATTTGTTGTGATATTGTTTATGTTCTGGATTTTTGGACATGAGGCATGTGGGATCTTAGCTCCCAGACCAGGCATCGAACCCACATCATTGGAAGTGAAGTTTTAACCATTAGACCACCAGGGAAGTCCCTCAGCCTCTTTTTAAAAGTTAAATGGGAGTATATGAGAAAGCTCTGGTAGGGTAATCAGTGTTGTCACTTACCTATTTTCCCCTCCAGAATTCACACTTGCTAAGGGCAGAGAGGGTGTGTGTGTGTGTGTGTGTGTGTGTGTGTGTATGTGCAGACTCACTACTCTGCACCTGTGTGCTGACACACACTCATGCCCAATAACCACATATTAAATGAATAGATAAAAGGATCAAATCCAACCTTGACTTCTATAGAGCCATTCAGGGTGTCCAGATGTTTCCCAGGTTTCTAATGACAGTCACCACCTCTTCTTTAATTGTTGGAGATGAAGAGTGTTCTACCTTCCATGATAGGGATTGATCCTGTCAAGATTCCAGTTTGGGTTCTAGCCCTTCCTAGCCATGTGACATTAGGCTAGTCACGTCACTTCTCTGAGCCCTAGTTTCCTCTCTCTTGTAACATGGGACTAGTAATAGCATCTGCCTCACAAAGCTATTGTTGAAAAATCAGGGGAACCTGCAGTTTTTCTGGTAAACCAGGAAAATTTTGAGAGGGAAAGGTGGCACAATAAATAACTGCCCTGGGACATTGAGTACAAGATATCCCAAGTCTCCAGGCTGTCTGGTCACTCCATGCCAACTAACCTCATCCACAGTGCCTGGCACATGGGGTTCCATACTGTTAGGTGACATCATGAGAAAACCGCCGTCAAATTTCTGCTTTTCTCTCTCTCTTACTCTTCTGCGATGTGGGGTGACAGAAGGAGCTTGGCTTCAAGGTTCTTGATTCTGTCACCTCACCTTTAGTTAAGCATCTGCTCAGAGGAGATGGTAGCTGAGTCACACATGGAAGATTGGTAATGATTTTGCCAGGCGATATATATAAAGATAGAGGAAGCTTTCAGACATAAAAAAAAAAAAAAGAACAGCTTAAACAGAAGTTTAGTGTCCAGCTCATGGGCTGTTGGGTATGGCCCAGTTGAAAGATCATCAAGGACCACAGGTCCAAAAGGTTTGAGTCTGAGAAATCAGGCTCAGAAGATGGCATGTGTGGGCTTTTAATTTGTTAAATGTGTAATTAAAACCACATTTTTTAATCTGTTACATTACCCATAAGAGACCTGCCAAAAGAGGACTGTGTATCAAGACACCAACATGAGAACAACTAATTTTCCTGGGAAGACTCTCAAAGTCCAGTGACCCAATGACCAGATCATATTTTAAAATGATGTCATAAAAATTCCTTTATTAAAAAAGAGGTTAGGAGATAGCCACCACCACTCCCTTTTTTATTACCATTATTATAGAATGTCACCAGCCGAGAAGGCAAACGTTAGCAAAACAAGCCTCTAAAGAAAAGAAAGCCTCCTTTCTAATCTGGGAAAAACTCAGTGGGGTTTTAACTGAGATAAAGTTCCAGTCTCCCATCTCAGTGACCCTCCAGCAGTTGCTTTACAAGCATGACATTTGCTCACATCCATCCTCCGCATTCCGTTCATCTGTTCTTGTCTCCCAAACAGGAGGGACACTGACGGGGCAGATCCCCAGCTCAGTCATGATCAGAAACATCTGGGTGCTTCCCAAACCCTGCGCCTTCAGAGCAGGATACCCCTGGGACCTGTCTGACTTGCTTTCTTCGAGCTCAGAAAGACACCTGCCCAGGAATCTGAGATTGCCATTCTTGTAAATTGCACCCCTTCCAGAGGCTTTTAAAAAATTATGTTTGTTTGTTTAGCTGCATCAGACCCCAGTCGCAGCATGCGGGATGTTTTTAGTCGTGGCATGTGGGATCTTTAGTTGCAGCATGCAAACTCTCAGTTGAGGCATGTGGGACCTAGTTCCCTGACCAGGGATAGAACCCAGGCCCCCTGCATTGGGAGTGTGGAGTCTTAACCACTGAACCCCCAGGGAAGCCCCCACACCTCTTCTAGAAAGACAGCTTCTTGCACCCTGCTTAGCCATGGCTCGAGCTCCCCCTTCTCTTCCTGACAGTTGCAACCTGGTCAGAAGAGCTTACGCTGTATTTCATTCCATTCATGGCTCACCGAGAGCAAGTGTTTGATGAGCGTGTACTAAGTTGAGATTCTGTATTGCCAGAGTCCTGTCTCTGTATTAGCCCGACACTGTCTAGGCACTGGGGATGCAGCAGTGAACATGGCAAATCCTTGACCAGGTGGAGTCACCATTCTCACACTAGATAAACTTCTCTCATTTATCTGCTTGGTGAGTTCCTCCTGTAAGACCAAAGATCCAGCTCAAAGACCTTGACTCACCACCCATCCAATTCATTCCTTGACCATTCTCCTTGGGGAAAAGCCAGCCCCATTCTTCTTCACCCTTGCTTCCCTGGCCTCTTTCATACCTGCAACATTCTGCCTCCGAGTATTGTGAATAGCCAGTGTGCCTGCCTAGTCATTAAAATGGGTAACTTGCTATTGAGAGCAGGCTCTGGGGTCTGATGGCCTGGGTTTGAAGCCTCTTTCCTCTACTTCTGTCTGTGTAAACTTGGGTAATTGACCTAGTTCTCTATGTCTCCAGTTGTTCATCTGTAAAATAGGAACCATAGCCACACTAACTCCTCGGGTTGGTGTGAGAATTAAAGGAGACAGTTGATAAGTCATGCATTATGCCCAATGTGTGGGGCATAGTAAAGGCTCAAAAATGTCAGCTATTTTTAGCCTTTTATTGGTGTTGAGAAAATACTAATTGATTACTGTGACAGATACTTCTTTTATCACTGGTGTGCCTGTAGGCATCTATACTTCCCAGCCTCTTTGCAATTAGGAAGAGTCATGTGATTAGTTGTGACCAAAGAAATACTAACAGAGGTAACATATGTTACTGCAAGGAAAGTTCCCTAGATAATACTATATAGTTTATTTTGTCCTGCTGCAGAAACCAAAGAACTCCACATGGTGAACTTCCTTCAACTTGGATCCCTGAGTGACTGCATGGATTCCTGAGTGACAGTATGGACCAATGAGTGACTGCAATGGACAGGAAGTATGTGTGAGAAATGAATATTTGTTAATTTAAGACACACAGGTTAGGGACTTCCCTTGTGGTCCAGCAGTTAAGACTCCACATTCCCAGTCCAGGGGGCACAGGTTTGATCCCTGGTTGGAGAACTAAGATTCCACATGATTCATGGGTAAAAAAGAAAAAGAAAAGATACAGCTGTTAAGTGGTATGCTTAAATGGTATAAATTAAATGGTATAAATCCAGAAGAACCTAGCATGCTTTAACTAATACAAGTACCAGCTATACTCCAGGCTCTAAGTCAGGCCCAGCAGTCACAGTCTTGAGTCAGAGTCATATTCATGGACTTGAAGGAGCTTGCATTTTGGAGACTACATATGCTTTTGCTTGAATGAATGAACAGTGACCACAGATGCTTAAGACCCAACCTTGTGGCTGCCTTTATGCCAGATACTCATGAACCTGAAGGCAGACTTTCACTTCCATCCCAGCAGCCCGGTATATGCCTGTGGGCACCTTTTGAAGTGAATGCTAGCCTCTTGGTGATTCTCTCCTTGGAGGAAACATCTTGCCTTCCTTCCAGGTACACCTAGGTACACATCACATGACCTTGCTCATCGGGTCCAGGGACAGTCACCAATAAGAGTCTTTCCTGGAAACTAATAACTAGTGAGAGGCAAGGCATGACAGTGGCAGCATGGTGGGGTAAAGGTCCATGAACCTCCCCCAGTGCAGACCCCAGAGCTGCCTTTTTCCCTTCCTTTCTGCATCTTTATTGTCCAGTATGCTGACATCCTGAGATACCTCCATGTCATCCTAACAAATGTCTTTTATTTTTCCTTAGCTAGCTGAAATTGACTTATGTAGTTTTTGACCAAAGGACCTTGAAAGTAAAAGTAGGTCAGTCGTGTCCGACTCTTTGCGACCTCATGGACTAGAGCCCGCCAGGCTCCTCTGTCCATGGAATTCTCCAGGCCAGTATACTGGAGTAGGTGGCCTTTCCCTCCTCCAGGGGATCTTCCCAACCCAGGGATCGAACCCAGGTCTCCTGCATTGCAGGCGGATTTTTTACCGCCTGAGCCAGCAGGGAAGCCCAAAGGCCCTTACCTCTGTGTAACATGGGCACATAGCAGAACTTGGATTCATGCAAAGTGACCAAAAGTGACATGTCAGAGGAAAGAGGAGAGGAGAGGGGAAGTCAGGGAGATAGAGAAGAGAGAGAGGAGAGAGAGAAAAGGCTTGAAAATGCAAATGTCAAAAATGCTCCCCAGAAGATTCTGAAAAGCACCTCTAGTTAATGACCGTCGGAGGCCTCAGGATCTTAAAAACCCAGGTTCCAGTTTTGACATTACCCTTGCTTAGCTGTGTGACCTTAGGGTAAGGAGCTTCACTTCGCTGAACCTCTATTTTTCCATTTGGCAAATGAGTCCATAAAGCCATTCTGTCTTATTCTGAAGATATTATAAGGGATGCATGTGATGATACCTACTGTGGGTCCTGGCATGTATTAACCACCAGGGAAAACATGAAATTTCTTCTCTCCTCTCATCAGGGAACAGTACTTTGTTTCCTCCTGTCCTGCCTCTGTCAACCTTAAGAAGTCCAGAAAAGGGACTTTCCTGGTGGTCCAGTGGTTAAGAATCAGCCTTCCAATGCAAGGGATGCAAGTTCGATCCCTGGTCCAGAGCTAAGATCCCAATGCTGTAGGGCAAGTAAGCTGACGTGCCACAACTAAGACTCAACACAGCCATATAAATACATATTTAAAAAAAAAAAAAAGGCCAGAAAAGGTAAGAGAGTTCCTTTTGGAAAGGTCTGTTTTTTGGCAGCCAACTTTGAATTTCTCAGCTATTATTTGGAGCTCAAAGTTCACACATCTGTGATGGATGAGCAGGGAACACTAACACCTCGTTAGTGTCTGAAACCACTGGTTGGAATCGGGAGGGAGGACAGCCCAAGGTCCAGCACCTTCACCATGGAAATAATACACGCTCCCCCCAAAATGAAGAAAGGTGGGTGGGGAAGGGAGCCGCACAAATTATTGCAAGGAATTATTTGACCTGCTTGAAAATTTGAATTGCTTGGTAATGGCCAACCTGTTGGGTGGTATTTTATTAACATGAATAGATTTTTACAGGATATTTCTCACATTGCTTTCCGAGAGTCTCAGGAATTCATTAAATATTAAGAGGTAGCACTCTGGATTGTTCAGTTAAAGATGCCCTCTGATGAGACTTCACACAAGTTAGAGACCTGGAGGAAGCAGGCAGGCACAGAATAGATGTTTGCTGTCAGCCTTGGCAGAGGAGATAATAAAATAATAATAGCTGTGAATGTTTACTGGCTGCTTACTATGTGCCAGACCCTAAGCTAAGCACTTGACTTTTTTTTTTTAATACACTTTGTAAAGAGGTATTATTAGCATCCCTGTTTTACAGATGGGGAAACTGAGGCATAGATTTCAAAGCTAGTGTGAAGGAGGAAGAAATGGAGACATATTAGCCAAGCTTTGAAGTTGGGTACATGAGGACTTGTCCAGATCTTCTTGCTAGCTCTGTGACCTCCAGAAAGTTACTAAGCTTTGCAGAGCCTCAACTGCTTCTTTTACAGACTGGAAAGTATCCCCATGTTACAGACAAGGAAATAGAGACCAAGGTCACGGAGCTAATAAATGGTATGTCCAGAACTCATTCAGTGGTCTTGGGTTCAGTCCTATTGTTTATTGGTACCTGATGAACAACTCCAGAATTCAGTGGTTTAAAGCAGACACCTCATTTTGCACATGATATTATAGGCAAGAATTTGGGAAAGGTTCAGCTGGGTGGTTCACCTATGATCCGCATGGAATTAGCTAGGGATCCATTTTCAAGATGCCTTTTAATACTCCCATGCACTTCACCTTCTCCATATGGCATCTCATCCTCCAGATCCTCAGCATTTGGCTTGGGCTTCCTCACAACACGGTGGTGTAGAGTCACTGGACTCCTTACCAGGGTAGTTGGTTTGCCCCAAAATGAATGTTCCAAGAGACGAAAAGTGGAAGTGTCCTTTGAACCATAATCTGTTGGTCAAAGCAGTAACATACCACTACTCTCTCCGGATTCAAGGGGAATAGACATAAGCCCCCACCTCTCAATGGAAGGAATGTCAAAGAATTTATATCCATTTTAATCTGTCTCATTGATATATAAGTGAAAGTGAAAGTCACTCAGTTGTGTCCGACTCTTTGTGACCCCATGGACTATACAATCCATGGAATTCTCCAGGCCAGAATACTGGAGTGGGTTGCCTTTCCTTCCTCCAGGGGGTCTTCCCAACTCAGGGATCAAACCCAGGTCTCCCATATTGCAGGCGGATTTTTTACCAGCTGAGCTACAAGGGAAGCCCTATTGACATTATAAGAAGCCAGTAAATGATAACTCTTACTTAGAAAATACATCTATAAAATAGAGCAACTAATAGCTACCAACCCACCCACCCAAGGTTATTAGGAGGATTAAATTCATGAATGTAGAATTCAATGCCAGATACTTGGCAAAAAGCGGGTACAGAATGAGACTAGGTTCCCTCCCCCTAGTGACTACTGGGACCCCCCAGCCAAGGAGGTAATGTTATCTCAAGTTTAGGGGTACAAGATAAATTATAACACATCCAGTTAAATTTGTGTTTCAGACAAATGATGAATAATTTTAGTATGTTTCATGCAATATTGGAGACATACCTACACTAAAGGGGATTCCCAGGTAGTGCTAGTGGTAGAGAACCCACTTGCCAATGCAGGAGACATAAGAGACACCGGTTCGATCCCTTTGTCAGGAAGATCCCCTGGAGGAGGGAATGGTAACCCGCTCCAGTATTCTTGCTTGAAGAATCACATGGACAGAGGAGTCTGGCGGGTTATAGTCCATAGGGCCGCAAAGAGTTGGACACAACTGAAGCTACTTAGCATGTACACAAGCACTTATACTAAAAAGGTATTTGTTGCTTATCTAAAATTCAAATTTAACTGGGCATCCTATTTTTTTATTTGCTAAATCTAGTAATCCTACCGGCTTATAGCTAGAAAAGCTGAGATCAAGAACTCTCATTTTAGCCTCTGACCTCAGGACACAGGAAGACTGAATGTGAAATTTGAATTAAGAGCCATACGTGGTTTGTCCAGACATGCAGCTGTCTTTCCTCCAATCATACCAAAAAAGAAGCAGAAGGGAAAGAAAACAAGTCGAAAGGCTTCCCAACATTCCAGTCATCTTGATTCCATCTGTAAGGGTGGGTGTCCAGTATTTATTATATTTATCCAGTCATGAAGCCCTAGAGAAGTGGCTTCACTCAGTTTTCTCATCTGTGAAATGGGGGTGATAGTAATAGCAATTCAATCCAGATCGATATTGTGAGGAATAAATAAGGCAAAATTATAAAGTGGTTAGAGCAGTTCCTAATCCTTGGTAACTGCTCAATGTTAGTTTTTATTAATATCAGTGGAGAGGCAGACACTCCAAATGCTGAAATAGCTGGACCCATAGAAATATTAACAGAAGCAGTCAGCAATGAAGGAGAGAGAGAGTAGGGGGGAAGCTTTGCAGAAGTTACACCTGAAAAGAGTTGTGATAGATGAAGTGGACTTTGCCAAGCAGACAAGGAGGAAAGGCTCCTATGCAGGGGAAGCAGCATATGTAAGGAGACAAAGCAAAGAAGTAAAATGTAAAAGGAGCTCTACGTAGCTCAGTACTGATGGAGAGTGAAATGGAGTTTGAAATTCTCAGGGCAGAGTGATGGGAGATGAGCCCAGAAAGACAGCTCCAGACAGGTTCTGGGTACCACATGAGGGTGTGACTCTTTCTGGGACCCTAAAATGAGGCTCAGTAGAGGAAGGAACCAATGAGCTTTGCATGTGGACCCAGTCCATACCATTGTAGTGGGGAAGATCAGAGGGCAAAATTAAGATCGAGACAGGCTTCTACAGTATTCCAAATGGCAAGACTCAGATTTGAAACAGTAGGGGTGAGCATGTGCACAAGAGAAAGGCTGAGAGAGAATCTTCTGATGTAAAGGAGAATAGAGACTGGATTTCCAGCTTCCAGCCAGAGTGAGAAGTTTGACCTACACAGTAAAACACTAGAAAAGTACATTATGCCCAAATATCTTCTTAATTCACAGCTTGAGTGTAAACCTAAAGCCTATAATCGAGGAAATGGGAATTTCTATACCCCTGAGAAGTATTGGAGCAACCACTGCTGCTCTAATTTTCCAGTTGAAGGTGCTAGGAGCTCATCCTAAAGGAAAGCAAGAAGAGGTAGCCAAGAAATTTGTCTGTAGTTGTTCTACAAATGGTTCTAGCCCTAAGGCTAAAAAGAAAATCTTAATAATTTAACCTCTTAACCATCATGAAACTAATAAGATCTGCCACATATCGAGTCACTGGTCTGTGCCAAGCATTGAGTTAAATTTTTTAAATATTGCTTTATTCACACCGCAGTCCATTGAGGATTAGTAAAATCATATCCATTTTACAAATGAGAAAATTGAGGCTTTAGTTTACTACCCATTCATCCAGTGAATGGGCGAGACTCAGGGACCCAGGGAACTGTGACCATGTCCTCTGCACTCTTAACTACCACACTAGAATTTAACATTTCCCAAACAACAACCCATCATGTGTACACCACCTATCCTATAATTTATTTCACATTATTTTAAATTAAGTCCATGTTGACTCATATCCCAGAAATTCATAAACGTGAAAACAGTGAGTGTGTGCTGTCACTTCAGTTGTGTCCAACTCTTTGTGACCCTATGGACTGTAGCCCACCAGGCTCCTCTGTTTATGGGATTCTCCAGGCAAGAGTACTGGAGTGGGTTGCCATTCCCTTCTCCAGGAGATCTTCTCAACCCAAGGACCATTCTAGAACCAGGAACTGAACCTGGATCTGCTGCATTGCAGGCATATTCTTTACCATTTGACCCACCAGGGAAGACTCAAAAGAGTTGTGCTTAGTAGCACAGTTCTGTTTGACTCTTTGCGGCCCCATGGACTATAGCCCACTAGGCTCCTCCTGTCCATAAGACTTCCCAGGCAAGAATACTGAAGTGGGTAGCCATTCCCTTCTCCAGGGGCTCTTCCTGACCCAAGGATGGAAACTGGGTTGCAGGTGGATTCTTCTGAACCACCAGGGAAGCCCTTCTATATATGTACTATTTACACTATATTATGTATTGAGCACAGTATATAAGAAATCAGCACAAAAGAGTACTTTTGTACTGAAGTTTTGTATGAAGTTCGAGATCAGGCAAACCAGTCTATGGGGATAGAAACCAGAATAGTAGTTGCTTTTTGGAAGCAGGGAGTGAGTGGATAGACGGAAAAGATTTGTGAAGAAACTTTGTAGGGTAATGGTAATGACTACATTTTGATTGGGATGTTAGTTACATGTATGTATACATTTGTCAGAACTCATCAAGCTATAAACCTAAAATATGTTCATCTTATTGGATGTAATTATACTTCAGTTAGAAAAACAGAGGTCTCAAATTGGGGCTTTTGACATTATCTTCAAATGAGGTTCAAAGTAGACTCACATAGATACACCTCATATAATTCCATATAACCTTAAAACAAGGATGACTTTTCTAAACATTTGCTGTACATAAGGATTGGTTATTTTGTATATAGCATGATTGTTTTATGTTGCTTATTTGTATAAATATTTTCATGCATTAGATGTAAATATTTAAAATACGCTGTACTTTATGTTAAAATGAAGTGTCTTGCTAGAATAAGTTCCAGAATCTCTCACTTAGATGTTTCAAAATCTTGTCCTTATATGTCTTCTTTTGTTTCAGTTCTTTTATCCAGAAGATGTGTTGATGATGAATACATCCGAAGTTGGCGTCATATCCACATAGAAATGTAAGTGATGGTAAAAGCACCTTGTTAGATAGAAGATGTTATATGAGTGTGGTTAATAATGTAGCATATAAAACACCTTCCTTATTTAAGAGCAAACAATCTCCTGATAAACCAAAACCTGGGATCATTCATTTATTCGTTCACTCAAATGATATTCACTGAGTGCTTAGTTTCATCTTTGACTCCTGTGTTTTTCCTTTCTTATCTCTCTGAAGGACTTGAACATGTTTTTGTATTCTACTTTATCTATAGTATTTGTTTGTATCTCTTTGTGTTAATTTTTAGTGTTTGCTCTATGAATTTTTATATATGTAATATTCAATATTCATAGAATATGTTACAACCTTGAATATGTTGTATATTAATAATATTGATAGTATACTTGTGAAATATATTAATATGTTATATCATACTCATGTTTTAAGTGAATATATTATATTATATATTATGTATTCAGCATTTATATAATATATGTGTATATATATGTATGTATATATATGTATTCTAGTATCAACAGTTTATGACTTCCAGTAAACACAACCTGGAAATCTTACCAGTTATGTCCCTTTACCTTTTTCCCTTTATAATATAGTTTTTGTAAATATTACTAATATGTATGTTGAGGACCACAGTAGATCATGTTTCAATCATTGAACACAGTTTTGAAAACCAAGAGGAGAATAATCTATTACATATGCCCAGATTTTTACCATTTCTATTGCTATTTCTTTACTGCTGATTCTCCAAGTTTCTTTCTGTTGTCATTTCTTTTGTATGTGAAGAACTTTCTTTGGCAATATTTTTTAAAAGTAGGTGTGCCTGGTGATAGAGTGGAGGATGAGCTTACCCCTTCTTGTCTCACTCACTATATTAATTTCAACAATTCCATGTCTTTGAGAAGCTGGGTTTCTGAGACTGACCATGTTAAAAGACAAAACCAAACAAACAGGTACCTCACAAATAATCAATGTGGAAGATGAAATTGACAGTAATCAATCTGATTCCAAGGTTTGAGAAATCATGTAGGGTGCAACAAGCATACATATCCCATTAGTAAGTAATTGGGTTTACTTAAGCATGAAATAATACTTTTTTTCTTTAAATTCATGAGTGTTATTTTTTTTCAAATGATATTAACTTGTTAGGGCATAAATACTTAACTTTTTTTGAAGTGAATGACTTCATAAACACAATTGTGAAGGGCATAATGAAAAAATTACCAAGATACTATGAACCGAGAAAGTTTGGGAACATGAAGTCTAGGAAAAAAAACCTATTCAAACTCAGAAGCAAACAGATGAATTAAACTGGAGACAATTTGGAGGACAAACACGACTTTGCACTTCTGTAGAGTATAAGGGGGAAAGAAACACAAAAACACAAAACAAAGCCAGTGTGCTGGTCCATTTAAAAAAAAAAAAATCCGATTTGAGCTTTGTTAATGCAAAGCTCTTTATCTGAGGAGCTCAAAGAGCTTTATTACAGGTAAATATCCTTGTCTCCAGCTGCTAATAGGAGAGGCCAGGCCCAGGGAGATTAGGAGAGAATGCCTATTTAAGGTCACATAACAGTCAGTGACAAAGTGGAGACTCGCAGAGTGGTCTGTAATGGGATTTGTCTGCTGTCTATTGTATCAGCCTAAGATGCTGGGCGTGAGAGGGCTGGGCTCCAGTGCAGAAGCTTGTGGGAGATTGGGCATCTTAGAATTGCAGCCTGCCACTGCAGAAGGGACTTTGTGGGTCCCTGGGTAGGACCCCCTTTGTTTGCCAGACCCTACACTGAGCCTCTGAGAGAGCAAGCAATTGTCCCAAGTCTGCACAACCTGTTTGTGCAGAGCCAGAAGTAGAATGGAGGACTCCTAACATCTCCCTGATTCTCTCCTGGAGTTTTCCTGGCTCTCAAGCGATTTGTCTAGGAAAACCTATTAAGAAAATTCAATTTCTCTAAAGCTGGCTGAATGGAACTTGAGTTGGATCAAAGCTGGTATGGATTTGGAAGGAATTAAGAGAGAACTGGTAATGCACACAGACAGGATCAGAACCTTGGTTCTGTCGAAGACTGCTGCAGGACCAGGGGCAAGTGAACTTCAGTCTCTGTGCCTCTGTGATCTATAAGACATACCAAGGGGTCTGGGCCTCTGGATCCCTAAATGCTCTTGCTTTAGTAAAAATCCACTTATTGGTTGTAAGCTATCTAGACCTCAGTCTTCCATTCTGTAAAATGGGGGCACTGTTAGTTCCCATCTCATGGAGTTGTGGTCAGCTGCCGAGTGCCTGAATGTAATGTGCTTATCTTAGAGACTCATGCCTAGAATTACTCAAACAGTGTTGGTTATTTTCATATTCAAGATAGCCACAGACATTTCAACATGAAATATTTGGGCTGGGCCCACCCATCTTCTATAATTTACCATTCTTTTATAATTTCTTCTAAATTCACACCAATGTTCAAGCTTTGGATCCAACTGGGAATGCCAGAGAAACTACAGAATATCCAGCTAAATTTGAATTTTAGATAAATAAAAAAGTAATTTATTTAATGCAGGTATATCTGCAATATTACAAGAGATATACTAATATTTGTCCTCATTTCTCTGCATTTAAATTTACCCAGCATCTTGTATTTTTACGTGTTACATCATTCAATCCTAGCACTGTGCCAGATTTGTGTCTCCAGTTTTGGATCTGGATAAATGTTGGCCCGTCTTCCAGGCTTCCTTTATAGAGCTAAGGCAGTTAGGATTTCATTTGTGGCTCTGAATTTTTTCTTGTCGTGAACACGAAGTCTGCAACATCCTCTCACAGTAGCTCAGCCATGCTGAAGTTCAGTTTTCCAAAATTTACCAGGACAATAGGTTATAATTAAAGGAGGAAGGGTATTTATAACATAAACATTGACTTTGGTTGATAGGCGTTATGTTGGAGCCTAATTCCAGAAACTCCTGGAAAAAGAACCCAGATACAGAGCATGAAAAATGTGAAACCAGAACCACCCAAAATTATAAGGACATTAAGATTCATGTAGATAAGATAGATGGAAAGAAGATCTGTAGGTGTTTAAATTCCAAGGGATGCAGATAAGTAGCCAGGTCTGGAGGGTGTGCCAGCTTGCAAATTCAAAATGTTGAAACTTTTCTACATCGATATATTGTCCTGTCAAGTGGGGTAATAGTACCTGCACACTTCCTCCTTATCTCCCCAACCTCTCCACTTAACCTTTGAAAAATAGGTCTCCAGGCTGGGAGTTAAAAGGACTGCTTTCTGGTTCTGGATAGCAGTAGACACATGATAACTTTTTGCTGCCGTTATACCAGCTTAACCACCGCCCCCCCCCCCCCCCAATAGATAACTGTCTGGCAGTGCCCCAGAGTCAAATGTTTTCTTGCATTGTATAGCTCCTTGCAAAAATCACTTACTTCTCAACCAAGTCTAGAGCCTGGTTGTACTTTCTCACCTCTTAGCACCATTCAAACTCTCATTTTAGAGAAGATGAGACTATGAATCTGAAAGGAGCTGCAATATACATGAGGGCAGACAGTGTTAAACCCATATTTCATGTGGAAAAATGAAGAGGCAAGGGATGTAAGTGAAAAAATCCCCTCTCTGAGCCTCAGTTTCCTCATCTATCAATTCAGTTCAGTTGTTCAGTCGTGTCTGACTCTTTGTGACCCCATGGACTATGGCACGCCAGGCTTCCCTGTCCATCACCAACTCCCAGAGCTTACTCAAACTGATGTCCATTGAGTCAGTGATGCCATCCAACCATCTCGTCCTCTGTCGTCCCCTTCTCCTGCCTTCAATCTTTCCCAGTGTCAGGGTCTTTTCCTGGGAAGAGAAATGTTAGTTGCTCAGTTGTGTCCGACTTTTTGCAACCCCATGGACTATAGCCCACCAGACTCCTCTGTCCATGAAATTCTCCAGGTAAGAATACTGGAGTGGGTTGCTGTTTCCTATTCCAGGGGATCTTACTGACCCAGGGATCGAACCTGGGTCTCCTGCATTGCAGTCAGATTCTTTACCATCTGAGCCACCATGCAATGCATAACTGCTTTAATTGCCATAAGTAGTGTATACATGTAAATAGATATTGTAACTTTTTCAGATCCCATGGAAAACTAGCCATTAAAGTATCTGTCAAGAGTGAGGTAAGTCAGAAGGATAAAAACAAATATCGTATATGAATGCATATATATGGAATCTAGAAAAATGGTACTTATGAATCTATTTGCATGGCAGGAATAGACACAGATTAGAGAATGGACTTGTGGACACAGTGTGGGAAGGAGAGGGGGAGACAAATTGAGAGACATACATACACTACCATGTGTGAAAAATGGCCAGTGGGAAGCTGCTGTGTACCACAGGGAGCCCAACCTGGCACTGTGTGATGCCTTAGAGGGGTGGCATGCTGGAGAAATAGGTTGGAGGGGCGCTCGAGAAGGAGGGGCTAGATGTGTACATACGGCTGATTCACACTGTTGTACCGCAGAGACTAATACAACATTGTCAGGCAGTTACACTACAATTAAAAATGAATTTAAAATAAAAAGAATGTCAAACAAAATAGTAAATACAAAATCTCTGTCATACTGTTTATCCTATCAATGTACTGTGTATCTGTTTGTAGATAGATAGATAAGGATGTATATACATATATTTGCATATATCTATATATATGACATTTTTGGGGTGTCCCAGGTGGCGCTAGTGGTAAAGAAGCCGCCTGCCAATGCAGAAAACATAAGAGACTCGAGTTCAGTCCCTGAGTCGAAAAGATCCCTTGGAGGAGGGCATGGCAGTCCACTCCAGTATTCTTGCCTGGAGAACCCCATGGACAGAGGAGCCTGGAGGGCTACAGTCCACGGGGTCACGGAGTCGGACACGACTGAAACAACTATGCAGCATGCACGCGTGACATTGTCTCTTCTCTTAGAGACACAATCAATGTCATAAGTATATTAAATCTATTATGTTGAAACATGTTGAATAGATTAGTGCATTAAATAGATTAAACAAAAGGAAGGAGGCAGATGAAGTCCAAGTTCATTTCCTCAGCTTCTCTAGTTTTTGACATGGCTACAGAACTAGCAGTTGGGCATAAAATGGTTGTATTTACTGAGCCTCAGTGCTTCTCACCTCCCTCCCTGCCTGCCTGCCTGCTGTCCTTTCCACCTATGCTTCTTTCTTGGCAATCGGAGGCTTCTTTCCCAGCTTGAACCCTGGGAGATTTCCAGAACCTTTTTACTTAAACATATATTGACCTAGGCCTTACTTCCCTGAGTGAATTATGCCATAGGCAGCAATCTCCAGGTCATAAATTAGCCCACAACCCCATGCAACTGTCTGCTAATGATGCAGACGGTGAAACTGCGTCTTCATGGAACTGGCTGGACAAGAGTCCTCTAAATTTTGTTGGCTGACAGCTCCCTCTCTCCCCCTCACCTGGCTGGCTTTTCTATGCCTCTCTGTCTGGTTTCATCTTTATCGTCCCTCATGTGTTCATGCCAAAGATAAAAGGACTCCATCAAGGAAGCCAGGGAAAGAGAAGGGTTGACATCAGCACCCAACCTGTAAGAGGTGTTCGGTACATATTTGTTGAGTGAACGGATGCACGTAAAGAGCGGGGCACGATGTTGACTTTGATGGTTGTTGGTCTTCTCCTTATCCTGGCAGTTCCTTAAGGCCAAGACTCTGTCTTGGGACTCTGTCTTGGCCTTAAGGAAAGCCTGGCCTTAAAGAAACCATCCTGGTTTCTCCAGGGTCTGCAATAGGGCTTGTCATTCAAAACACCATCAATCCACTGGGGAATGGGTGGATGCTAGGGGCATTCTGGGAATCAAAGTGTCTTCCTTCTATGGACCACTTTTTCTTTCAGCAGTGTCTTCTCTTTGTAACCTTCTTTTGAGCTGTTTAGATGTGCTGAGTTGAGGTCAGGTACATATATTGGCTCAATGAATATTCAAGTCCTTGTCTCTCTCTCTCCTTTGAAATTTAAAGGAATTCCTTTATATCTGTGTTATCATCTCATTCCAAGAAATCAAGGGAAACAATCCTTGAATATGGGTTTCACTTGATGAATTTTGTGAATGTTAATTATTGTTGTTCAGTCGCTAAGTCACGTCTGATTCTCTGTGACCCCATGGACTGCAGCATGCCCGGCTCCCTTGTCCTTCACTATCTCCTGGAGTTTGCTCAGATTCATGTTCATTGAGTTGGTGATGCCATCTAACCGTCTCATTCTCTGCTGCCCCCTTCTCCACCATACTCCTGTAATCCTCACAACTATTCAAGATGTGGGCCAGAAGTTACTGACAGAGAAACCGAGGGTCAAAGTGATTAGATAATTTGACTGAGGTTGGAAGAACTGGTCACGGCGTGGATTTCAACTCAGATTTGCCTAACTCCAGGATAGGCTACTCAGCCACCGCCCTGTTCACAGTGGCAGTGGCGTTTGATTTTGTTTCTTTAAGTTCTTAACTAGGGATTTCCCTGGTGATCCAGTATGGGACTTCAGCCTTCCAGTGCAGTGGGTACAGGTTCAATCCCTGGTCTGGGAGCTAACACCCCATGTGCCTGAGGGCCAAAAAACCAAAACATTAAAAAAAAAAAAAAAGAAGAAGTAATATTGTAACAAGTTGAGTAAAGACTTTGAAAATTGTCCAGGTCAAAAAAAAAAATCTTAAAAATAAATAAATAAATAATAAAAGTTCTTAACTTGAATCCATAGACCTGCCCCACCCCCACCCCACCAAGGTAGCCAGCGATGGAGTGTGTCAGGGAGCTTGGGAGCCCTTTGAAATCACATTCACACACGTCTCTGTTTGCCTACAAGTTTTTCTGAAAGAGACTTCATAGCTGTCAATAGATTATCACGGGGGTGCATGATACCCACATTACAAAGCATTGGCTAGAGCAGAAGCAGAATGGAAACGTAGGTATTAAGAAGCATTGAGCAACATGCGAACTATCCCACTGGTGAAACCAGTCCATACTCTACCACTGGATACACACTTCTCTTCGTTTTTGAAATCTGGTCCTTAAGTCCTGGCTGTTTTCTTTAGCCAAAACTGAATAAGCAAAGGAGCCCCTGGAAGCTGTAAATATTAGAGGAAACAAAAAGCAAAGTCAGTGGGGCCCAGCATTCCTCAGGCCTGGAAGAGCAGGAGTCACCCAGCTTGCCCTAGGATCAAAGGAAGGAGGCAAACCCTTCATCACCCGGCTTCCACATCAGCGCTGTTTAGGGCAGGAAGATGTCAAGGGGGAAGGTTTTCTTTGAAGTGTCAAGATAAGAACCGTCTCCACCTCCCTCGAGTGTGAAAGTGATTCCTCCAGGAGCCAGGGGAGGGTGTGAGGCATTTGGCTGTCTGTACAAGAGCTGGGAGGAACTTATCGGCGGAGGCAGACACCTTTGTGGCTCCAGGCTGTGTCTGGACCCAGCCAAAGATCTCCTGTGAGCATCAGTCCTCAAAAATATATGAAACGCTGAGCCACACTGCTGTGTTTCCAATGGTGTCCCTTTTAGGGTTGTGTCTACAGTGGCTTTAGCATTAACAATGGTTGAGTGACTAGAATCTTATACTCACATGGACTAGTTAGACCTTGCCCCTTCTGCTGGGTGGGCATGGACAAGTTACTCACCCTCTCTGAACCTCAATTTCAGTGGGATTTATAATAATAACCCATATATCTAGGGTTAATTTGGGAATGAAGTGAAATTATGCAAACTAATCATTTCCTTTCCTTAATATCCGGTACATAAGCACATTTTTAAAATGTTAGCTGGTATTTTTCTTTACCGTCTGGCTCAATGCATCTGGTCCAGGTGGTCTTTAGAGTAAGAATATCTGAGGATGTGGTATTCTTCTGAGCTGAAGAATGAGATCTCACTTGTCTTCTTTTCCAACATGATCAGCATGATGTCATAGCCAAGAGCATACTGCCAGCATTTAAATCCTAGCTTTAGCATTTCATAACTTTGTGAACATTGAGAAGTTACTGAGCTTCCCTGTGCCTGGGCATTTTATAGATGTTGATTATCAGAACTTAATGAGTTATCGTATTAGAAATTAGAACAATGCTAGGGACATAGGAAGTGTTCAGTGAGTATCAGTTTCAAGCTGTGCCTCCTCCCTCCACTAGCTTTTATAGATACCGATATCTATTTGTTAAGTGAAATTTATTGAAAAACTGAAGTGTTCCCAGTGTTGGGTTGTAGGATTTTAAAAGCATTCATTGGCCTGGCACTGTAATTAAGGTTACATTTTAATTAAGGAATTAATATATGTTCATGTAGTCACTCATTCAATCAGAAAATCCAAGGGCCAACTATAGGCTGGGCACTTATTCCGTCTATTATAGCAAAAACTTTGATATGCCAACCTTTGGCCTTCATGGAGATTCCTTTCTATGCCTGAAATATCCTGGAACACAAGTGACTGACCTTCTTTTTAAAAGAAACCTGCTAAGGTTTTCAAATCCTTTAGGTCTCAGTTTAAACACCACTTCTTCTTGAAAGCCATCCCCAATTCTGGATGAAGTTAGGTCTCCTGTTGTGTGCCCCAAACACCACACTTTGTCTGTCACATTTTGCATGGTTGGTTGAATGTTTGGCTCCAGCACTCTTTAATTCCGTGAGGGTGAGCTCCATACCTGCCTTTCTTTTGCTATATCCCCAACATCTAATGGATTCCCTGGCACATACAAGTACTCAAAAACATTTGTGCAAAGATGAAGAAAAGAGGGAATGTCTAGATGTGTGCTTCCCCTGTTGGAAGGTATTATTTATTATCTTAGGTCATCCCAACTGTAAATGATACCTCCACTTTGGAGAGTCTTGTAACAGTGAGTTCTGAAACTTTTAGAGCTTATAAGATTCTCTGAGACAGCGAATCCAGTCTCTGTTTTTCTGGGGAAACTGAGCCTGGAGAGATAAAGCCATTCATCAAACTGTACTTAATGGGCAGAATCGGGACAAGAACTCAGATCTGTTAATGCCCAGAATCCTTTGCAAAAAAAAAAAAGAGAGAAAGACTAAATCAAATTCTCTCTAAAATAAACTTTACTATTCACCTAGCATGGAACAATTAAGACTCTCCTTTGGAGATGGGGAATGTTGAGGCATTTAATTGGGCAAGGTAGCTTTCTCATTAAAGGCAGGCATTGGAGGATAGTAAGAAAAAAATTAAAACATGGGCTCAAGAAAGCTCAGGCTCACATCCTGTATATTTTAATATATTCATAATGCCTTGATTTTAAGTACACAAAATGATATTTCTTATAGAAATTTGTACATTATATGAAATAATGCGTGTGTTGTATAATAATTTTATTGACCTTTGTCCCTGGTTTGGAGACTCTAAATCTTTGGAAGTTCCTTAATTATAGGGGTATCTTTGTTATACATGGGGCCCCTGAATCACACCTGAGTTTGTGCTAAGCATTGACTCAAAATAGGGACAGGTTGACCAGAAAGACAATTAGAAGGATAAAACTTTGAAACAATCTGACTTACTTTTAATATTTATTTATTTATTTGATGGTACTGGGTCTTAGTTGTGACATGGGATCTAGTTCCCTGACCATGGATCAAACAAACCCTGGCCCCCTGCATTGAAAGCACAGAGTCTTAACCACATTGGACCACCAGGGAAGTGGTTAGTTATGTAGTAATAGATCAATGGAACAAGTAGCAACAGCAATAAAATGCCAGATACTTAAGAGGCACCATCTCATTGGTTCATGAAAGCAACCCAAGGAGGTATGTATTATTATTGTGCCTATTTTAGTGATGAGGAAACTGAGGATCAGTGAGATGAAGATACATGTACAAGGCCACACAACTGGAATGTAATAGAAGCAGGACTTTAACCTCTTGGATTCCAGAGCCCAGTCTCTTAACCATTAAATTCTCTTATCCCTTGACTGTGCTGCAAAAAGGGACCAGGTTGGTCCCTTCCTGGAATCCACAGTTTCTGCCTCAAACAGAGCCTTGGCAGGACTCACCACACCCTGAAGGGGAGTGTTTCTTCATAACCCTGTGGACAATGTTCAGAAAAATGAACTGGCAATGATGCAGAACCCTCTGGAAAATCAGGAAGATGCTATCTACTCAACTTGCACGTGCAAGGTTCTCAAAACTCGGTGAGAGCTAAAGCTGCAGGAGAGCTATGAGAAGAAAAGCAACCCTGCAAACCTGCCCCTGCAAAGGAGGAGGAAGTCATAGGGTTAGACACGTCGCCCTCCTTCCCCCGCTCCCTCCGCCTCTCCGGCTGGAGCCTCCCGCTGGCTCAACCCAAATGGAAGCCAGAGGGCAAGGGGCCCATTGAGGCAGCTCATGCAGATTAGTTTGTTGGAGAAGGAATGGATCAGACCTGGGCAAACAGCATAGCTCTATTCACGTGTTCCTTATTTCCCACACTTGGTACAGGTGGAAATGAGCCATTCCAAAAGTCAGATGAAAATGCATGAGATATATTGTCCTCCTGGGGTTTCTGGAGTAAAACTAAACCCCAAACGCCACTCCATGGGCTTCTGTCACCTTCCCAGAGCTCATTTCCAAAAGGAAATAACACCTGCCCCAAAGCTCCACCTGCCAAGGCCACCTCTCTGAACCTCCAGCTGCCGGGGGCTGACGGTAAGTCACAGAAGCGTAGTGATTTCTCAAGGGAAAGATGAGCAAAGTGAATGCAGAATTCCTCTACACACAGGATGAAAACCCCTGTGTGGGAAGGCAGATGAGGAAAGCTGGGAAGGGGGTAGGGGAGAGTAGAATAAAACCTTGCAGCCAAAGCCTTTTCCAAGAACAGGAAGCGATCTAAAGAATGTTCTCTTTACTGAACACAGTCCACAGTCAACTAAAGAACTTCTGGGCTTTCCCTTTGCCTTCATTATATGCTTTTTGATTTCCCGGGCCAGCAGACTGCTATTAATTAGTTGCTGTATAGGTTAATCCAGCTTTTCATTCATGGACTTATTTTCTCCCGCTAAGAGTTTTAAGTTCGAAATGTCACTAACAACCTAGGTAATTTAGTGTCCAAACCCTCAATGGTCAGGGAATTATAACTAATGAATAATACGTTCAACCAATTTAATTCTAGAAGCAGCTCATTAACATATCAAAAGACTTTCAAATGTGCACCCTCTTTGACCCTAAAATTTCCTGCCTAGCAAATGTGGGGTTTTTTTCTTTTTGGCCCTAAAGAAATAATTATGGATTTGAACAGATATTCAGTTAAAAAGCTGCTCACTGAATTATTGTTTAGTCGGTAGGTAGCTCAGATGGTAAAGAGTCTGCTTGCAATTCAGGAGACCGAGTTCACTACCTGGGTTGAGAAGATCCCCTGGAAAAGGGAAAGGCTACCACTCCAGTTTTCTTGCCTGGAGAATTCCATGGACAGAGGAGCCTGGTGGGCTACAGTCCACGGGCTCACAAAGAGTCAGGCTTGACTGAGTGACTAATACACTTATAAATTATTGTTATATATATATATGTGTGTGTGTGTATATATATATATATATTTCAGATTATTTTCCATTATAGGTTATTACAAGATATTGAGTTTAATTCCCCGTGCTGTACAGTTAATCTTTGTTGCTTGTCTATTTTTGTGTATTAGTTTGCACCTGTTAATCCCATACTCCTAGGAGTGTCCCTCCCTCCCGCTCCCCTTTGGTAATCACAAATTTGCTTTCTATGTCTACAAGTCTGCTTTTGTTTTGTATATAGATTCATTTGTATTATTCTTTAGATTTCACATGTAAGTCATATAAATTTGTCAGAGTATGGGTTTCTTTTACTCAAGTGTAACAATGGTATTAGAGCCAGCATTTGGATCCAGAGATCCTGGCTCCAGAGCTTTTCCACTTAACTAAAGTGTCCCTAAAAATGAGATTATCTTGATAAATTATGGTCCATCTATAAAATAAAATACTTTTCTGCCATTAAAAATTATGTATATAGCTATGAAAAGATAATCCGGAAAATCTTATAGATGGTGAAGAAACAATATAAAATGTAAACATGTTATGATACTTTTGGGGGAAAAAGTATGGTCACATACATAGAAAAAAGTATAAAAATGATATTCAAAAATGTTAATATTATACTATGGCAATGATGACATTTGGGGTGATTTTGTTTTCATTCTCTTTCTTTAGCTGTATTTTCTGTGTTTCACATAATAACATGAATTGCTTAATTATTAGAGAGCACAAAATACAATAAAAAGTTATATTTTAAAACATACAGTTTGTGCTTCCCCAGACTGCATGCATGCACGCTAAGTCACTTCAGTTATGCCTGACTCTGTGCAACCCCATGGACAGCAGCCCACCAGGCTCCTCTGTCCACGGGATTCTCTAGGCAAGAAAACTGGAGTGGGTTGCCATTTCCTTCTCCACCTTCCCCAGATTGCTAGAGACCATATGAACCTTGTAGAAAATGCCAAATGAGAGACATAACAGCATATGGTAAAGTGGAAACACTTCCTATACACACAGGAAAACTACATGTCCCAGATTCCCTTGCAGCTAGACTGTAGTCACATGACTGAGTTTTAGCCAATGGAAAGTGAGTAGAAATCATATACGCTATTTGCACACCTAGCCCATAAAAATATTCCATGTGGTTCCATAGTCCTTTCTTCTCCTGTTAGGATCTCAGAAGCCATATGTTCCAGAAGGCATACCTAAAAATGGTGGGAAACTGCCCCAGTTTGCATTATTATTGAGTGAACAGGGTGGCCAACATCCTGGTTGGCCTGAACTTCAAGGAGTTATGAGTGCAAAGATTTTTATTTCTGAGAACTGATAGCTTTTGGGAAACCTGGGAGAAGTTGGTCACTTAAATGGGCAAGAAATAAGCCTGTATTCTGATGAGCCTCAGAGATCTTTTGGTTAACCTGGAATAGCAGCAGGCTAACCAAACTGCTATAAATGAAAAATCCCATACTTCAAAGGTCAAACATCCAGCCTAATGCTTAGCACTCTATGTGCCCTTTTGAGTTTTTGATAGTTCCCTTTAACTTTCAGAACAGTTGTTTTCTGACCCATAAAAATGAGATGACAATAAAACCTACTCTATGGTGTCACTGTGGGAATTAAATAAAATACACTTCTTAAATTGTGAAAATTCTTTGTAGCTATCAACCACTGTGCAAATGTGAGCTTTATAATTAATAGGATAGTTCAATGGATAATAACAGAGTTCAGAAATTCCATAATGTGGCAATCACAATGCTCAGGACACAGTACAGAATCCTTCAAAAGACAAAACAGCTTGACCTGAAAAAAAGGCTTCAGTCACTCATTTATTTCACAATATCTATTGGCTTCTCCTATATGCCAAGCATGCTGGATCCCAGGAATGTAATTATGGACGCAAATGTGTTCACTCATCAAACAGATATTTTGGGGGACTCCTACTGCATGTCAGATACTCTACTGGACTGCTATACAGGCACACCTTGATTTACAGCGTTTTGAAGAGAGTGCGTTTTTTTAGTAAATGAAAGGTTTGTAGCAAACCTGTGTTGAGCAAGTCTGTCGGCACCATTTTTCCAACTGCCTTTGCTCACTTCCTGTCTTCATGTCACATTTTGGTAATTCTCACAATATTCAAGCTTTTTCATTCATATTATATTTGTCACGGTGATCTGCCATCAGCGACTTTTGGTGTTACTGTTGCAAAATGATTATGACTTGGTAAAGGCTCAAGTGATGATTAGCATTTTTTAGCCATAAAGGGTTTTTAATTAAGGTATGGAAACGTTTTCTTCAGACATAATTCTATCGCACACTTAATAGGCTACAGTGTAGTGTAAACATAATTTTTATGTGCACTAGGAAACCAAAAACTTTGTGGGACTCACTTTATTGTGATGTTCTGGAACCAAACCCACAGTATCTCTGAGGTCTGCCTGTATAGTGATTAAACATGAGATCAAGCTTCCCAGGTGGCTCAGCGGTAAAGAATCTGCCTGCCAATTCAAGAGTCTAGGGTTTGATCCCTGGGTCGGGAAGAACCTCTGGAGAAGGAAATGACAACCCACTCCAGTTTTCTTGCCTGGGAAATCCCATGGACAGAGTAACCTGGCAGGCTATAGTCCATGGGGTCTCAAAAGAGTCGGACATGACTTAGCAACTAAACAGCAACAAAGAACAACAGCAAGCATCTTAGCCTCATGAAGCTTTTGTTTTTCCAGGAAAGGCAGCTCTTGAAAAAGTCATTACAGAATTAATTCATTAATACACATGGGGATGCATGTTCTAAAACAGTCGAGAAGAGAGAATGATCTAGCAGGCTGTTCTGCCAGAATCCCCGGGAAGCCTTAAGACTTGTTCCATCTTGTCAGAGCTTGAATGTAGACAATTGCGCTGAACACATCCTGGCCTTTCACTCCTCAGTCATCATCCAAAGGCCCTGAAGCTTTTACATTTGGGCCTTTCACACATTCCTTTGTATTAAGATTTTTTTTTTTTTTTCTTAAAGAGGAAAAGCAAGGAGGCAGGAAACACACACACCCCACACCGTTCTTTTTTCTTCCAGTGATTACATAACTGCAAGAAAGCCTTCCAAGACTGGCCGCGTAACTCTACCAAACCTATAAACGTCTTGAAGTTTAGTTGGCAAAGAGGTCTATGCCAACAGTACATAAAACCCTTCGTGGCTGGGTGTTCCAGGCATCTAAATTCATATAAAAATGTCTGGGCCCTTAAAACCTACTTAACAGAAGCTGTTAGCTTAGACATCAGCTCTCCCAAACACTTACAGATTGCAAATCTTCATTGGAAAAGTAGGGTCATCGTGGGGAGGGGAAATGGGGAATTATGTGGAGAGGGATCCAGGGGGCAGGGGTGGGAAAAGAAGAGGTGTAAACTCCAGTCGTGAGGATTGCTTGGGGGAGAGAGGGATTATTTCAAGGAAATTGCACCGGAAAATGTAACCTCGAGTAGGCGGCTGATGGTAAAATCAGTTTTTAGTGTGGGCAATAGGCTAGACTCGGGAGGTAGAAAGAGTGTAAAAAATGAACTCTGAGTCAGAGACTGCCAGTCCCATGCCAGGCATCTTGGGTGGTAGAACAGGGGCATAAGGTATAAAAATTGGAGGAGACTCAGAGAAGAAGTTTGGTGAAAGGAGAGAAGTATAAGGAAACTATTCTCTGGTTGCTGGAAACCTGTGTACTTCAGCTGCCCCCTGCCCCTCCCTTGCTATCAACCTCATTACATTCTAAGGATTTGGAAAAGCCACTATGGGAACAGGACGAAGGCGTATTCTACCAGAAGCAAAAAATGATGCCACATCATTTGCCTCTTTCCTCAACTTAAGTGGTGTTGATGGGACCATCTGATGGAAGGGAGAGAAAGCTACCAATTTGCTCAGAGACCCTCTGGCTTTCTCACAACAGGAACAGAAAGTAGAAGTGAGACTGCCAATCAAAGATAAAACCAGAGAGAACTTACAAGATTAAAGAAAGGGTACATTAGAGTTCCATATGGAAGCTGGGTAGCCACTGTGTATTGACCAAGAGCCTCTGTATAGTTTCAGATTTCCAAATCCACTGCACGCTACCCGGACCTACCTGCTGAAATGTATAAACATCATGAGTTAGTGCTTCTGGCCACATTCAGAATGTTGGAGCCTGGACCTTCAGTCCCTCCCTCTGGGGTTTAGGCCAGACTAACAAACACGAGGCTTTCCAAATTGGGTAGAGGGTAGAAAGGACTGTGAACTAGATCCCAGGGCTGCCCAGAGGGGCTCCTGTCTAACTGGGAGGACAGTAATGAACACACCAAAATACTAGAAGAAAGGGTTCTTCTTTTCCCTCCAAACTGAATCAGACCTCAGTAAATATTTATGCTCAGTATAGAAGGAACAGTTAACAAGTTTTTTTTTTCTTTTTAGATAGCCTAGTCAGCAAGATGAAAAATAACTAATAATAACAGCAAGAATAACTAGTTAACAAGAAAGCACAGGATGATATTTACACTGTCGTTGTTCAGTCGTTAAGTCGTGTCCAGCTCTTTCACAACCTCATGGACTGTAGCCCACCAAGTTCCTCTGTCCATGGGATTTCCCAAGCGAGAATCCTAGAGTGGGTTGCCATTTCCTTCTCCAGGGGATCTTCCAGGGGATCTCCAGGGGATTGAACCTGCGTCTCCTGCATTGGCAGGCAAATTCTTTACCACTGAGCCACCTGGGAAGCCCTATTTACAGCATACTGCAATTTACATTTTAAAAAAGAGGAAAGAAGGAATTCCATGGTGGTCCAGTGGTTACGACTCCGCAGTCCCACTGCCAAGGGCTTGGGTTCTATCAGGGAATTAAAATCCCACAAGCCTTGTGGTGTGGCATAATAATAATAAAATTTGAAAAATAAAAAGGAGGAAAGAGGTGTATTTACATACTTTCTTGTATGTGCATGAACTATTTCTAGAAGGATGAATAAGAAATCAATATAACTAATTGGGTTAGAGCAGAGGGGAACCAGGTGCATGGGGGAGGGGGTCGTCAGGGAGGAAAGACTTTTCACTCTATTTCCCTTTTTACCCTGTGTGTGTGTGTGTTTAGCCACAGGAATGATTTTCCTCTTTAAAACTAGTTTTTAAAATAAGTGTTAATATTTACTAAGACTTAAAGATGAAGAGTACAAAGATCACTGCCCATAAATATCTGATAGGCCAGCAGGGAGGTGGCAGGTGTATGGTTAGCTGTGAAGCATGGCTAAAGCATGAAGTGTGGAGGTGCTATAGAGTAGAATGGTCAGCAGTAGTTGACAGAGGCAGTTCAAGTCCAACTAGGATTCAAAGCCTGATTCATTCACTTAGCTTGATGTGCAAGCTTAAATTAGTTGCTAAGCTTCTCTGAACCTCTGTTTTCTTGCTTACAAAATGAGAATAATAATGATAAACAAGAATGGGAAGGAGAAGGAGAAGAAAGAGGAGATGGGAGAGAAAATGATGCTGATGATGTTGGAGAAAAGGAAGAGAAAGGGGAGGGGGAAGGAGAGGAAGAGAAAGAGGAGAAGAGGAAAAAGAAGAGAAAGAAGAAGGGAAAGAGGAGGGAGAGGAGGAGAAAGAAGGAGAAGAACAGGGAGGAGGAAGAAGAAATGATTTCAGTGGGTTGTTGTGGGTATTAAATGACATAATGTTTGTGAAGTTCCCCGCACAGGTTTTGGCACAAGTCATCAAATCACCCAAGGCAATGATTAATAAGAGTAATAGTAATTATGGTGGAGTTATGAAGAGAGACTCAAAGAGTGATTAATTCTAGTGTGGAGGATTGGGGAAAGCTTCATGAGAATTAGGCCTTTGAGCCAGTTTTTAGTAAACAGAAAGATGGACTGGATTTCAGGATCTGCAAGAGAGTCAACACACAGAACAGCCCAGGCAAAGACCTGGAGCCTAGTTGGTGCAGTTGAATCCTCTCTGTTGGTGGTGGTCCAGAGAGTGAAGCCTCTGATTCAGGTGAGTGGAGTGGCATGGGAAGTGAGATTTAAATTGCAAATGCCAGATCATGGGGCATGTTGGCAGTTAGGATAATGTTTTCTTGCCTTTCTGTCTCTCTGTCATAATACCTGGTCATCTTCTTGTCAAATCAAATCCATCCACACTTTAGAGGAAGGTTTCATGTGAGCAAGATAAACGTAAACTCATTCACAATGTAGAAAGCATATATGGTGCTTCTTTTAAAGACAACAATCATGTGATCTTTCTTGTTTTTGCCTTTATTAATAACACATGAGATAATCAAATATCTTAATTGCTTATGCTGCCATTGATCCACTTTTCTGCTACTTCTATGAAACACATCCTTATGAATCAGTGGTAATATTAATTCATTTGAGTTCTGTTTGGTTTGGTTTGGTTTTTGTCATGAGGGTAGAGATATCTTTGTGGCTAGGATTTGCCTTAAGACATTGGGTTGCAATAAAAATTGGATGTGGACCACATTACATTGGGGCAGCATTTTATTATGGGTGCTCACTGCTCTAGAAGTAAATTAAGTTACTTCTTAGCTAACTTGTATGTATTATACAAGAAATACTTATTAAGCATTTTAGGGATACAATCCTAAAGCATGAATTTCTGGCTATCCTTTCACTCTTCTAGATTAGGTTGACCAAAGGACATCCTGAGATTCTATTCTTTTTTTTTAATGTTACCATTTGCAGTTACTGTGTACACACACAGTGTTAAGTTGCTTTAGTCATGTCCTCTCTGCAGCCCTATGGACCGTAGCCCAGCAGGTTCTTTTGTCCATGGGATTCACCAGGCAAGAACACTGGAATGGGTGTCGAACCTGCATCTCTTAAATTGCCTGCATTGGCACTTTACCACTAACACCACCTGGGAAGCCCAATATCTCTTAATCCATAATGTGTTGATAACTTTGTGATAACTAAGAACTATACAGTAAGAAGTTGAATGAATTTGTACAGGACTCCGAATGTCAGAGCTAATAACTGATTTCACTGTATAGGCTCATCACAACAGTCTCGTTTTCCCAGTGTCTCATTTTATGTTTGATATATAGTAACCTTTGAATGCTATAAATTTAGTCTGAGAAAAATACTGATTTATCTACTTTCTATATTGATGTAACTTGTAAGATTTGTTTGTTAATATTTTGAAGGATTTTTTTCCCTCCTAGATAATGACAGTAATGATGATGGTGAATATATATAAATATATATATCACACATAAATATATATGCATATGCATTCCCAGATAGCTCAAATGGTAAAGAATCTGCCTGCAATGCCAGAAACCTGAGTTCAGTCCCTAGGTTGGGAAGATCCCCTGGAGAAGGGCATGGCAACCCAATCCAGTATTCTTGTTTTGAGAATCCCATAGACAGAGCCTGGTGGGCTACAGTCCATGGGGTCGCAAAGAGTCAGACACGACTGAGTGACTTTCACTTTCCTATATGTATTTCTCTCTCTGTCTATTTTCTCTACCTATTCTTTCTTTCTTCCTGTCTATCTATCCATCCGTCCATCTATCTCAAAGCAACCCACCAGCATGGACAGGATAGATTTCCATAAAGGCACAGATCTAAATCCTTCATAACACTTCTTTGCAAAGCTGAGACCATCCACATTCTGCTGGCCTCTGGCTTCCCATGCTCAAGGAGTCTCCCTACATCTTTTTGTTCTGGTCCTATAGTTATGGACTTCCTGATGGCTCAGAAGGTAAAGAATCCACCTGCAGTGCAGGAGACACAGGTTCCATCCCTGGGTTGGGAAGATCCCCTGGAGGAAGGAATGGCAAACCCTGCAGTATTCTTGCCTGGAGAATCCCATGGACAGAGGAGCCTGGTGGGCTTCAGTCCATGGGGTCGCAAAGAGTCAGAGCATGCACTCTCCCCGGCTTCCGGGGACTTGGCTGTTTTGCCACACAAACATTTGGTGTTCGCCTTTAGCTGGAAGGGGGAACTTTCTCTTGCCAGGTTGAGAACTTGAAGGGATTCATCTGACTTTGTTTCTTTGGTGTTTACAGACAGTTAATTCTTGGCAAAACGTAGTTCCTTATTCCTCGGGAGAGTATTGTTAAGTGTGTGTGTGTACACATACATTTAGCATATATTTTACAAAGTCCTTTTGGACATCAAATGACTCCTGCAAAACAATATGTTGATGAGTTAAGTGTAAATGAAACAAAACCATGTGGCTTGAATTTTCTTCAAAATACCCTAGGGTTTAAAATGAGGGGGAAAGGTACTGGAAGGAAAAAAAATACATTTTGGGTCTTGCTGAACCTAAATCATTTGAAAAATAGTTTAAGATGTTTGCTAAATCCAAAACGCAGCTCTGCTCCCACCATATGGCAATGTCAAAGTGGCTCTTCAGATGAGTTTAAGCCTAATTTTAATTTCTTGCACATGTGGTAAAAACATCTTTGAGGGCTCTCTTAAGCCACTGTTCAAGGGAATACTTGGAGCTTGGGGTTTTTCTGTGCATTCATTTGCATAACAATAGCCTCTGGCCCAGCTTCCTGGCTGTCTTCTGGTTGCACAGGACTTCTGCTCTATTTTACCTGTTTCTGGGGACCTGGCATTCCTCTAGAATCATCTTTCTCATCATGCTAAAGGTTTTGAGGGCTGGCCCCCAATTCCCACCCATTCTTACTGGTTTCCATTGGGAGGTTTCCTTTTGCTTGAGAGTACATATGTGGGCATTTGGAATATTATTCTCAGGTCGTCCCAGAATTTCCTCTGAATCCATTCCCAAGTAATCTCTGAAGGATGCTCCTTATTTGAACAGATTGGGCAAATCCCCAGGAACTGGGGTCATTAGGTATAGCTTCCAGTGATTCAAAATATCTCATGATCCTTTGGGGCATCTCTCCAGCTGTATGGTGGTGGTGGTTTAGTCGCCAAGTCATGTCTGATTCTTTTGCGACCCCATGGACTGTAGCCTGCCAGGCTCCTCTGTCTATGGGATTTCCCAGGCAAGAATACTGGAGGGGGTTACCATTTCCTTCTCCAGGGGATCTTCCTGACCCAGGGATTGAACCTGAGTCTCCTGCATTGGCAGGTGGGCTCTTTACTGCTGTGCCACCTGGGAAGGCCCTCCAGCTGTATAGATCCAACCAAGTGGTCCAGAATGAAGCTGAGAAAGGCTTGCAACAGTGGTCTCCAATGATAGTAATGTTACCAATTAAGTAGAGTGTCGGAAATTTGTGGGGGCATTCTTTAACTGTCTCAGTGATTGTGGGGTACACTACTGGCATTTAATGGGCAAGGGTCAGGGATTTGAGATGTTCTGCAATAAACAGAACCCTATAAAAGATTACCCTGTATCTCACAGAACTTTCAAATCCACCACTAGACATTTTCATAGGTGAAAACACGTGCATAATTATCTGAGCCCAGAACCTAACTCTGTTTTATAAATATAATCGCATATCTTTTTTTTCCTCCATTTCGATGTATCATGCATTTTCCAAACTTGCCACTACCATGTAATCCAAGGAAAATCTGAACTTGGCTGCGTTCAGGACAAGATGGAAATGCCATTAATAGGATTTGAGTTGCCTGCACCACACACTCAGCAATCAGCAACAGTAGCTGCTGCATTCACGGCAATTCTACATCCGGGATTATTTGTCATTCATCCTCGGTGTCCTATTTCTCATTTATACTGCAGCTATGTCTGTGCATGTATGAATTATGTGTGTAGGTAGGTTATGTTATCTCTAAATTATATACGTAGTTTTTATAATCTATCATTTTCATCCCAGCCTAGTAAAGGGAGGTTACAGAATGTTCATTACAAAGGGTGCCATTAATTTTGATCTGATAGGAAATCTCCCGGATGAGGGCCCATACTGCCAGATAATGAAGCTCTTGGCACCCAGGGTTGATAACCCCAGGTCCCCATTCGTGGCCGACACTAGCTTACTGTACAATCTTGATCAAGTCTCGCGAAGTCCCTGAGCCTCAGTTTTCTCACCTCAGCCTTGAGAACGTCATCACTGGATCATGAACTTACCTTCCTCAAATACAGTGAGTGATAAAAGACTATAGGTCTGCCTATTCAACTTAGAAAAAACATTCTTCACTGTATTTCATAGTGAAATTATGCGCTCTATCATTTTTTCATAAAACATGCAACAATTTGAGACAATGTTTAATTTTTTTATATGACCTTTTTACTTTTATTTTTTTAAAAAACTTTTTATTTCAAATTGAAGTATAGTCAGTTAACCATGTTGTGGTAGCTTCAGATGGACAGCAAAGGGGCTCAGTCATACATATACAATGTTTTGTTTTACCTCTTTGTACAGGGATATCACCATGATGAATGTCTCTGGATTTTGAGAGTACATGTGTAATGATTCGTGACTACTAAGACTCAGCTGAGTAATGATGAAGAAGGGAGAGGTAGAAACTGGAAAAATACACCAACTATTTCTTGTCAGAAAAGGTGGACCCACTGCCCGGTTCCTGCCAATGTTACTAAATGTACGTGGTTTTCTGTCCCTAGATCTTTGTCTCATCTAAGATTCAACCATCAAAAGCAAATAATAGTTGATTTTTTCCAAAGGTCTTTAGAAAAAATTTCAAGATTTCATTTGATGACACATCCAGGTGATTTCTCTTCCTCTAACATCCAAAAGAACGGTTTCATTGATACTACATCTGTCCCTTCCCTTCTTCGCACGTTTTTTTTTTTTTAAAGAGAACTAGTTGGTAACAGTGAAATGTGAAAACAGTGATTTGTAACATGCAGTCACATTGACTAATGGGAACATGAGAATGCCTGTTTTGCATTTAGATTTCTGATATCATCTCGTTATAGTGTCTGGAATATCCTTTTTGGTCAAGGCACTGCCAGAAGTCGTGCTGGGAAATGGTGAGAAATCTTGAAACTGCCAGATGCTTTGCTGCTGGGTGAGCCAAAGCGGCCCCGGGAAGGAAGACGCCAGGGTATGAGGCCAAGTTGGTGTCCCAGCCTGGGTATCAGGGACAAGCCTGCCTCTTTCCCAACAGATGTGTGCCTGGGGCAGGTCTCTTCACTTCTTAGCTGTAAAATGACAACTATGAGCTAACCTATTTCAAAACATCAAAACATCTACCATTGCCTAATTCCTAAAATCCCCCTCCAAACCCAACTGATCCAAAGGACAATTTCAGATAATGTTGTATAATGATAGGTCCACCACAGGACTAATTGAACACATAGGTATTAGATGTCTATCATTTTGATCCACTCACTATCCATTCTCCTTTCTTTGCATAACAAGACCCAGCATTTTTTCTCTTATCATCTCTCTCTCTCTCTTTTTAAATATCTATTTATTTGTCTGCTCCCGGCCTTCCTTGTGGCATGCAGAATCTTTAGTTGCAGCATGTGGGATCTAATTCCCTGATTAGGGATTGAACCTGGGTCCCCTGCAGTGGGAGTGCAGAGTCTTAGCCACTGGACAACCAGGGTAGTCCCTATCACCCCTCTCCTGTTGTATGGTAAATGTGGGCTGACTACCACCACTGTATTCTCCAGTAGGGGCATGACCTAGTCCCAGCCAATCAAAGCATGCCCTCCTCTTGGTTAGTGATAGGCTCAGGAATGGACATGTGACTCAGATTAGACCAGTGAGAGTCATTCCTGGGAGGAGTGCTGGAAGAATGAGCAAAGTCTCTTTCTTGGTCCAGCCTGAATTGATAAATTGGAAAGATAGAAACCTGGAGCTTATATGCAGCCATCTGTCTCACAGTGAAGACAGTCTATTTCAGAATGAAGCCAGCTAGCAGGAAGTAGAGCTGAGAGGGAGACAAATAGATTCAGCCAACATGGCTTATTCCTATGGATGCAATCATGGCTGGAACTAATAGGTTTCTTAGTTTATATGAGAAAATGTTCCTTAAAAAATTTGCACATGACCCTGAATAGGATTTTTTTTTTTTTTTTTTTTTGGCAACCAAAGGAGTTCTGAATAGAGTGGCCAAATAATAAGGATATGAGCACAAATGCCTGTGGATTTCCTCAGCTACACCTTTAGTAAGGAAAAGATTTCAGGCTGTAGGGGACCTTGATTCTTGCCTCAGTTTTGCAGTACTGATGATGTGGCTGAGCAAATAGTTTGCCCAGTCTGTGCTTCAGGTACTTTTTCCATCAACTAGTAAAACTTGGATAAGGTGGTGAAAGGCTCGGGGTGATACCATGATCATTTGGTTACAAGAAGTAGAAACCGTTGAAATTAACTGAAGAGAAAAGAGAAGGATCTAGGAAGCCCTCAAATTGCACATAGTAATATAATTTGGACTCACAAAGGCCTGATTTCCATTATCCTTTCCTCTGGGTACTCAGGACATCTCCAATCACAACTCTTACTTTCTTTTCTCTCTTTGTAGAGGGCTATTCTTTGCTTTTAACAGTCTCCCCCAGTGTGGCAGTCCTAGTCTTAGCTTTCAAGTTTCAGCAGAGCCAAGTCAGTTATCTCTGAGTCCCCAATTCCAAATTCCTAGGACAGAGAAGTTAGACTGACTCAACCTGGGCTGGGTGTCCAATATATAATCACCTTGCCAGCATATGCCAATATATGATATGGCATTCCCTTCTGGAACTGTGGAGGGCAACTCCTCCAAAGAAGAGTAGGTAAGAAAGAGCCTTGAATAATAAATCATGCATGTTGTTGTTGGTGGTGGTTTAGTTGATAAGTCATGTCGAACTCTTGCAACCCCATGGACTGTAGGCTGCCAGGCTCCTCTGTCCATGGGATAGTTGATGCTTAAGACACACAGTTATTTATCCTCACTCTCCCCCCAACCTTCTCCTCCTCCTCCTCCTTCTCCTCTTTCTCTCTCTCTCCCTGTCCCTTTCCCGTTCTCTATCTTCATCATCTTAATGTTAGTATCAGTGGTATACAAGTTAGTTTTACCATAATCATGATTCCCTAAAAAGTTCTTCCTCAATTTTGAATGTGAAGCAAGGAAAAAATAACTTACTTTTTAAACATGAATGCTAGAAAAGATCCCCTTTAATGCCTAGTTTCATCTTTTAATTTAATATAATGATATCTGACCCACTTCCCTTGCAGAGCAGTTGGAAGACAGTAATGGATTTGAAAGAGTTTTGACAATGTAAGCATTGTCATTACTGAGAACATCCCCCTTTGTTCCCCACCCCCCAAAGTTACTAATGACAACATAGTATTCTGTTTTTCTAGTACCCAGAAAAAATAAGTACCATTATAAGGCTAAATAATTTCTCAAAAGAAACATTGCAGAACCTCCTCCCCTTTCTTTTTCAACAAGAGGTTTTTCTCCAGTACATTTTAGTAGGTCGTGGTATAATAGACCCCAATAAGGGTCCTAAAACTTCCCTCTTGTCCCTTTGAAATGGCCTAATCTGCAAAACTCCAAACAGAGACCTGCTCCTTATTACACTATTATTTAATCAGGATTCTGTCCAGACTCGGCCCTTGCAGACAGCAGCGGCGTCCAGTGCAGTGGGTGATGGGAGGCTGGCCTCAGAATAAACACCCTGGGATTCCTGGGATTTGGAGGCAGTCTCCACTGCCCTTGCACTCCCATGGTCGGCAGATCTGGGGTGCCGGGCAGCTTTATTACAGCCTGGCACAGCCAAGGCAGCCACTCAGCCTGTCAACAGCCAGCAGCCAAGCCAAGAGCCTTCCATCAGGGCCTGACACCTATCCAAGTCCCCCAGTGGTTGCGATGGGCACTTCCCCAGTGAGAACGAGGCCTGGACAATGACGCTTTTGTGCTGGTGGTGACCTGGGTTCTGCCCATTCTGGATCTGAGCAGCCAGAGCCCAGGAGATGGGTAAACCTGTTGATGTTCAGGATCCCCGTGCCAAGGGCTTTTCTGTGGAGGAAGTTCAAAGTCAAACAGACTGGGCTCAGATGTTGTGTGATCTTGGAGCTGCACTTAACCAGCCATTGTATTTCTCTGGAAAATGGACATCATACCCACTTGGGGTTTTCTCTGGCTTATGTACAATAGTGTATTAAAGCACCTAGTCCAAGGGGAAGGGATAGTTAGGGAGTTTGGGATGGACGTGTACACACTGCTATATTTAAAGTGGATAACCAACAAGGACCTACTGTATAGCACAGGGAACTCTACTCAATGTTATGAGGCAGCCTGGACAGGAGAGGGGATTGAGGGAGAATGGATAGTTGTATAGGAATGGCTGAGTACCTTCACTGTTCTCCTGAAACTATCACAACATTTTTTACCAGCTATACCCTAATACAAAATAAAAAGTTTTAAAAATAAAGAACAGATGAATGAATGAACACAACAGCAACAAAAAGCACCTAATGATAACCTGGGACATATCACCACTTCCAAAATCATCAGCTGTCATTCTCATGAGTGAACCTGAGGTTTTAAGCAGAGATGCAGGTCCACACTCATTTCTCTGTTTTATCACACTCTATGCTAGTCAGAATTTTGAGCTGCACACAGCAAATGTACATCTGACAAATTTATGTTTTAGCCAAAATTTGACTTTTTGCTTTTTTAAAAAAATTTAGAAGTATAACATACACACAGAAAATATGCATACATGATCAATTTAACAATGAAATCAAATACGCATATGACCATCACCCAGGGCAAGGAAAAAAACTATTGCTAGCACCCAGAAGCCTCCAATGTCACGTCCTGATTATAACTACCTACAGTCTATCTAGAATTGACCATGAATCTATCTTTTATGATATTTTTCTCTTGCTTTTCTTCACAGTTTTGCCACCTATATATGCATCATTGAACAACGTAGTTTACTATGCTTGCTTTTAAAATTCATAAAATGAATCATAGGTTATGCATTTTTTTTTTTTTTTGGTAGGGTGGTGAGGTTTGGAAGATTTGCTGGTGCATTTGCATGTAGCTACAATTTATTCATTTTCATTGCTATAGCATATTCCACTAATCTTAACTTGTATTTGACAGAGTTGTTATCAAGCAGCCTGCTAGCTCCTAAGTGGTAGAATGTCTCCAACAATGATCACTATTGAATGAATCCTCCCTGTCTCTATGGGTTGGTCATCTCCTCCAAAGGTGGGGTGTTTTTTCCTCCCCTTCAACCTCTATTGGCCTTTTTGACTTAGCTTGATGGATAGAACAGAAAAAATGGAGTCCTGGGGCTTCTGAGTCCAGGCAGCTTCTACCTTTCTGAAGTCCAGTGATCTCAAGCTCACCATGCTGTGAGAAAGCCTGAGGACCTCAAAAGAAAGGCCATGTGGGGAGAGAGCATGATGGCTACATAGACCCCAGCTATTCTACCCATTCCTGCCAAAGCCCCAGTTGTTCAAGTTTTCACATCTGTCTTAGACATTCCAGCCGCAGCAGACTGGAGCAGACATGGAGCAGAAGAACTGCACAGCTGAGCCCAGCCCAGATGGCAGAGCTGTCAGCAAAAATAAACTGTCCTTTTAAAGCTCCTCCATTTTGGAGTGGTTTGTAACACAACAATAGATAACTAAGAGCAACTGTTCCTGTTCTGAACTCAACTGGGCAGAATTTTTTTCCTCTCTCCCTCAGACTTAACAGTCCATGTCTTTGCAAGTCTTACATCTTTGCACATTTCAAGTGACATTATTTATATCTTCATACATTTTTAAATACATTTGGCTTTGCCTCATTTTTCATCATCCTCTTTGATTCTCCTTTTAGACGTACACTCGTGTTTGGAAAAACAATACTATGTTTGTGTTTAGGTCCATAGATGACATTATGAAAGAAAAATAAAGGAAAAGGTATAAAAACTATCACTAAATGCAAAGATTTAAGGTTATGTTTTATGAGTGTGTCTTGTTTCCAACAGATGAGTCATATAGACGTGCACCAGAATTGCCATGTAGAACTATTCTCAGGAAAAATAAAAACATTAATTTATTTGAGTAAGCAGATACTGGTTTCACTTCAAAAAAAAAAAAAAAAGGAGGTACCATCCTATTATACTGGCAGTAGAGGGTGGAAAAATAAAGCACTGGGTCTTTGCTGCTAGAACTCTGTGATCTGAAATGGTTAACAGCTTTCCTCCTAGTTTACTGCCTTGGGGTGTGGGGTGATCAGAAATAGCAACAGGCTTTTCTACATTTGCACAAATGTAATTGCTTCTAATGCTACTTAAGTTTGAAGAAGCCTTAGCATTTTCATTCCACTGGAGCTTTCAGGTTCTTTTCTCCTTTCAAAGGCTGCAGGTATTGAATGTTTTATAATAGAATGAATGTAGTGGGTAGGATGGGGGAAGATGCTAGGAAAACTAACACTTAAAACATAAAAATATTACAACATGATAGATTTGTTCCTGATGCAACAAGGATTTGGAAGTTGAAGGTTTCTGCAAGGAGACAGCAGAGTTGGGTTGAAACAAACAGAACTGGGTTTGAATCTGGTTCGACCCACCTACTTACTAACAGTTGACCTTGGGCAAATAATCTACATTTTCTGAATATCAGTTTTCTCATCTGTAAAATGAAGCTAAGGACAAACCTTATAGGACTGAAGAGTCAAAGAGAGATAATCTACCTGAGGGACTTTGTCCAATGTCTGGCATGAATCTTATCCCTGATGAATGCTAACTCTCTACCATATAGATAATTTATGGGAGGTGGTTTTGGAAATGTTGGCAATTCATCTAGAGGATAGTGGATTAAGGGAGCCATTTCATGAAAGCAACCAGAAAGATCCAGAGAATTCCTGTAAATCATCCTCCCCTCGAAGAAGATATGTTTCATGTCTGCTGCATCAGTGACACTGCCCGGGGCCTTGGGTATAACCGGATTTTATTGAGCAATCCTGGAAAAGGATTCTGTTCTTTTTGTGGTTCATTTTGACTCCTACCAACTGGAATTAGAGACCTAAGGGGAGGGAGTGAGGTCTTAAGAAACTTAAATGAGAGAAATTCAGTAATAAGCCATTTGTTTGGACAGTGGATGAACTAACAGAGATACCATGTCTAGATTTTCTCAATAGTGATGAAAAATCCCCAAAATCTAACTAAGCAAAAGGTGCAGCTAACATTGCTTTATTTTAAGACTTTGGATTTTATTTTCTTTCAAACTTTAAACTTTTCTTTTTTTTTTTTTTGATATTGCAGTATAGCCAGTTAACAATGTTGTGGTAGTTTCAGGTCAACAACAAAGGGATTCAGCCATACATATACACGTATCCATTCTCCCCCCAAACCCCACTCCCATCCAGGCTGGTACATAACATTGAGTAGAGTTCTATGTGCTATACAACAGGTCCTTGTTGGTTATCCATTTTGAATATGGCAGTGTGTACTTGACCTTCCCAACATTGTTATTCTCACACTGAAGATGCAAAAGGAAGGAGAAGGGTTGTTTTTTAGTTACTTTATTACTATTATTATCATTAGGCCACACAGTGCAGCATGTGGGATCTTACTTCCCTGACCAGGGATCAAACCTATGCCCCCTGCATTGTCAGCACGGAGTCTGAGCCACTGGATCACCAGGGAAGTCCCAGGAAGAGTTTTTAAAGATTGACAACATTGACTTTGTCCTGACTAAGATGTTTTATATTTCATATCTCATTTAATCCTCATAAGAGTTTATTTCCCCACCTTTCAGATTCAGAGCTGAGGCTGAGAGAAGTGAGGTTTATTAGACAAGATCACTCATCTACAAAAATTTCAGAGCCAAGATTTAAATCCAGCTCTAACTCTGAAACCCATGGTTTTAATCAGAGTATTCTCTTGCCTCACTGAAGGAAATGAGCTGTATCTTACTTATAGATCTGAGACAAAGTGGAAAGGGGGTAGAGAGAAATGGAAACCTACTGTCTGAGAGTTTATGCTGTGATTAGAATGTGTTGGTTAACGCTATACCAAAAGGCAGCGTTCCACTGGGAGATTAATAGAGTTTCTTGACAGGACACTGACAGAGGAAGACTGAATTGGTATAAGGAAGGGAACCTAAGAAAAAGGTCAAGGAGGATCAAGACAAGAAAACAAGTAACAGGTTAGGAGGCTTAGAGCTTAACAGCAAACCCTGGCTTGTTACTCAAGGAAAGTTGTTCAGGATTAAGACTGTGGGGACTTCACCCTGATTTTGTACATTGTGAGGAAAAATATGACCATAAAAAGGGCTTATGCAGGACCAATGAGAAAGCAGGCGGTGGCTTCTGATGACTCTAAACATCAAATTTGCCCTATTGAATTTTATAACCCTGTTTTGAGATAGGAACCCAGCAAAGAGGTAAATGTAAGCTAGGATTACCCCAATAGGGAGTCAGAGATTTGATTGTATGTGTCAGATACAAATGGATTCATTAGTAGACATTTATGCCACCTGAATTCTTCTCTCCTTGATTTTGCCAGCTTTCTCATCCTCCCTTTTATATTTTTTGGGCAGTACCTTCAGGTAAAAGTAAGTAAATACATATGAGAAGATCAAAGTCAATCACTTTGCTGCACAGAATTTTTCAAAGTAAAGATAAAGATAAACAAATTGAAAGAATTCATCACCAGCAACCCTGTCTGCAAGAAATGGTAAAGGAAGTTCTTTAGACAGAAAATTAGATCAACACAAAAGAATTAAGCATGCCAGACATGGTAAATATATGGGTAAATACAAACGACTTTAAAAATATATATTTCTTAATTTCTTTAGGAGACAATTGATTACAGCAAAACATACTAATAAGTTGTAAAGTAATATGTTGTGGGGCTTATAAACTTTATATAAGTAAAATAAATAATACCAATAGTGTAAAGGACAGCAGAGATAAATTCAAGTGTATTGTATAAAATGAGTGGTATAAAATTAATTCAGGTTATATGGTGATAAGTAAAATATTAATTCAGATTACACTGTGTTAGGGAAGCATATTATAATCTTCAACGCATGTGCTAAAAATACAATAGAAGAAATTAAAATGCTGTGCTAAAAATATTCAGTTAGTACAAAAGAATATAGGAAAAAAGGGGATAAAGAGCTAGGATAAATAGAAAAAAAAAAAAGAACCAAGATCGTAGACAAATCCAGCTATGAATATTTGTATTGAAGATAAATGAATTAAATGCTCTGATTATAAGACAGAGAACATTTGATTGGCTGAAAAATCAAGAACCAACTATATTGTGTTATAAGGGATATACCATAAATGTAGTCACAGATAGATTAAAAAGGTGGAAAAGATATACCATGCATGTACCATGAAAAAGCTAGGGTGGCTATATTAATATCAGGTGAGGTAGAATTCAAGACATGGGGAGTACCTAGTAAAGAAAAGTGTTAGTCGCTCAGTCATGTCCTACTCTTTGTGATCCCATTACCTATAGCCCACCAGGCTTCTCTGTCCATGGGATTCTCCAGGCAAGAATACTGGAGTGGGTTGCCATGCCATTCTCCAGGGGATCTTCCTAACCCCGGGAGCAAACCAGGTCTCCTGCATTGCAGGCAGATACTTTACCATCTGAGCCACCTGGAGCTGATGATAAAAGGATCAAAAATGTCAGTTCATCAAGACAGCATAAAAATCCAAAATGCCTATTGTGGTACAGTCCCTAAAGATGGACACTATCAATTCCTTCTTTCCTTATATGTGAATACCACTCCACAAGTCAAGAGGTGGAGTCTGTGTCTCTTTCCCTTGAGTTTGAGCCCTGTGACGTACTTTGACCAAGTGTCTCTTCTTGGTTCCAGTTCTCGCAGAGCAGCCCTTGCCACGTACTGAGTTCCTGCCAGCCAGCACTGACTCTTTCAGTTGTGCCTCCAGCCTCGGGATGCTAGCATCTCATTCTGTTGCTGGTCGGTCGCTTTGCCATGGACGGTTTGGCTTCTGCACTCTTCTGTTACCTCGGTAATTCATTCTCTGTATTAAATTCTCTCCATGCTAAAGATCTAGAACGGTTTTTATTTTCCTGGCAGGACCCTGACTGAAACAAGGAGCTGATGAAGCATGTTATATCTCCTGGCCAGATGGGTAAGTGGGGTTCAGCGCTGTTCTTAGCAATCCTACTCTGGCAGGCTGGACACACACCTCTTTGGCATCCCTAAGCACTCATGGTCCAGCAAAATGTCGGCCAACTTTGATCTGCCATTAAAAAATGACTTTTACAAATGGAAAGCCTTTTCCATCTCTGCGACTTAAACAGAACAATCAATGTTTAAATAATAAATGTCCTCATTTTGGGAAGTCTGCCCTCCTCTGGCATTCTCCTGGGTTCGTCTGGGTCAAAGTCAGCTGCTGTGGGTCTCTACCTTTTCACTTCCCCAAGCTTTAGGGTTAGTGTAGGAGCTACAGCATTATTCACAGTGTCTATGATGTAGAAACAACCTATGTCTGCCAGCAGATAAATGGATAAAGAAAAGAAAAGAAAAAATACTTTATATAGTATCTATGTTACATTACAGAGTGTATACACATGTATATTGTTTATATACATATGTATATAAATGTGCTGGAATGTGACATGTTGCTAATTATTATATATAACATATTATTATATATAATTAATATAATTATGTGTAATGAAATATTCAGCCATAAAAAGAAGGACATTTGGTACAACATGGATGAAACTTAAGGGTATTATGCTAAGTGAAATAAATCAGACAGAGAAAGACAGATACTGAAGATGGCATTTATACCTGGAATTTAAAAAATCCTGACTCTTAGAAAAAGGGAATAGATTGGTGGTTGCCAGGGACAGGGGGATAAGGCAGGGAATGGGTAAAGGTTGTCAAAAGATAAAAACTTACAGTTACTAAATGAATAAGTTCTGAGGAATCTAACATACAACCTGGTAACTGTGAAAGTTGCTAAGAGAGTAGCAAGAGTAATCCTTCCCAGGAATGACGCCCATTGGTCTAATTAGAGTCACATGCTCATTCCTGAGCCAATCACTAACCAGGAGGAGGGAATACTTTGATTGGCTGGGACTAGGTCGTGCGCCTACTCTGGAGCACACTGGTGGTATCAGCCCACATTTACCCCACGGCAGGAGAGGAGTCGTAGGGACTAGCCTGGTTGTCCAGTGGCTAAGACTGTGCTCCCAGTGCGGAGCAGAAGGGCTTCCCTGGTGGCTCAGTGGTAAAGTATCTGCCTGCTACTTTAGGAGATTCGGATTTGATCCCCGAGTCACGAAGATCCCCTGGAGAAGGAAATGACAACCCACTCTGGTATTCTTGCCTGGGAAATCCCATGGACAGAGAAGCCTGCAGGCTACAGCCCATGAGGTCGCAAAAATGTTGGACACAACTGAGCGACTCAACAAGAGAGTAGATCTTAAAAGGTCTCATTTTTTTTTTAAAAAAGCGTTTTAACAGACTCACAGACTTAAAGAATGAACTTATGGTTTCTGGGGGAAGGATGGTAGGAAGGGATAGTTAGGGAGTTTGGGATCAACTTATACACCCTGCTATGTTAAAAAAGTAAAATGACTAACCAACAAGGTCCTACTGTATAGCACAGGGAACTTGGCTTAGTGTTATATGGCAGCCTGGATGCGAGGGGAGTTTGGGGGAGAATGGATACCTGTGTATGCATAGCTGAGTCCCTTTGCTATCCACCTGAAACTATCACAACACTGTTAATCAGCTATACTCTACAAAGTAACAAGTTAAAAAAAGATTTTAAAAAAGCATTTTAACTATTTGAGATAATGGATGTGTTAACTAATATTGTGGTAATCACTTTGCAATATATATGTTTATGAAATCATCACATTGTATACTTTAAACTTACACAATGTTATATGCCATTTATATCCCTATAAAGCTGAAAGATAAACCAATTAAGTAGGGGAAAAAGGAATGATGATAGTTTGGAGATACACATGTATGTGTACACATAATATATGATGCCCATCTTACCAATATATCTTTATCTGTGCATTTTGCTTGCAAATCACTTCTTTACAAGTCAAATGAAGGTAGCTTGCTAATTGAGCTGACCTTGTTTTGGAGCTCACAGGGAATTTGTGCAATATCGAAAGCAGATGATTCTAGTAAACTTGGTGAGACTTGTGTGTCCAACACCTTTCCTATCTACCTTAAAGGAAGCCTTGTGGGGTCGGGGTGGAGGAGAAGCTTCGAGCTAGACTCCTTTCAGGTCACAAGAGTTTCTTCCCTTCTTTCTCTCTCCCGAAATCACCTCTTGGCTCTCATAAGCTCTTTCGACACTCTTTTCCTTTCCTGAAACTGGTGATGTCCTAGCTCTTTGCCAAATGCATTTTCACTGTACTGAAAACCAACAAGATGTAGGCAAAAGGTCTAGTGCTTCAAGATCTATGTATTTCTTATGTTTAAAATTGCACTTTTTGGTTTGACAGATCGAATGCTTATTATTTCACACGATATGGTAGAAGTCAGAGACTAAACTGCCTGTGGACTACATGATGTTTGTCCATAATCTTTCAGGCTCACAATAATCTTAGTCTATAGCAGTGGTCTCCAGGGCCAGGGGCTGGTTTTGGGCACCAGGGACCAGTCTCATGGAAGACAGTTTTTCCATAGATGTGGGGGTGGAGGGATGGTTTCAGGATGGTTCAAGCACATTACATCTATTGTACACTTGATTGCTAGTATTATTACATCAGCTGCACCTCAGATCATCAGGCATTAGATCCCGGAGGTTGGGGGGACCCCTGGGCTATAGATGGAGAAACTGTCTTCAAATGGAGAAACTGTCTGTCTTCAAATGGAGAAACTGAGGCTCAGAAGACATAATTAATTCACCTACATTTTTGATCAGCTTTAAAAAGGGCCAAAGAGGGGGATTTGAATCTAAGTCCACCTGCCTAAAGAATCCTTATTCTCAACTCCTGTGGTACAAACTGGGGTCTCCTGCATTACAGGCAGATTCTTTACCAACTGAGCTATTAGGGAAACAAGGTCCATCTAGTTAAGGCTATGGTTTTTCCAGTGGTCATGTATGGATGGGAGAGTTGGACTATAAAGAAAGCTGAGCATCAAAGAATTGATGCTTTTGAACTGTGGTGTTGGAGAAGACTCTGAGAGTCCCTTGGACTGCAAGGAGATCCAACCAGTCCATCCTAAAGGAGATCAATCCTGGGTGTTCATTGGAAGGACTGATGTTGAAGCTGAAACTCCAATACTTTGGCCACCTGATGCAAAGAGCTGACTCATTTGAAAAGACCTTGATGCTCAGAAAGATTGAGGGCAGGAGGAGAAGGGGATGACAGAGGCTAAGATGGTTGGCATCACTGACTCAATGGACATGAGTTTGGGTAAACTCTGGGAGTTGGTGATGGACAGGGAGGCTTGGTGTGCTGCGATTCACGGGGTCGCAAAGAGTCAGACACGACTGAGTGACTGAACTGAACTGAACTGTGGTACAAAACCCTCTCTCCCAGAAAAAAAAAAATCTATTGAAGGCCAACTGTGTACCAGGTGCTTTCCAATCTTGCTCACATCTAACAGCAAACCTGAGAAGTTGATATTTACTCAAGTCATCGTATGAATAATAATATCAAAAGTAATCATCTATTTAGTGATTTTTTTCCATGTCAGACGGTGCTAAGCATGATACATTATCTCACTGAAGTACAAAAGAATAAAACGAAAACCAATTATATGCCTGCCACCTGACAATAATCACTGTTTCTATTTTAGTGTCCATTCTTTGCATGTTTTTTCTATGCGTTCATTTTTATCCCCCAGAATGGGATCATACTCTCTATCATGCAGTATGATCTCATTTCCTCACTCAAATATGCATCTGAACATATTCCATGTCATTAAAGAGCCCTTTACAGCATCAGTCAGTGACGGTTGAACATTCCACTTTCTGGAGATACCAAAATGTACTCAGTAGTTAGGATTGAATTAGACATTTGGCTTTTCCCATTTTTACAAACAAATCAGAGGCAAATGTTAAGGCAATAGACATCTTCATAGTTGAACTTTTGTGTTCTATCTTTAAGAAAATTCCTTGCAGTAAATTTGCCGCTTTGAAGCTCTTGCAAAGCTGGATTCATCGGGTAAATTAAAGGTTGAGCAATATTCTCCTTCCATCACAGCTTATCATGTGGTCCATTTTCCCAAACTCCGGCCCCAAACTGGATATTTTAATTCGTTAAAAACAAAGAAACAAAAATTGCTACTTTGCTAGGTGAAACATGATAAGTCATTGCTTTGTTTTCATTTTGTTGCTGGGGAAGTTGACTATTTCATCATGCCTCTGATTTGTCTGTTTGAGATCTGTGATTTTATAGTTAGACCGGCCTCCTAATATAGAAGTAATAATGCATGTTAGGGTAAAGGTTAGGCAGCACAAGGCTCATTAATTTAATATGAGCATAGTGTGCATGCTCAGTCATTCAGTAGTGTCTGTCTCTTTGCAACCCCACGACTGTACATAGCAAACTGAAATCTGTCTTTGTGAAATTGCACCTTTCCAAACTCTATGTGTATGTGATTCTTACTCGGTGAACAAACCATAGACTTGCCCAGTGCCATGGTATCTGTTCCTAAGTCAAGAGAAACACTTTCTGGGGAGACCAAGTTAGCAGATGATATGGTCTAAGACCATATATGCCTAAGCCATCAAAATTAATTCTTACTGGAAATTCTGAGATTGCAGTTGACAGAAGCTTGCAGCACCAACTCTTTGAGAACATCAACCAAGTTCTCTGTTCATTGTTGTGTCCCTGGGTGTGTCCCAAAGTATATGACCAGGCATGTTTGTGGTAGAATAAATGAATGATGAGTACAAGACAGGCAGAGGTAGAAACAGGCAGGGATTTTGCAACTGAAAGGAGCAGAGAGGAACCAAATACGAAGACCTGGGACTTCCCTGGTGGCCCAGTGGTTAGGACTTCGCCTTCCAAAGCAAGGGTACAAGTTCAATCCTTGGTTGGAGAGCTAAGGTCCCACATGCCTCAGGGCAAAAAAAAACAAAAAACAAACAAAAAAAAACCCATAAAATAGAAGCAATATTGTAACAAATTCAATAAAGACTTTAAAAATGGTACCCATAAAAAAAAAAATCTAAAAAAAAAGCAAAGACTTGGTGTAATGAAAAAAGTGTTCTTACAGAACGGGAGGACAAAAAATCTGGCCCTGGCCAGATATTATGGACTGAAATGTGTCCCCTCTCCTCAAAATCAGATATCGAAGTCCCAGCCCCCAATACCTCAGAATGTCACAATATTTGGGAATAAGACCTTGAAAGAAGTAATTAAGTTAAGACTCTTAAGATAGGGCCCTAGTCCAGTTTGACTGGTGTCCTTCCAAGAAGAGAAAAGGACCCCAGAGATACATGTGTGTGAGGAGATGACCATTTGAAGACACAACAGGAGAATGGTGCTGGGCATGCTAATGGAGAGTCCTCAGAGGAAACCGAGCCCATTGACACCTTGACATTGGATTTCTGGCCTCCAGAACTGTCAACATTTTAGCATTTCTTAATTCCCACTTCAAATTCCCAAGAGAAAAATCCGACTGGCCCTGCTCAGTTGGTTTAGGCAAGGATACTTGGTCCAAACCCTCTTAAAACAAAGGCAGGCTGATATCTACTGAATGCATTTAAGAACAGTCCACTGATTGCTTGTTCACTGTCCCCCCCAATTAGGATGCAGGTGCCATGCCATGCGTGCCTGAGTGCTCAGTCACTCAGTCATGCCCAGCTCTTTGCAACCCCATGGACTGTGGCCCACGAGACTCGTCTGTCCATGGGATTTTCCAGACAAGAATACTGGAGTGGGTTGCCATTCCCTTCTCCAGGAGATCTTCCCCACCCAGGGACTGAACCTGCGTTTCCTGCATTGGCGTATAGATTTTTTACCACTGCATCACCTGGGAACTGCAAGTGCCATAAAGACAGGATTTTTTTTTTTTTGGTGGCAAGTGCCATAAAGACAGGATTGTTTTCCCCTTGCCTGCTCACCGTTGTGTTCACAGCATCTAGCATTGGTTCTGGCACACAGCATGGACTACATACCCTTGCTGAATGAAAGAAGAGGATTGCACTCAGGCAAAGCAAGATCCAGGCTTGATGCTCTTTATACTCAGACTTGGGGGGCGGGGGTGTAACATCCTCAAAAGGAGTATATGTTGCTTATGGAAGATAAACTCCCACATCTCCATGATTCAGAACCCTATCCAGACTGAATTTGCATATGTTTGTTGGGCTTCCCTGGTGGCTCAGAGGTTAAAGCATCTGCCTGCAATGCGGGAGACCTGGGTTCGATCCCTAGGTGGGGAAGATCCCCTGGAGAAGGAAATGGCAATCCACTGCAGTATTCTTGCCTGGAGAATCCCATGGATGGAGGAGCCTGGTGGGCTACAGTCCATGGGGTCACAAAGAGTCAGACACGACTAAGCGACTTCACTTTCACTTTTGATATATTGTGTTGGTGGGGAGGAAAAAAGGAAGATGCTAAGGCAGAAGGTACTCTGTGCTCACCAAATCCATTGTCCTTTTGTCCTCAGCAGAGATGTAGTTTGAATACATTTCCCAGCCTCCTGTTTGGTCAATTGGGTTCATGTGACTTCAGGTCTGGCCAGTGGAAAACAGGAGGAAGTGATGCCTGCCACCTCTAGGTCTGCCCCCCAAGAAAATTTCCCCGATGAACCTCCATACTCTCTCTCACCATCTGTGAAAGTAGAAGCAAGGTCTTCATGAATCTTGAGATGGAAAATGTAAAGAAAGAATGGAAAAAAGGAAGGCAAATGGGCTCTTGAGGCTCTGAGTTCTTACTCATGAAAAGTCATCTAGGAGAGCTACCCAATCAAGTTGGATTATTGCGTCAACAAGATATAAACTGCTATGGTGTTGAGTCACTAACATTTGGTGCTATTTGTTATAGCGGCTGGTGTTACACTTCTTGAAGTACATAAACATCTGGAAGAAAGTCAGTCTGGGCTGGGATTTAGACTCCTGCTGGAGTGTTTGGAAGAATTTGGAGAATTTTCCAGTTTTTTTCAACAGCTAGCTCATTCTCACCATTGCTATCTATTATAAAGATGCTTTTTGGAATTTTGCAGTTTGCAGTTTTCATTTCCACCTCTGAGAGGAAGGCAGGACAGGACTCACAATGCACATTTTACAACGTGGAAGTGAATCTCTCTTGGTGTTGGAGGGGTCTACCCAAGGCTTCTAGCTAGTCAGAGACATCGAGCCTAACTTCTCACAGCCTGGTCCTCTTTCTGCAAGCTGATGATGTGCTGCAGGAAAAGCGTGATGAGGTGTTACATTCTGTCTGCATAGGCAGCGTGACATACATCACAGTACACCAGGGCTGCTCCACCTCTCCACTATTGACACTGGGGATGGATTTCATCACAGAGGGCTGCCCTGCATCTTACAGGATGCTTTGCAGCGTCCCTGGTCCCTACCCCTAGATGCCAGAAGTGCCCCATCCCCAGTTCTGACAACCAAAAGCCATCTTCAGACATTGTCAAATGTCCCCCCCAATCTGATAAAAATCATCCCCAGGGAGAAACCACCACTGTAGAGACTTCTGCCTCTTCATCACTGTTTTGCTTGCCTAGGGTTGCCCTGAAATGGAAACATAGGCTGGAAAGCAGTTCTCTCTTCCTGGGGAGATGAGTGACATGGAATATGAGATGAAATTGAGGTAAAACATATCACCTTCCTGTGTTCTGTTCACATATGGAGATCATCTTTGGTAATGGTGTGAATCTCACACCACAGTGGTTCTTTCTTTGTCTACAGTGGAACTTAATGTAGATCCCACTGGATCACAAGAGCTTTGTCAGTTCGCTGAGGCCAATTTTAGTCAATTCAGGGTTTTCTTAGGCTACATGGATCCTCTGCACCCCTATAGTTCTCTTGGATGATGGCTAGGATCTGCAGGTTCTTTGGGCCAAGATCTGGTTGTGGGGCCACGCTGGCTCCTCAGCCCCATTGCCATTCTCCACCCTAGCCCGTGTTCTCGGTGCTTGTCTTCTGGACCAGCCCCTAAAAATCACTTCTGCATAGTTCCATTTTCAGGGCTTACCTGAGCCCTGCCACCTTCCTTAGTTACTTCCATTCCACTCCTGAGACCATGAGAGGGCGTTGGCACTCCCCAGGCTCAGCTTCATCAGACTCTTATCTTGGGCCCATTAGTCAAGGCAGCCCAGTTAGACTTCTCAGCTTCGGGTCCCTGCAGGGGACTTGCCACCTGCCTGGGCTCCACTGAGGAAGAGACAAGAGGCACCTAGGGTGAAAAATTAAAGGAGAAGCTCACTCTCAGATACTAATTCTCATCTTCTTGTCTGCACAACCCCAAGATTGAGAGAATTCTTATTTAGTTTTCATGCATTTCTATTATTTGTTTGTTTTTGGCTGTGCTGGGTTTTGTCACTATGCAGGCTTTCTCTAGTTGTGGTGAGCAGGGGCTACTCTCTAGTTACAATGCCTGAGCTGCTCTTGTTGCAGCCTGTGGGCTGTAGAGTGTGCTGGTTCAGTAGCTGTGGCCCAAGGGGAAAGCAAATCAAAACCACAATGAGATACCACTTCACACCTACCAGAATGGTTATAATCTTGCCAAAAAAACAAATACCAGGAGAATAACAAGTGTTAGAGAGGATGTGGAGAAATTGGAACCCTTGCACATTGCTGGTGGCAATACAAACTAGTGCAGGTGCTATGGAAAACAGCTTTCCAGTTCCTCAAAAAGCTAAATATAGAATTAGCATATGACTGGGTACTTCCGCACCATCCCACAGCCAGAAGAACTGAAAATAGAGACTCCAACAGATACTTATGAACTAATGTCCACTGAGGCATTATTTGAAGTAGTCAAAAGGTGGTGATAACCTAAGTGTCCATCAAAAGTTGATTGGATAAAGAAAATGTGGTATATACACATAATGGAGTATTATTCAGCCATAAAAATAAATGAAATTCTGGTACATGCCTCAACATTTAACTATTTTAACCATTTTCTAAGTGTGCCATTCAGAGGGATTAGATTTTTGAAAGCCAGAAACCCTACAAAGCAAAAGTTCTGGGTTCAAAAACTATTTTATAGCATCTGTAAAATGCCCCACAAACACTGCCATTGGATGAGAGATGGTGGGCAAAGAGGTCTAGGATGCAGAAGAATGTATCAACCTACCACATCATCCTGTGGAACACAAGGACTGACATCCCAAAATTGACAAATTTGAGTAAACTTTGCTAAATTTATTCCACCAACATGTATCAACTGTGAGAGGGAAAGGCATAATAATGATCAATGAGAATAAGATGCTGTTACATTTGTACATTTCATGATTACTCATACTCTCTTCTACTAAGCTTCTTGAAAGCAAGAACAATTTGTGTCTTGTTCACCGTCATATCGCCCGTGCCTTTCCATAGCCTGAAACATTGTCAAGACTCAATAAATAATTTCTGACTCAACAAATAAGCACCTAGGCTTTTGTTTGCACCTCCAGAGTAACCCTGTTTCATAACAAGAACATTGTTATTCATAAAGAACATTGCCCTTCTGTAAAAGCAGTAACCAAGACTCCAAAGACAGGAAGTCACTTAAGTGGAAAGAGAAGGGATTAGGATCTGAGCCTGTATTTTCCAAGAATGAGTGATCTGGAATCATCGAATTCACTTGCCAAGCAAAACATTGTCGGGGTGATACTGAATCAATGATCCTTTCATGTGAGTCATCTGAACTAATACACTTTATGATTTATTATGAATAATGATAACAGTAAAAAATGGCAAGCTTTAATGGGCTCTTGCAGTGTATAGAAATTATACATGTGATTTTAGTTAATCATCAGAATCACTTTGGGACTGATTCCAGTTGAAGGGTGAGGAAGGTGAGGCTCAAAGGCAGAAAATAATTTGTTCAATATCACTCAGCTCCCAGGTAGCTCTGCTGAGATTCGAACCCACAGTACTGTGTGACCTCTGAAGTTTGTGACACTTCTCACTCATTCCATCTGAGTAATAGACTTTGATGGACCTCTAGACTGTGTATGATCTGACACCATTCTGGGACAGCCGCTGAATCCTACGGCCCATGGGAACCACTGGCATCTGACTGGGAAAACAAGCGTGTGTGTCTTCAGTGGAAAACATCCATGACGTTTAGGCTCAGTCAACCCGCCAGTGTCTGGGGGAAAGGGAAGAGGGTAGTCAATCATCTTGACATTCTGTCATCTGCTTCTGGGGTCTACAGGATGCCAAACAGCCCGAGCTGGAAAGCACCATGGTCTTGTTGTCCAGATGTTTGAGGTTGCACTGCCCCACCCTCCGTATGTCAGAGCTCCTGGCTGAGAGACAGCGACACTGATATCATTCCTGCTACTGCGGATAACAGCCCCGCCCTTTCATGTGTGTGCACTGAGCATGCTAGGCTTGGTGCAGAGAGTGTTATGTGCATTATCTTATTTTCCGAATTGAGCTTCTATGAGTGACCACGAGTTCCAAATGAGGTCACTGCTAAGGCTCAGCGTTGGGTAAGGAACATACCCAAGGATGCAGAGGATGTGGTTGTAGTGGGGGTGAATGTTATTGTTTAGTCACTAAGTCATGACTGCTCTTTGCAACGTCATGGAGTGTAGCTGGCCAGGCTTTCCTGTTCTTTACTATGGCCCAGAGTTTGCTCAGATTCATGTTCACTGAGTCAGTGATGCTATCTAACCATCTTATCTTTTACCAACCCCTTCTCCTTTTGCCTTCGATCTTTCCTAGCATCAGGGTCTTTTCCAATGAGTCAGCTCTTCGCATCAGGTGGCCAAAGTATTGGAGCTTCAGCTTTAGCATCAGGCCTTCCAGTGAATATTCAGGGTTGATTCCCTTTATGATTGACAGGTTTTATCTCCTTGCTGTCCAAGGGACTTTCAAGAATCTTCTCTAGCACCACAATTTGAAAGCATCAGTTCTTTAGTGCTCAGCCTTCTTTATGGTCCAACTCTCACATCCATACAGAACTAATGGAAAAACCATAGCCTTGACTAGACAGATCTTTGTTGGCAAAGTGATGTCTCTGCTGAGGTGAATAGTGCCTCCCAAAAGACATGTGCATTAAGAACCTGTGAATAAGATTTTATGTAGAAATAAGATTTTTTCTAGTGTAAGTAAGAATCCCAGAATGGAATTCCTCTGGATTTACGGGAGCCCTAAATGCAATGAGTAGTGTCATTTCAAAGAGATAAGCAGAGGGGAACACAGATGGAAGCAGAAAATGGAGGGATGTGTCTGTAGGCCAAGGAACACCTAGGATTGTTGGCACCACCAGAAGATAGGAAAGAGGCATGAAAGAGATCCGCCCCAGAGCCTTCGAAAGTAACCAACGCTCGCCAACACCTGGTTTCATCCTCCTGCACTCCAGAGCTTCGAGAGACTTTTTGTTGTATGAAGCAACCCGGCCTGTGGTCTTTTGTTCCAGGAGTGCCAGGAAACCACTGGGAGATAGGTTGAGATAGGATTTGAACCAGAACATCAGCCCAAACTCTTTACCAGTAACCTACAAGTCAAACCTTTGGAATCAGCTGTCAACATCTTTGGGCTTCCCTGGTGGCTCAGTGGTAGAGAACTCACCTGCCAATGCGGGAGATGTGGATTTGATCCCTGGATGGAGATGATCCCCTGGAGAAAGAAATGACAACCCATTCCAATATTCTTGCCTGGGAAATCCCAAGAACAAAGGAGCCTGGAGGGCTACAGTACATGGGGTCGCAAAGAGTCAGTTACAATTGAGTGACTACCCAACAACACCTGTGTCTTCATGTTCCCAAATTCCATAATCCAGAGCACTTGAGTTTTCAGAAAAAGTGTACACACACACACACATACCTACAAGTAGACACACACACACTTCAAAGAGATGGTATGACCAAGAAGCCTTCTTACCATTTTCCTAACTCAAATACTAACTGTCAAGGACAGAACAAGAAGAAGGACATCCAAATGGCTCTTGCAACTCTGATCAAGCAGACTATGGAGGGGAAAAAATAAAATAACTTTAGCTGTGAAATGTGAAACCAAGGAACTGGCCCTTTTGGGCATTCATGATGATATTTTATTAACATGGAACATTTAATCTGTGGATTTCAGACAACTTTAAAAAGTCAGTGAGTGCTGTGCTGGCCCTCATCTGATGCAGTCATGTGGGTACTAGGGAGACAAGAGGGAACACTGAGGTTAAGACATTTGCTCTTGTGTTCCGGAGTCAGTTGACAAACTAGAAATAGTCCAGACTTCTCAGCATCAACATTAGGATCTTCTCAGAGTTGCTCTCACCCTAATTGATTTTTCCACAGTGAAACTGCCTCTCCTCTTTCTAGACAATTCGGAGAACTCCTACACACCCTTCGAGCCCCATTTCCTCTGGGAGCCCTTCCCTGATATTCCCTACTCCATGCTCTGTCACAAAGCAGTGCTGAGTATCTCACTCTGTGGACATGCATTCTAGTTTGTACGTGCTCCAGAGACACCATTTAAGATCCTTTATAAGATTGATCCTTTATAAGATAAGATCCTTTATAAGATCCAAAGACTGATCCTTTATGGGTCAGTCTGTCCTTGTAGATGAGGGACTCTTAACCCCAGAGCTGAAGAAAGTCAATGAAAGTGCTTCAGGGGAAGTTATCAATCCCTGGAAACCTTTTGCAAAATTTTACGTGAATGGGCAACTTAAGGGATAGGGACACCACAGCTTTTGTGAGTTTTCAAATGACTTCTAGATTTAAACACCGTTAAAACTCACTGCACTAGAAAGATGGTACAGTTGAATCTTTTTGCAGAGCAGACATACAGATACAGACACAGAGAACAGACATGTGGACACAGGGTAAAGAGTGAGGAAGAGGGGAATCGGATGAATGGAGAGGTTGGGGCTGACATACATACCCTACTGTGTGTAGAATGGATAGCGAGTAGGAAGCTTCTGCCTAGCACCAGGAGCTCAACTGAGTGTTCTGTGATGCCCTAGAGGGTTGGCATGGGGGGAGGTCCAAGAGGGAGGGGTTATCTGTGTTCGTATGGCTGATTCACTTCATTGTACAGCAGAAACTAGCACAATATTGTAAATACCCCAATTAAAAAAAAAAAAAATTTGAATTCTCTGAATGTCTTATCCCTGTTGCCTGGAACAGCACCTGACCCAACACAGTCCCGTGAAAAATACCTGTTACCAGATCACTGCGTACAACTTTGATGGAATTATCGTCAGGTGGATTCTGAGTTGCTCTGATTTTGTGCTGAAATCACTGCAGCTCTGAGTGAAGGACTTAGAAAGTGCTGAATGTGACTCACAGCTAACTCCCCTCTCTAAACAATGGGGGTCAGGAGCCTACTCTATGGAAGTCACTGTTCTTAGCCCTTGCTCTCAGAAGCTTCCTACATTTTAGTTGCCTCAGCAATCCAGCACCTAACAATGTATCCTACAGATAAATCAGCATCAGTGTACAAAAATACATGGATACAGAGGCAATAGCAAGGAGAATAAAGCTTTAGGGATATATAGTATAGCACAGGGAATATAGCCAATATTTTATAATAACTATAAGCTATCACCTTTAAAAATTGTGAATCAGTTTTGTACACCCAAAGCTTAAATAGTAATGTAAATCAAGTATACTTCAATTTAAAAAATAGAACAAACTGACTCAATCTGATGTATAACAATAGGTACTGTTATCCTTTATAAGACAGGCCAGCAAATAGTTGTGAAAAGCTAGGTAGTAAGTATTTTAGGCTTTGTGGGTCTTAAAGCTTGTCTGGTGTGACTGACTGTCCCTCCTCACCTCTGCCATGGTTTTCTCAAAACAGTCAGAGGCAATATGTAAATGAATGGGCAGGACTGTGTGCCAATAAATTTTTATTTACAAAAACAGGCAGGGGACTGGATTTAGCCAGCAAATCATAATTTGCTCACCCCTGCCTTGAAAAGTGAAAAATGTTAGTTGCTCAGTCCTGTCTGACTCTTTGCAACCCCATGGACCATAGCCTGCCAGGCTCCACTGTCCATGAGATTTCCCAGGCAAGAATACTGGAGTGGGCAGCCATTCCCTTCTACAGGGGCTCTTCCTGACCCAGGGATGGAACCAGGGTCTTCTGCATTGCAGGTGGATTCTTTACCTTCTGAGCCACCAGGTAAGGCCAAACCCTGCCTTAGAGTAACTATTAATATATGGCTGTTAAAATATGTACATATATCTTCTTGTGAAAATGTCCAAAATTGTTAACATTTGCTGAGCAATATCACTCACCAGCACATACACAGCATGTCCTATGTGATCGGTTCTTTTTTAAGCACCCTACCTGGGTTATTTTTTTTAAATCTCCATGTACCGCCACTTAACCACTGCATCTATTGCTTTGTACTGGGAGTGACCAGCTCTGTGAACTTGGGCAGGTGCTTTGGTCTCTCTGAGCCTCAATTTCCCAACTGGTAAACTGACTCAAAAACGGACTGTTGGTATTTCCCTGGTGGTCCAGTGGTTAAGACTCCATGCTTCCAATGCAGGTGACACATGGTCGGTCCCTGGTCAGGGGACTATTAATGAGACCCCACATTATGCATGGCAGGGCAAAGATAAATAAATAAAGGACTGTTGCTGTTTGTATAAAGCATGTTAGTAATGTTAGTTAAGTCACTGTCATGTGATGGAAACACAAATCAGTCCCCCAACTCTTAAACTTTTTTCAAGGAGGAGTTACTCAACTAAAGGAGAATATAAAGAAAAGAATGCTCATATGTTTTCAGTTCTGAACATTTTCTCCGAGGGTACAGACATCTATTCCGACACAATTAACTTGAGTATTTTTTTTTAACACATGGTGTGGTGGATGGCGATGTCTATTATCTTATGTGTGATTAATGAAAGCTGTTAATATAAACAGCGAGAGGACAGACACTCTGATGTTCCCAGTGGCTGCTAATTAAGGCAGTGCTGCTCATTCTCAGGCTGAGAAGGGAACTGCCCTGTCTTAGCTGTCTGTAATAATTTATCAAGAAGTGAAATTTTCAGGACATGACCCAGAAAGAACATGATAATAATTTTTTTTAAAAAACCTTTTTCCTTATAATAATAGTAATAATGATAACAATAATACTGGAATATACTAGATGCTCCTAAGGGCCAGGTAAAGGTTAAGTGCTTTGCAGACATATCTTCATTTAATCCTCCCAGTGGTCCTCTCCTGTTAATAGCTGTGTTTGTTCAACTTTCAGATGAAGTACTAGTCTTCCAGCAAACGAGTGATGGGGTGTGGAAATAACACTAAGCCTGACCTAGTTAAGGAAGCAAGTTAGGGATTTGGGAGAAAGAAATATCTTGTGGAATTCGCCACATCTTGTAGATTCTGTATACAGGGGGGTTATATGAATAAAGATGAAAGGGAAACTTACAAATGTGCGCACACGCACAAGTGTATAATGGTATGGTCAGGAAAGAGTTTGTTTCAGGGTGGTCTGCAGGTTTGTGTTTTCTTGTATGATATTTTTTTAATGTTATTAAAAAAAAAAAACTATAGAAGCATGCACCAAAAAAGTACCTCACCTCATCACCCCTAGAAGGAATGGAACTGGGAAAATAAGCAAGGGGGGGATAATTTCCACTCTATGCCTTTCTCTATATTTATTAAACCATATGGAGACAGTATTCACTCAGCATTGTTAACTAAATAAATAATAGACTAAATCTATTCCAACTGTGTAGATGAGAAAACAAAGAAAGGGAGTATTATCAACTAAACAATAAATTCAAGAACCTAAGTAAG